>NC_069506.1:265007271-265312271 GCF_027579735.1 Bombina bombina | reverse complement strand
TCTTCTACAGGATACCAAAAACAAAGCAACTTTGATAATAGAAGTAAATGTAAAATTGTTTAGATTTGCATGCTCTGTATGAATCATGGAAGTTTTTATTTTTTACTTACTGATCCTTAAAAGGGAACAGGAATTCGGAAACATTTGTGAGATTTGTTCACAAAGCTTTATTGCAAGTAGTAACTGTGATTCCTTGTAGGGACGCTAGAGGGCGTATTGTACAGAGAATAAACCTAAACCAGAGGATGTCAGAGAGTGAGTCTATATAAGGTGCTTTCCTTTCTTTATATATATAGTGGACTACAGGTGAAAATCGATAAACTATAGTAGATTATAGTTATTGCAACATAAAAAAAAGCTTTGTACCATGCAAGCGAACTCCTGATGATGGCAGAAGTGGTTAATAAGCTGTAAATGGCCAGGATTTCTCTATAGCTCTGATTGTGATCAGGTGCATCATTAGTGCATCAGCCCCTTGTTTAATTGACTAACTGGTCGCTCAAAACGGATCTGTATCTAAACTGTTGTCAGTTGTGTGATGAATCCCACTGTGAGTTACAGAATAACGGGAGTGTCGTGTTATTAGGGCTGGGTGGAAGACGGATTTTCCTCATGCCTCATGTTGACTTTTGCGGGACAGAGGGAGGGAAACTACCCCTCCAAAACACAAGCACAGAATACGTTAGTGTCTATTGTGGTCTTAATACACTTGTTTTATTTACAAACCCCACGTGCAATACAGGGACAAGTCCTTATTTAGCTGGACTTTTCAGTTAGCCCCTTAGACCACTTCACCTGTTAGTTTCCTCTCACAACTATGTATTCTTATTTAATTGTAACTCCTCCATTACCTAACCTCATTTAGCAAATAATATTGTGTCATACGGCTCGTTCTTGGTCACATGACACCTCGGTTTGTGAAATGTACTGATCTAGGGGGAATGTGAGAAAGACAGATGGGAAATGGGGGAGAGAAAGAGAGCAGATTAAAGGGGAATAGAGGGAAACATAGGCTTACCATAATTTTTAGAGGTGAAACTGGGACCACCTGGTGCGGTGCCAGTGGGGGTGTGGTCAGGAGCGTGGTCAAGGGGGCGTGGTAATTACCGGTCCTTTTAAAGTAGTAGATTTTATGTGTGTAATGTTTCGTGTATACTCTACCCTTCCTCAGTCAAACAAGTGAATCACACAGTTTAAATAGACCATAACACCACCCCCTAGTGAAAAAGGCACCATTACGTTGTCATGGCAAATAAATCATTAATCTAAATCTCAGATTCTAAATAATGCCAAACATCAAGCATAATTATCACTTTCATAATTATCAATTTCACAATTTAATATCTGCTGTGTAATATGTGTTTTATGTGTCTTATTAAGGAACAGAGCCAAATACTGATAAGGCATAAATACAACATTGAATGAAAGTAAAAAGAAACACGTACCTGCTAAAGCTCTATACCATAATGCAGGAAGATTACAGCCAAAATGCTATCCTGCATGAAGTAAAGCAAGATCCAGGCAAAAAATCCTGCCTGTCTGTACTTCCTATTCATAACCATATGATTCCCCTAAAGGTGTATTACCGGCAATGTCACCAGGGGTCGGGGGTGTTAAATTCTTAGAAAAATAAACCAAGTGGTACTACAAAATTTAAAAAAATCCTACGCTGCTCACTCAGCCGGTATTACTAAATGTAAACTTTAAAGAACACGAACGTTAAGCTAAGCAGAGCTGAATGTAACAAAGTACAAGCATCCAACTATGCTGGAGAGCCACAGTCCAGTCATTTTGAATAATGTGTCTGGGTTTCAGGCGGTCTGAAGCCCGGACACATGATTTGAAACCTGGAGGTGGCAACCCTACTGGGACAGAATGAACAACTGGGTGGGACACTGGGACAGCGCCTCCAAACCGGGACAATCCCAGTAAAAGTGGGACTTCTGGTAAGCCTAGGGAAACATCTAAGATGAAAAAGGTGGGAGATAGAGAAGGAAAATAGAGTGAAACAGGGAGGTAGTGATGATTTAGAGACAACTATGGTAGGAAACTGCTCTTAAAGGGACACTAAACTCAATTTTTTCTTTCATGATTCAGATAGAGCATGCAATTTTAAGCAACTTTCTAATTTTCTCCTATTATCAATTTTTCTTTGTTCTCTTGCTATCTTTATTTAAAAAGCAGCTGAGGTGCCTTTTTCAAATAAAGATAGCAAGAGAACAAATTAAAATTGATAATAGAAGTAAATTAGAACGTTGCTTAAAATTGCATGCTCTATCTGAATCATGAAAGAAAAAATTTGGGTTCAGTGTCCCTTTAAGCGCTGGCAAATTTTTGGGTTATGCTTGCTTATCCACTGTATCCACCAATAAGCAAGCGCTATCCATGGTGCTGAACCTAATATGGGCTGGCTCCTAAGCTTTAAATTCCTACTTTTTAAATAAAGATAGCAAGAAAACTAATAAAAATTGATAGTAGGAGTAAATTAGAGAGTTGCTCAAAATTGCATGCCTTATCTGAATCAAAGAAAAATGTGGGGTTTAGTGTCCCTTAAAGGGACAGTCTAGTCAAAATTAAACTTTCATGATTAAGATAGGGCATGCAATTTTAAACAACTTTCCAATTTACTTCTATTATCTAATTTGCTCAAATCTTTAGATATCCTTTGTTGAAGAAATAGCAATGCACATGTGTGAGCCAATCACACAAGGCCTCTATGTGCAGCAATCAATCAGCAGCTACTGAGCATATCTAGATATGCTTTTTAGCAAGTGATATCAAGAGAATGAAGCAAATTAGATAATAGAAGTAAATTATAAAGTTGTTTAAAATGACATGCTCTTTCTAAATCATGAAAGAAAAAATTTGGGTTTCATGTCCCTTTAATGCCTGAGAGGCAAGGAAGGGAAAGCTGAAAGAACAGAGAAAAGAAAGGGTAGACTCTGCTATAGGAAAAAATAGGAAAAGCTATTTAAAACCTGTACATAGACTAAATTATATAGGGCAACATTTATTTAACCCAGAAAAAATGCTCCTATTATTTCTGCAATAGTTTGCAAATGTGTGAACTAAAAAATGTTGTCAGCATTTATCAAAATTATTTTCAGGCAAACGTTTTTTGCGATGTCGAGCGAATGGCTGATCTAGTTTTCTTGCGGAAATATAGCCACCGTTAAATGTTTTTATTGTTTTCATCCTATTTTAATTAATCACATGATTTTAAGAATGTTATTTCTTATATATTATTAGTTATTTTTATTTTGTCCCGTTGACGCTATTTCATAGAGAAAGGTTGCTCGTTTATTGTAGCTTTTCTTCGTTCTTTTGAGTACACTTATTTCAATTGCACTTTAAATTATTTTACTTTTTTATAAATCTGTATATAACTCTTTGTTATTTCATTCATTATTATTCTTCAGGTTCTGCGCCTTGTTGTGGGCGATTTCTAACCCTAAATACAGCCATTACGGCAAGATAAAGAAATGTTTCAATTTTCCCTCCAGACAAAAAACATTATTGCTCTCTTTCACTACCTCGCAACCGACAAATTGGCGAGATTGAAAACAGTGAATATTACATGCAACACTTCTCATAAATATATGAGAACTGGGAATGTATACGGGCATTTTAAAATGCCAATAGAGATTAATACAAGAATTAGGCATTTCCAGACAACTTATTTGCATATATTAGACTTGCGAATGATCATGAGTCACTTTGTTTGCACATATAAATTTGCGACTTTATTGGCGCATAACCTTTCAGAATTATGGTGATATCATTTGTGAGCTTTTTTTGTCGACAAACGTATTTTCTTATTCTCACTTTGATAACTTTTGCCCACAGTCCCTCCATATAATACAGAGCTGCCTGTGGGATTGAGTTTGGGTAGCGATGACCAAATTCCTTACACAAAGATGCTGCAGATAATTTATTTAGAGGCCTTAAGGGCTGTATATATTTTTTACTTGTTTAATACCCATAGATTTATGTTTCTAAAAACGCCCAGGGGCACAAATTCAGGTTTAGGCAGAGTTGCAGGATACACTCTGTATGTTGTTTTTCTCTCTAAACAGCTTTTTTGAGTTGTGGCAACCTTGTTTAACCCTTTTCTATAAATCCCCAAAGCACCCATTTTTAGTTCTAATTTTTCTCCAGGGGCCACAAAGTCTAATGCAGAGGGCCACATGTGGCCTAAGGGCTGTCAGTTGGTCATCCTTGAGTTAGGGCATTCTTTGAGCTGTCAGAAGGTCTGTAGATAAGGATATGTAGTTTTGGGTGTAAATAGGTATTTCTGGGTTGGATTTATGACTTTATTAGGGGAATAGAGGACAGCACAACTGACTCACAAACCAAGCTGCATATGGTTTGCATACAGAATATAATCATGTGAACTCATAAAAATATTATTATTAGCCTTTCAGAACAGTCCGGGGTTACACTCTTTTTAAACCCAATTGTGTATGTTTAACTGGCATCCTTCCTCTGGCCTATCAGAGGCCATATGTAAATGAGCTTGTGCATCACTCTAAGCAATCACTGAGTAGTACCAGGGTCAGGTAAACTGCAGCATATTAACCCTTTCGTGACAGGGTTCAAGTGCCTACATCGGAACAACTGTTGTTCAACGATGTAGACAAATTGAAACTACGCGATCGTACATACGATCGCGAGATTTCAATTATTGGATCGCATCTGGGGGGCGTCCCTACAATCCTAGGAACGCCCTCCAGACCTTGATTAAATCCTTGAAGCACAGAAGGCTTCAGGACAGCCGTTAGCTATGACATTCTATTCCGTCATAACGGCTTTAAAAGGTTAAAATATACTAGACAACTTGCTGAGGTAAATACAGGAAACCCAAGCAAAACAAATAACACAATCACACTGTGTTATCACTAGGAGATTAACTCACTGTGGAGACATAGAAAGAGGAAGGAGCAGAGATAGGACAGGAATAAAGAGGAAGTGACATCAGAGACTGGTGGGTGAAGGAGAGGGAAAATAGCTAGAGAAAGGAGAGAGACCTTTGTGGCAGGAAGGAAGAACCCAAGCTTGAAGGAGAAAGTAGATGGTTGACAGAAGAGAGGCTGTTTGGGGAAAGGGAGAGTGAGCGAGAGGGGAAAAGTGTTATTGAAAGGACAGACAGCCAGGAAGGTGTCAGCCATGAAAAGAACAATAAGCCAATCAGAGAAGGGGGTGAGAGACGGGAAGATGCGTAAAGAGAATCAGTAAAGCCGCAATACAACCAGATGCAGGAGAGACTCTAGTAATGCTCAGCAATTTCAGAAAACATTTTTGAGAAACTGTTTATGAACTTTCTAAGAAATGTATTTAGGTGCCTGGCTGTGCAATACTGTTGTGTTTCTCACCTTACTCTCTTCTCTTTGTTATTATAATATCCCAAGTCATGTAATGTTAATATCCCAAGTCATGTAATGTTAATATCCCAAGTCATGTAATGTTAATATCCCAAGTCAAGTAATGTTAATATCCCAAGTCAAGTAATGTTAATATCCCAAGTCATGTAATGTTAATATCCCAAGTCAAGTAATGTTAATATCCCAAGTCAAGTAATGTTAATATCCCAAGTCATGTAATGTTAATATCCCAAGTCAAGTAATGTTAATATCCCAAGTCAAGTAATGTTAATATCCCAAGTCATGTAATGTTAATATCCCAAGTCAAGTAATGTTAATATCCCAAGTCATGTAATGTTAATATCCCAAGTCATGTAATGTTAATATCCCAAGTCAAGTAATGTCCTGTCTCTTCTTCCCTTGATGTCTTACACTCTGGTTCTCCTCCTTCCCTTCTTGTACCTCCCACAGCTTGTGACTCCTCAGTCCATCTTCTCTTTTATGCTCCTTATGCGCATCTCCTCCTCATCTCTTCTGCCAGTTAGTGACTCCCTCCTATGCACCCCCTCTTCTTTCATTACCCTCTATGTTATCCCAATGGCCTGTTTTATCCTTTGTGTTCTCATTCCCCACTTCCCTAGTTTTGCTTTTCTGCCCTTCCACTTCTCACCCTAGCTATATTTCCACTACCCGTCCCTTCCATTGTCAGTGTGTCTAACCCCCTTCTTATTTTATCCCATATTTATTATCCCCATGTCTGTGTTTTCATCCTCTAATCTGTCTTCCCTTCCAGTCTCTTCCACTGTACTCACAATTTATCTTCCTCTCCACACTCTTTCCTTCCCGTCTCTTACTGTCTCTCTCACTATCTTCTTGTGCGAAACAGAAGTAAAGTAAATATTTATAACTTTTATTACATATCTGTACATTTTTGTTCCTCATTTTTATAAAACAGGAAGATAAATGACATTGGGGAAATGTTGTCTTTGGCAAACAGACCTTGTTCAGTGCTAACAGGTGCCTGAAAGTATCAATACTTAACTGATTTGTGCTTTATTGCCCTGGTAATATCAATGTTACTGATCACCCCACAAAGTATCACTGTGCTATTTCATTGTACTGACCAAGCTCATTGGTATCTTAATACCCTGGCATTATCTGTGCACCATGTAACTTGTGTGACCATCTTCTGGGGGTCCAAATGCCCTGGCATTATCAATGTCATGCTACTGGTGCCCTGCAGCCGTCTAGCAGATTCAGTGCCAATTGACAACCATGACTAACCCCTTTGACCCAGACACACAAAGTACTGATTCAATCCTTCCTGCCAGTCACACAGAAAGTTGTTTCCTGCCAGGCGAATATAGAGCAGTAATTAACCCCTTCGTACCATGCATAATCAGAGCACTGATTAACCCCTTCTAAATGACATACAGAGAAATTATTAACTTCTCTCTTTCATACAGAACATTAATCAACCTCTTCCATAGAGCGGTACTTGGTACTTTCTTAGCAGAGATTATCCGTGTATGATCAAGGTACTAACTAAATAGTAAATATATAAAACACAGGGTTTAGCTTTGTGCAGTGGTTGCAGTCTGATTATTTATATCATACGTAAGATAGATCACTAATTAAACATGTTATCATTTATTTATTTTTTGCAAATGTTTTTGAAAATGAAGAGCATGTTTGTGCACAATTCATTGCGAAGAATAGATTGCTCACAATCTGTAAAAGGACAGATCTACTGGTGGAAAACAATACACCCCTCAAACATAAAAACAAAATCTTTCTTTTTTTTATACCATCTTATCAAAAATGACAAACACTTTAATTTGTTTTGAATTCTCTTCTGATAAAGATCAGTAAAAAGCAGTGTGACTGGGCTACAGAATGTTTTTCTTTAAGAAACCATTTAAATGTTGTGCTGATTACAGATTATGGTGTAGACCAGTGGATACAAAAATGAGTGGGAACAAAGGACTGTATATATTGTAGTATTAACCATTTGAGTGCTAGGCTGGATTTATTTATTTTTTTGTTTCCCCCCCCCCCAGATCCCCATGACCTATACTGTTGGTTAGGCGATTACCGTTCCAACGGTGGGTCTTGGGAGTCTGTAGCTGCTTAGATTACTGAGATACAGATTCTAAGCAGCATGCCCCCTTTCCCTATCCTGTCCATTGTAATTTTTTAATAAAGTTGTGCGGTGATGTCATCACATCATTGCGCGTCACGTCACCACACGTAACAGGAAGCGATACAGGCCCGATTGCCGGGGTGGGAGTTGATGGGAGCCCCCAGATTGCTCTGAGCCGTTGTTAGCACTCAAGGGGTTTTAAAGGGACACTGAACCCAAATTTTTATCATTCATGATTCATATAGCGCATGCAATTTTAAGCAACTTTCTAATTTACTATTATCATATTTTCTTCATTCTCTTGGTATCTTTATTTGAAAAGCAAGAATGTAAGTTTAGATGCCGGCCCATTTTTGGTAAACAACCTCAGTTGTTCTTGCTGATTGGTGGATAAATTCACCCACCAATAAACAAGTGCTGTCCATGGACTGAACCATACATTGGCTGGCTCCTTAGCTTAGATGCCTTCTTTTTCAAATAAAGATAGCAAGAGAACAAAGAAAAATTGATAATAGGAGTAAATTAGAAAATGCTCTATCTGAATCACGAAAGAAAAAAATTTGGGTTCAGTGTCCCTTTAAGGCATTGCAGCAGAATATTCCACACTTTTGTAGCTTCCTCCTTTTTAGAGTATGATTCACTATGCATTTAAATAATGGTGTCACAAAGAGAAAGTAAAGTCAAAATGAAAGATATCTAGAGAACAAAGCAAATTTGATAACGGAAGTAAACTGGAAATAACATGCTCTATCCGAATCATGAAGGTTTAATTTTGACTTTACTGTCCCTTTAAAGGGACATTGTACAGCATTTTCTTCTCCAAAGGGACATAAAACCCCAACATTTTCTTTGTATGATTCAGATAGAGCATACAGTTTTAAACAACTTGCCAATTTACTTAGTTTTCCTGTTATCCTTTGTTGAAAAGCAGGGATGCAAGTTTAGGAGTGTGCACATGTCTGCAGTACTATATGGCAGCAGGTTTGCAACTATGTTATACATTAACAAGAGAGCTAGATGGCAGCACTAGTTCCTGTTGTGTAGTTCCTTAGGCATGTACACGCTACCTACCTAGGCATCTCTTCAACAAAGAATAACATGAGAACGAAGCAAATTTGATCATAGAAGTAAACTGGAAAGTTTTTTTAAATTGTATTATCTATTTGAATCATGAAAGAAAAAATTGGGTTTAATGTCCCTTTAAACGTGGTCCAAATTATCCGTCTTACTTGTTGTAGTGCATTACATTGTTTACAAATAGCTCCATTACCTCATTGCAACTGGCTGCTTTTGACTGTTGTAAACAGCACCTATACTGAAGTTTATTCTCTATAGAAAAGCTATCTGAGGCAGCAGCAGAAGTCTGTGAATAGTCTCAGTGCTGTGAATACAATAAACTCGTATCAGCTCCTTGTTCATTTAGTACATTGTCCCTTTAATGTTTCCCATTGCATTGTTATACCAGCCACATGTATTGGAAGTCACACAAATATTGGTTTTGTATATATAGAGATAAAGTAAGCTGGTTTGCTCTTCCTGCAGGCTCAGCCCATTTCAATTGGCATGTTGTTGGGGACAATAGATTGTGGTTTCAATGAGCTAAATAGCTTTTTTAAAGGGACAGTCTAGCGCAAAAATAAAATGTAATGATTTAGATGGGGCATGCAATTTTAAACAACTGTCAAATGTACTTTTATTATCAATTTAGCTTTGTTCTCTTGGTATTCTTAGTTGAAAGCTAAGCCTAAGTAGGCTTATATGCTAATTCCTTGAAGACTGCCTCTTATCTGAATGCATTTTGTCATTTTTTTTCACAACTAGAGGGCATTAGTTCACGTGTGCCATATTGATAATATTGTGCTCACGCCTGTGATGTTACCTAGGAGTCAGCTCTGATTGGCTAAAACGCAAGAACTGAGATAAGGAGGCAGGCAGCAGAAACTTAGATACAAGGTAATTACAGAGGTAAAAAGTATATTTATATAACAGTGTTGGTTATGCAAAATTGGGGAATGGGTAATAAAGGGATTATATATCCTTTTAAAATATAGAAATTATTATCGGTTATTTGTAGAGGGCCAACAGATTTGCAGCGCTAAATTCTAGAGTAGGCTGTCCCTTTTACAGTAAAGGGCTGCAGAATCAGTGGTTTTATCTGGTGTGGGTAAGTGGCTGGCAAATTGGTTGAAGGCCCAAGAGTCTGATCTAAAGTGGGGTCCTATTGAAGTTGTGAAGCGAGTATAGGGCTGAAAGTAGCTGCATCTTTAGGTGATGTGGGCATGTGACTTACAATGGAACTATAGCGCCAGGGAACTTTTCTTAAGGTATTTTGTGAGCATGTGGCTTACAGATGGGTTGTAAGGCCAAAGGGTCGGATGAGGGGTCTTATCTGCTCATGTGGTTGAGAGAGGGGCTACCAGGTCATGTTGTCTGATCTAAGATCTGATGCTGACAGCTGGCCTGGGGTCTGATCTGAGATCATATGTAGACATGTGGCTGATGTAAAGGCTGGACATTCCAGAGTCTGATATCATGTTGAATCACAACCCTATATGCCATCACCTACTGGTGCTCTAGTGTTTATTGAGGACAGCTAGTGGCTCTGCATAGAGCTAGCTACATCCGTGTGCCACACCACAACAGGAAATCAACCACTGGATGTATAAAAATTAGCAATATCAGAGTGCCATTCTACTGCTGTGGTAGTGTTGCCAGCTGACCCACGAGCACATAGCTCCTGCCATCCATATGTTATTGTGCCCTTACATCAAACCACACTGCTTGCAGCCCCTCTCAGTTATATGCCCATATCACAACTTCAGGCCAGTAACTGCATATCAGATATATGCCCATCTCATACCCAATCAATTAAGAGTCCAGATTTTTACATTTAATTTTACTGGACAGACAATACTGGACACCAGCTGAACACAGCGTAGATCAACTCCTGGGCACCTTTGTAGACTTGCAATGTCAATGTACCATACTACTGCAGTGCTCTAATTCCTTGGTACCATACCTTAGCAGTGTAAATGTACCATATTACTGCTCTAAGATCGTAAGTATCTTATTGCCCTTGCAGTGCCATGGTTCCATCAAAACCCTGAATATAATCATAAGTAATAATAATTACCTGCTTAAAGGGACAGTATACACTCATTTTCATATAACTGCATGTAATAGACACTACTATAAAGAATAAGATGCACAGATACTGATATAAAAATCCAGTATAAAACTGTTTAAAAACTTACTTAGAAGCTGTCAGTTTGGCTCTGTTGAAAAGGTAGCTGGAAAGCCCACTGCAAGTGGGAAATAAGACACTCCCCCCTCCCCCTTCTTTTGCATATGAAAAGACCCTTTACACAAACAGGAGCAAGCTGGAGAAGGTAGCTGACGGTATTCACATAAAACTTTGGGGCTTGGTTAGGAGTCTGAAAATCAGAGCAATGTTATTTAAAAATAAGCAAAACTATACATTATTTAAAAAAAACAACTTTATGGGCTATATAAATAGATCATCTAAAAAACATTTATGCAAAGAAAAAATGTGTATAATGTCCCTTTAAATGCAATTGTAACTTCCCACTCCTCTGACACTAAATGCAGCTACTACTTTGCTGGTCATATTTAGGGTATCATTTTTCATGGCACTTACTATAAATACATGCAGTGCTCACGGTACAGCACATGGATACATACACAAAATACACAGATCTCATAGAGGAAGTGATTTTATGGGGTTTAATACAGGACCATTTCCTGCATGTCACAACATGTCTAAGCCTCTCATGCAAGTGTTTACCTTCAGTAATTACTTAAATACTTAAAGGGACAGTCAACACCAGAATTTTTGTTGTTTAAAAAGTTAGATAATCCCTTTATTACCCAATCCCCAGTTTTGCAAAACCAACACAGTTATATTAATACACTTTTTACTTCTGTGACTAACTTGTATCTAAGCATCTTCTGACCGCCCCTAATCACATGACTTTTAGTTATTATCTATTGACTTGCATTTTAGCCAATTAGTGCAGTGTCTGCCACTAGCCACGGTGTGATTACAATGTTATCTATATGGCTGACATGAACTAGCTCTCCCCTGCTGTGAAAAGGTAATAAAAAAGAGGCAGCCTTCAAGGGCTTAAAAATTATCATATAAGCCTTCCTAGGTTTGCTTTCAACTAGAATACCAAGAGAACAAAGCAAAATTGTTGATACACGTAAATTGGAAAGTTGTTTAAAATTGCATGCCCTATTTGAAAAATGAAAGTTTTTTTTGGACTTGACTGTCCCTTTAAATGAACTATGTATGAGTTTTCTTTCCTATTTGAGTGTGTTTCCTAGTATGAGTGTCTGTGGGGGAATGGGGGTGAAGTTTAAGGGGGTATTTGCACACATTTGAAGTCTGAATAAAGTAGTTAATAATTCTCCCTTTCAACCTGGAGGATGCATGAGACCCCTTATTTGAGTCTTGGGGGGCAAATTGACTCTTACTGTCATTGTGTTGATTTCAAACAACAACAAAAAACAGTCTGCAAGGCAATAAGACAACTGTGGAAGGCCTCAGAGTTTTAGAAGTATACTGATGTATACAGAGTTCATATTGCTTCTGTTTGTGTAAAGCGTTTTTTTTATAATAATTTTTATTAAGGTTCAATAGAAACTTTACAGAAAAATAGATAGTCAGCGATAGTCATACAATGGGTTACAAGATAATACGCCATGACAAAAAATAAATCACAATCGATATAGGATACATACATATTTGGCAAATGTATACATTGTGAACCTTATATTTTTCTTTTTCAATAGAATATCAACAAATTCCCTACATAGTCGCTAGCCACACTCTGGCTGTTGATTAAAAAAAATAGGATAATATTCTGTAGTAATGCTAGTTTGATATATGCTATAGCCGATAGATATAAATTGAAAGGGGAATAGGGACTATAAGCTTGAAAATCGGTATAAAATGCAGCAAATAGTAGTTTTAGGGATAGGTTTACTAGGATAGAATTCCTTTGGCTTACTGAGTAAGCTAAATAGTTGGGAGGGCGGAGCATAAGTTGGTAGAGTATAGTTGAGAGGTTTTTATAAATCTTGTATTATGGATAGGCCGAATTATGTAGAGGTTATATGAGTAGTCTACGCATAAGGGCAATATCTAGGGTATGGAAGGGAGTTAACACTAACCATAGTCCATGCAAGATTACAAACTAGGATCTAGGACGCTGACTGGGTTACCACCATGTAATAGAGGCCTATGTTGGGGTGGCTAAATTACGCAAGCACATACCAGCAGTTCAAAGACCTTAATAAAATTAAGTTCGGGACTCTATTTGTATAAATTTATAGACAGAGCTAGTAGTGTATATAAGATATAGAACAAACAAAATATTACATTGACACAGCACTCATATAGATATATAACTGAAAGTAAGACCCTAGAATGTAGTATATTAGAGGTAAAATTTTGTAAAATACCTATAGAATTATCCCTCTACTGGTCAGAGTCTAGTAAATATGTGTTACAATATCTAATAACAGGAATATGCTAGTAAACTAGCAGATATCCTAGAAGTGTTTGTAGGGTCAAACTGTATATTAACTAGGGACTTAACCCCTATTCATATATATGGCTAAAGGGGCATATCAACCAATATCACTAAGTAGTAGATGAGCAAAGTACCGGTAACAAACTATGTGGTCTCAATTATTACAGTGAGATACTTCAGATGTTAATGATTTGGGAATGGACTAGAAAACATTGTGTCCTGTCACCTCGGCCGCAAGCGGCAAAACAGGAGGAGCAATCCCATAAGCTTTTCTCCCAATAAAACACAAATAGTATTAGACAATACCAATATGGAAATAAACAACTGTCACATGACACCCTGATATTGGTATATTTCTGTTATGGACTATTATTTCTATACATGGAAGTCAACATATCATTAGTGGGATTAAGGTCCTATTAATGATACATCTCAAATAGCTTAAATGGGCTTAGTAATGAAGGTCAGCATTAGTAATCTAATAGATATATGGCTACCTTGGGGGGGAAAGAATAGTAATATAAGGATAATTTCTAAATATAGATATATGCAAAGCAAGCAACTGAAGCAATGAGTATTAAAATGAACAGGAGTTATAAGGTATCTAACCTAGACTAGAGGAATCGTCTAGTCAAGAGATTCTGAAAGTGTACATAACATAAGAGCTTAGCAGGTTTAAACATTAAGTATTCTGCCTATATTAGTCTATCAACTTTGAACTGCAGTGATTAATGCTCCCTTAAAGATGTTGACTATAATATGGGAATAATAATATTACAGACATATACATTCATATTACAGTATTAGCATTAGTCAAGTTGGTGTAGAGACATTGAGAAAAATACATAGTGAACTTGTAATTCTAGAGACACCCTTAGCATTTTAGGTTAACTTCAGTGCAACAGCTGACTTCAGAGAAGCTAAAAAGTCCTGTATATAGATAACAGTCTTAGGCATCATATATCTCTGTTTTCAGCAGTGATTTCAAATACTAGAGGATGGTGTACTAGAATGATAGCCGGATAAAGTGGCACATCAGAGGGGTAATATCTGCACTGTCCGGTATTATAAAATATCCTACCCCACACCAGTAGTCTCATGCTCTTGCCCCATGCACATTATATAAGGTACTCTTGTATCCTACAGAAATAATCCATCGCTCTACTGGGAACAAAACTCTTTTGTAATGACCGAGCTGTTGAATTCCTTTAGGTCTGGTATAGGTATAGCAATCCCCGCATTTGGGACCATCCGGTCACCCCAGTATGGATATGTAGCCAAGCAGCTAGGGCACTCGCTGCCGGCCTCTTCCCGGTAACCACATTTACTGGAGTGTCCCGTAAATCTCTCTCGGGAGCTACTGCACCGTCTGGTAGGTGGCTTAAGCAGATATTGATCCGGCCCCTGAGATCGGCCGTGTCCCATGAGGCATGTTCCAACTTCGATAGCTCCATATTCTTCTCAGTTTGGCTTTGGTGTGCCCTAGACTCTGACGCAGCTCCTCTGGGTGTAAGTTTTGCAGAATAGCGTTGCAGTCATTAAGCACTGCCGCTTCAAAATCATCCAAGAGGGCATGTAACAGTTGTGAGATTTGCATCATGATAGCTTCTAGCTTAATTTCCTGGGGGGTATAGGAGTCTAAAATCTATTAGGCTCTAGTATCCGGCCTGAACACTTAGGTCTCACTACATGGAAAACCCTCTTAGTAGTCGTTAGTTGTGGTTGAAGAACATAAAGCAGGGGGGGGGGGGGGTTGAAGAGTATGCTCCAATAGTACTATTGCTATGTGCACACTTATATAAAGTTGGCAATATAGCACTTGAAATATTGAATAAAGTAAGGAGCTCTTCTAACCCACGTCCTGTCGCTCCGCCCCCCCATGTAAAGCGTTTTTTGAATATTGCGGGGGAGAGGGGAGTGTCTGCTGTTTTTGCTATAGAACCCCTTTCAGTGGGTGTTCCATCTAACATTTTTAACAGTGCTAAAGTGGGAGCTTCTAAGTAAGTTTTTAAAATTATTCTTTATAGTAGTGTCTATTACATGTAGTTATATGAAAATTTGTGTATACTGTCCTTTTAACCATACATATGTTAGATCAGGCTCACAACCATACAGCCGGTCTGGCTCACAACCATAAAAAAATAAAGCTACCATCAAATCTAAAGTTAATAAGTTGCCCAAACATATTTATTAAAGGGACATGAGACCCAAAAAAATGTTCTTCATGATTCAGACAGAACTTGTGATTTTAACAACTTTCTGATTTACTTCCATTATCTAATTTGTTTTGCACTCATGATATCCTTTGTTGAAACGGATACTTAGGTAGACCCAGGAGCTCCTGATTGGTGGCTGCACATAGATGCCTCATCTTATTGGCTCACCCAGAGCATTCAACTAGCTCCCAGTAGTTCATTGCTGCTTCTTCAACAAATGATACCAAGAGAATGGAGCAAATTATATAAGTAAACTGGAAAGTTGTTTAAAATTGTTTTCTCTATCTGAGTCATAAAAGAAAAATTTTGGGATTTATGTCCATCATTAAATTAAACAATCAAATTAACTGAAACCCTGTAACTGATTTGAAAGTTTAAAAAAAATAATAATAATTTGGGTTCTATAAATATCAATGTTTCATAAAAAACAGTTTGTATATATAGTTCCCACCCTGTATTTGAAGTACTGTCCTGTTTATTTTAGTTTACCTTAAAGATATCATATTATAACTTTCAATATCTCTTGTTTGGATTTATGTTAGTGCTGGGGTTCCAATGATATTCTGAGCTCTGAACCTAGTATCAGATGGAATGATTTGCATATCTAATGATGTCACAGAAAAGGCAGCCTCTTTTTAGTGCAAAAAGAAACGTGTGTGTGTTAGAACATTCTATTATTTATTCACTGTTACTTGCATAACCCCTGCAGTGGGGTTAAAGACATGTCCGCTTTAGTGCAGTAATGCACTAGTGGGAGCTAGCATGAATATACCTGTTGAGCCTATGACAAGAGGCATATGTTCATAGCCACCAATCAGCACCTAGCTCCCAGTGGTGCATTGTTGCTCCTAAGCCTCCCTAGGTCTATTTTGCAACAAAGGATACCAATAGAACAAGCAAACAAAGTACATTTTATAATAGCAGTACATTTAAAAGTTTGTTTAAAATACATGCTCTATCTGAACCATAAAGGTTTACTTTTGACTTTTCATGTCCTTTTTAATTAATTGGAAACCGGGCTCATTTTGCTAACATGCATAAGTAATTAAATGCCCTATCCTCCTGGCTTGCTGTAATAACATAAGAGTCATAGAACTGACTCAACCATAACTATATAACAATAATAACTTATTTATAACTTCAAATAAATAAACACAAACACAAAGTGTGGGAAAAGACCCGTGGGTCACGTTTATTGTAGAACAAGAGAACCAGCTGGAATCAACAAGGCCAACTATAACAGGTGGCGGCAATCTAGCTAGGAGAGTAAGCAAGCCCCTGCTAGGAAGAAGGGCTGCGCCCATGAATGCCTACACAAGCAGAGCTTAGCTGCACGCAGAAGGCTTAGGGAGTTCTCGGCATCTTTAGAATGGGGGAGGGACCTGCGCCTGCAGAGACCACCCTCCCCTGCGCAGCCATCACTCTACCTCTGATGGCAAACTGGGGCGCGGACCAACCGCCTAACCAGGGTGTAAAACAAAGAACTCCGAACCAGTAGGACCAGGTGTGACTAGGCGCGTGTGCATTCCACTACCTGGGGAGCCAAAAAACTACCGTCCTTGGACTTAAGGAAACGAGCCGCGTAGCCCTCATCCTGCCTCAGACACCCTACTGAAACACCATAGTGATGCCCAGCCTAAAGATTGCCGCAGTATGGAATTGAAGGGAGGGAGGGAAGCTGTGAAGATGAGCTGGAAAGAGGGTTTGGGGCCTGTAACCTGACTTCTTAAAGGTAAGCTAAACCCCACCCACACTAATGCAACATTGTTGCCACTTCACAGCAGCACACTCCTAAGGGCCTTAATTCTTATGTTTGTTCCGGGCTATGCTGCCCTCCACTGTCTGACCTGCAATCATTTACAAAATGCCTTCTGGAATTGTGGACCTAATATTCAAAGATTCTCCAGCTTGGAGAGATATTGTAGTTCATTCTTCACAAATGCGGAACTTACTGAATTTTTAAAAGACAAAGGGTTGAACTCTCCAGCACTGCGAGATCTCTCTCATTTCTATAAGAAGAGATAAGCCTAGTGCAATATAGATAGCACTGCATGATATGAGTTTTGTTACACTTACACTTTGTGCTTTGTATTTTATATTACATTATTATTATATATACATTTCAGTTTGGTTCCTTTAAGTATTATTGCATTTAAGCTTTGTCATTTATATTTTAATACATTTAAATTGTGATCCACCAGTGATTTTACATATTCTGATTATGCTTTAAAAGTTTCTGTGTTTCTTTAATAACATAGGGTCATACTTTGTATATTTATGTGTATCTTTTACAAATTACTTTGCACTTTGTATTTTCCCATTGTAAACTGACAGTTTCAGAAAGTGGGAGGAACAGGGCAATACCCTAGGCTGAACAGGGGAGTTACCAGGGTATGTCTGAAGCTCTCTCACCAGTCTTGTGAAATTTTCTAAGCATTTTAAACAAGCTGGCCTTACTGATTTATCTCTCCAGCTGTATGCAGGTGAGGTTTGTTCAAATTCCACAATACACTTGTTTTAACTAACAGAAAAGTAATATATACTAAAACATAGGCAAAAGTAAGTTAAATTGTAGTGAAAACATTTCAGTTTATTTGACGTAAACAGAGCCTTTATATCATTTCCAGGTTTTTTCCAGTTAACTTCTCTCTAACATGTGAAATTTTGTATCCCAGAGAGCTTGATTACTTTCTGTAAAAGGCATCTCTCATATCCCAGGTTCCTGCACTATTCTTAGAAAATTCAGCCCCTGTGAAGTCAACACTATTTTTAATTTAGAGTGGATAGAGCGCTGGAACTATAGAATCCCAAACTCCCTATCTATATAAGCTCCTTCCAACTTATATATATGTAAGATATTTAAAAGGATTTTGTCAATATAGGGGCGTGGTACACTTAAGGGATGTGATTTATTTTTATCGAATTTTCTAAAATTGGTACAAATTATTTTCCAATTGTGGCTTTATAATAAGAATATTGATGGATCCATTGACCAGTGTTTGCATGTGTAGAGAAATAATTGTGTATAGTGATGATATTATATCAAATAGTGCTTTTTGTGATACTAATTATCTTCAATGTGTAAGTGAAAAAAATGATATTAATAGTGCATATATAATTGTATTCTATTGTTTGTATCTGCATTTAGCCTTATAGAAAAAACTAAGTGATTTAAGGTGGTAGTGTTTCCAATATTAAGGGTGCAATAATTTTGTGAATCTTCAATATTCTAGAATTTTTTAAAAGCAAGTGCGTGATGATGTGCTAATTTCCTATAAAGAACTTCTGTGTAAATGTAGGTGTTGTGTTTAGGTGACTGATTAATTGGTAGAATTGTGTCAAGAGACCGGTGACAAAAAATATAATAATAAATGAGTCTAACTGATATAATCAAAAGAATATGATATTTATTTAAAAAATTGTTATTAGAATCTCTTATATTTGGTAGTTACCACTAAATGTCAGAATTTCTCTGGGACGTCTCCCAGATGTACTATGAATATTCAGATGACCATATAAAAGAACTCAATATGTGTCAAGATTATTATAAACAATATATAATAAACACAAAATCAAAGTAAAAAATCAACAATAAAAAAAGTCCGTTTTTTTATATAAAACTTGAGATAGGGTTCCAAATATCTCTTTGTATTATTTGGTGAATTCAAAACAGGTTGTTGTATTATTTGCTTCTTATATTACTTAGTACCGCTCTTAGTGCTATGCACGCGGCAAGAAAAACAGAGAAGTAACTTATGTATGTCCAAAAGCAAGGCTGAATTTTTAGCTGTTACAAACACTCTTGCTTGGAGCTTAATCAATATATAATCCCAGACAATTTAGCTTTCATGTACCGCTCTTAGTGCTGTGCATGCGGTAATTCCAGCGCCTTATTGTATCCTTCAAAGAGGTTTAGGATTACTTTATATTCACCTTTCAAGTGTGGTTATCAACTTTGTTGTACTCACAGTTCTTTAGTGTTATGGCAGACCGCTTACTGCTTCTCCATGTTGTTCTTTCACTCCGTTGTCCGTTCTCGGCGTCTGACGTCACACTCCTCCGTGGGAGGTCGTCTTTCAGTGGCAGTGAAATCGCTATTATGTATACGGTCACTTTTTGTTAAGAATGAAAACTGCACTTAGTGCTATGCACGCAGTTGGTGAAAGAGATACTTTGTAATTCCCCAATTGGTGGTGTAATAGAATTGTAAAAATAAAAATAATAACCCGGGTTATTTTTATATCAGATAAAATATGAATATAAGTTCATAGATAAAATGAGTCACACAGCTCGACGCGTTTCGCTCTTACCAGAGCTTTATCAAGATGCTGGTGACTATTAGATTCTCTCCTTTTAAATGTCCTACTTGATCCTTATTGGTTGTCTCTTAATTCTCTGTAAAGGTGGATCATTCAGCCTTTTCATTGTTACTTCATTGTTGTACCTGTTATTTCCATATGAATAAGTTATTTAACTTCGTTCTTTTACACCTTTTTATGTGTTTATCTGGTAAATTTTGGAACCCTATTAGTTATGGATAGGCAGAAACTCAATATTTCCCATTTTTTTCACATTTGGAATTTGTATTCAGAGCATTATTTCTTTAAGGTGGTATTACAAAATATCACTTTATAGTATCGATATTCCTTATTACATGTAACAAAAAATTCTTTATCTAGCTATCTTAAAGGGCTTTACAAATTGTCAATTTGTTCTCATTGTTTGTATAAGCAGAACTACTTTCTCAGACTTTTATGTAGTTAATATCTAAATGGAATTTGAATTCCCTTCTTTTCTTAATATGATATATATTTGTATTCCTAAATCTAATATTGAATTGTTATGGTCCTTATTGTGGATATTTATCCATGTATTCATGCCCTAATTTCTAAGTGACTTAAAATTATATTTATCCATTTTTTAGGAGGTGTATTAGGATGTATATGTGCCACTATCTGGAATTATGTATGAGTCAATAAGGATTATTTCTTATTTTATATGTGTGTTTGAATGGAGGAGGGTTGTGTCATGTTTTTTATGGGATATGTGTTATGTTTCAAAAATTTATAACTCAAAAAGGAATGGAGACAGATCTAGTTCAGAATTTAAACCTAGTGGAGACAGGGTGTTATATAGATATATCAGCTCAGCTTCTTTTATTAACAACTTTTTTTCCATATTCCCTCCTCTCCAGTGTCTTTGTACTTTTTTTATGCCCCAATATGTTAGGTCTTTGTTGTTTCCTTTGTGTACATTCTTAAAATGTTTGTATAAGTATGTGTTATCCATTCCATTTTTTATATTATTTAGATGCTCTCTAATTTGATCTTTTAGCATTCTTTTGGTTTCCCCAAAATAAAATAGATTGCATGAACATTTTAGGATATATATTACATTTTTTGTTGTACATCTAATAATCTCTTTAATTTGAAAAGTTTCTTCTGAATCATTTATTTTTAAATTGGTAATTTTTTTACTATGATTACAGGCCTTACAGGTGTAACAAGGGAAGAAGCCTCTTACATTTTTACCCATTAGATCTTTCTGTATTTTTTGGCCTATCCTTGGTTGTTTAAGATCACTTGGGGCCAGAATAGATTTTAAATTATTCGCTTTTTTGAATATAAACTTTGGGTTTTCTGAAATTTTATCCCCCAGGATTTCATCCTCCCTTATTATGTGCCAGTACTTTTTAATGATTTTTTTAATGATATTATGGTCTGCGTTATACTCTGTTATAAACGGTATTTCAATTTTTTCTTCTGCATTTTTTGGTGATTTCTCTTTATATGTGAGTAATTCATCCCTTTTTGTATTCTTGGCTTTATTTAATGCCTTTTTAGTGGTTTCTGATTTATACCCTCTGGCCAGGAATTTATTTTCTAGCTTTTCCGCCTGTTCTTCAAAGTCAAAAGGTCTCGAGCAGTTCTTTTTTATACGGAGAAATTGACCTAATGGGATATTCTGTTTCCATAGGTCTAAATGGCAGCTTTTTGAATGTACATAATTGTTTGCGTCAGTTTTTTTGAAATGAGTTTTTGTCTCTATTTTGTTTTCTATGACCATTATTTCTAAGTCTAGAAAGATTATTGTTTCCTGGCTATAGTTTGAGGTAAATTTTAGGCCCCAGGTGTTATTGTTCATATTATCTAGCATGTTTGTTAATCCTTCTTGTGTCCCTTCCCATATAATTAACAGGTCGTCTATATACCTCCTGTAGAGCACAAGGTTTGCGCCATAGTTATTCTTACTGAAGAAATCATCTTCCCAAGACCCCATAAATAGGTTTGCATAACTTGGCGCAAACCTTGTGCCCATAGCTGTACCCTCTATCTGGAGGTAAAATTGTTTTTCAAAGGCAAAATAATTATTTTCCAGTATATATCTCATACTTTTTATGATGAAATTTCTATGTTGATCTGTCATAAGTTTGTCTGTTTTTAGGAAGGATTCTGCTGCTAGTAGTCCTTTAGAATGGTTAATAGTGGTGTATAATGAAGTTACATCTGCCGTGGCCAGGATCATCTTATCATTCCATTTTATAGACTCTAGAGTGTTTAGTACTTGTGTTGAGTCTCTGAGGTATGATTTTAAAGTTTTTACATGGGTTTGTAAGAAATTGTCTACATATTTTGATAAATTGGCTGATGGGGAATCGATTCCAGAAATGATAGGTCTGCCAGGGGGATTAGTCGTACTCTTATGTATTTTTGGCAGAAAGTAAAAAATCGGAATTTTAGGATGTTTTGGTGTTAGAAATTCAAATTCTTTTTTGTTGAGTATTCCTGATTTTTCACCTTCTGCCAACAATTTATTAAGATTTTTCTTAAACTTTTCTGTCGGATCAGACTCCAGTTTTTTGTATGTGTTAGTGTCCCCTAATAATCTGTGTGCTTCTTTCAGGTAGTTGTCAGTGTCCATAAGGACAATCCCTCCCCCTTTGTCCGCCATTTTAATCGTTATTTTTTCATTCTTTCTCAAGTTTTCCATCACTGTTTTTTCTTTAAGATTTATATTATAGTTTTTAATCTTTGGTAGATTATATTTTCTTACTTCTTTACAGGCTAATTTTTCGAATGTTTCTAGCAGATTTCCCTTGGCATGTATGGGATTAAACTTTGATTTGGCTTTAAGATCTGTATGTGTAATCATATCACTATTTACTGTCTTATGGTTTGTCTGTCTTTCTATGGGATTTTTTAGGAAGAATCTCTTTATGGTCAGGTTTCTTACAAATTTTTTTATATGAATGTGTGTATTGAACTTATTCATTCTAACTGTTGGGGCGAAGGTTAACCCTAGGCTCAGAACTCTTTTCTCTTCCTCCTTTAAAGTGGTGCTGCTTAAATTAAAAATCCCACTATGTGTATCTGTTATCTCCATCTTTTTGCTTCGTTTGGTATATCCTCGTCCTCTCTTTCCTCTTGATTTCTTCTCTTTCTTGGGTTTTGTTCTCTTTCTTGCCTGATTGTATCTCTTGAAGTGCCCTCCCTCAGAGGGCTCTTCTCTAAAAAAGTCACCTCTTCATTAGTCAATTTTTCTATCATAGGAATTGAATCTCTAGGAGTTTCAGGGTAATTATGTGTGGAGTCCCTTAGTTTTTCAAATCTATTATATGTTGGTGTAACCCATCTTTCCCTTTGTCTGTTATTGTCCCATCTTTGAGTTCTTCTGGGATATTCCCAGTTGGATCTATCATCTCTCTGATGGTGTGGTCTAAATGTATTATGTTGGAATTCGGATTGAAAATGTTCCTTATCCCTATATCTTGGGTACCATGGTCTATGATCTTGTGTATTTCTATTTTTAAATCTGTTATAATTATAACTATCATTAAATGTATTATAGTGTTGGTTGTAATTTCTCCTGTAGTCCTGTCTTTTATCTCTATTATAGAATCTGTTTTGCTCATAATTATCCTTATATGTATTCCGATTTCTTACAGTATACTCATATTCATTATGTGAATTTATTTTTTTATGTGTTTGTTCCTCTTTCTGTTCTTTTATATATGTGTTACTTGGTTTATTTCCTTTATCTTCATTTCCATTTAAATCTTCATTTATGTCCCTCTCCATTTTGCCCCATTTTGTTCTTAAGAGGTCTTTATTGAGATTTGCTAGTTTGTCAATGATGATTTTTTGTTTTTCTTTATATTCATTACTTTCTTTCTTCTCTTTTAGTTTTTCTTTTATCTCTAAAATGTTTGCTTCAATTTCTATGAGTGTTTCTTTCCTTATGGACACTGACAACTACCTGAAAGAAGCACACAGATTATTAGGGGACACTAACACATACAAAAAACTGGAGTCTGATCCGACAGAAAAGTTTAAGAAAAATCTTAATAAATTGTTGGCAGAAGGTGAAAAATCAGGAATACTCAACAAAAAAGAATTTGAATTTCTAACACCAAAACATCCTAAAATTCCGATTTTTTACTTTCTGCCAAAAATACATAAGAGTACGACTAATCCCCCTGGCAGACCTATCATTTCTGGAATCGATTCCCCATCAGCCAATTTATCAAAATATGTAGACAATTTCTTACAAACCCATGTAAAAACTTTAAAATCATACCTCAGAGACTCAACACAAGTACTAAACACTCTAGAGTCTATAAAATGGAATGATAAGATGATCCTGGCCACGGCAGATGTAACTTCATTATACACCACTATTAACCATTCTAAAGGACTACTAGCAGCAGAATCCTTCCTAAAAACAGACAAACTTATGACAGATCAACATAGAAATTTCATCATAAAAAGTATGAGATATATACTGGAAAATAATTATTTTGCCTTTGAAAAACAATTTTACCTCCAGATAGAGGGTACAGCTATGGGCACAAGGTTTGCGCCAAGTTATGCAAACCTATTTATGGGGTCTTGGGAAGATGATTTCTTCAGTAAGAATAACTATGGCGCAAACCTTGTGCTCTACAGGAGGTATATAGACGACCTGTTAATTATATGGGAAGGGACACAAGAAGGATTAACAAACATGCTAGATAATATGAACAATAACACCTGGGGCCTAAAATTTACCTCAAACTATAGCCAGGAAACAATAATCTTTCTAGACTTAGAAATAATGGTCATAGAAAACAAAATAGAGACAAAAACTCATTTAAAAAAAACTGACGCAAACAATTACGTACATTCAAAAAGCTGCCATTTAGACCTATGGAAACAGAATATCCCATTAGGTCAATTTCTCCGTATAAAAAAGAACTGCTCGAGACCTTTTGACTTTGAAGAACAGGCGGAAAAGCTAGAAAATAAATTCCTGGCCAGAGGGTATAAATCAGAAACCACTAAAAAGGCATTAAATAAAGCCAAGAATACAAAAAGGGATGAATTACTCACATATAAAGAGAAATCACCAAAAAATACAGAAGAAAAAATTGAAATACCGTTTATAACAGAGTATAACGCAGACCATAATATCATTAAAAAAATCATTAAAAAGTACTGGCACATAATAAGGGAGGATGAAATCCTGGGGGATAAAATTTCAGAAAACCCAAAGTTTATATTCAAAAAAGCGAATAATTTAAAATCTATTCTGGCCCCAAGTGATCTTAAACAACCAAGGATAGGCCAAAAAATACAGAAAGATCTAATGGGTAAAAATGTAAGAGGCTTCTTCCCTTGTTACACCTGTAAGGCCTGTAATCATAGTAAAAAAATTACCAATTTAAAAATAAATGATTCAGAAGAAACTTTTCAAATTAAAGAGATTATTAGATGTACAACAAAAAATGTAATATATATCCTAAAATGTTCATGCAATCTATTTTATTTTGGGGAAACCAAAAGAATGCTAAAAGATCGAATTAGAGAGCATCTAAATAATATAAAAAATGGAATGGATAACACATACTTATACAAACATTTTAAGAATGTACACAAAGGAAACAACAAAGACCTAACATATTGGGGCATAAAAAAAGTACAAAGACACTGGAGAGGAGGGAATATGGAAAAAAAGTTGTTAATAAAAGAAGCTGAGCTGATATATCTATATAACACCCTGTCTCCACTAGGTTTAAATTCTGAACTAGATCTGTCTCCATTCCTTTTTGAGTTATAAATTTTTGAAACATAACACATATCCCATAAAAAACATGACACAACCCTCCTCCATTCAAACACACATATAAAATAAGAAATAATCCTTATTGACTCATACATAATTCCAGATAGTGGCACATATACATCCTAATACACCTCCTAAAAAATGGATAAATATAATGTTAAGTCACTTAGAAATTAGGGCATGAATACATGGATAAATATCCACAATAAGGACCATAACAATTCAATATTAGATTTAGGAATACAAATATATATCATATTAAGAAAAGAAGGGAATTCAAATTCCATTTAGATATTAACTACATAAAAGTCTGAGAAAGTAGTTCTGCTTATACAAACAATGAGAACAAATTGACAATTTGTAAAGCCCTTTAAGATAGCTAGATAAAGAATTTTTTGTTACATGTAATAAGGAATATCGATACTATAAAGTGATATTTTGTAATACCACCTTAAAGAAATAATGCTCTGAATACAAATTCCAAATGTGAAAAAAATGGGAAATATTGAGTTTCTGCCTATCCATAACTAATAGGGTTCCAAAATTTACCAGATAAACACATAAAAAGGTGTAAAAGAACGAAGTTAAATAACTTATTCATATGGAAATAACAGGTACAACAATGAAGTAACAATGAAAAGGCTGAATGATCCACCTTTACAGAGAATTAAGAGACAACCAATAAGGATCAAGTAGGACATTTAAAAGGAGAGAATCTAATAGTCACCAGCATCTTGATAAAGCTCTGGTAAGAGCGAAACGCGTCGAGCTGTGTGACTCTCATTTTATCTATGAACTTATATTCATATTTTATCTGATATAAAAATAACCCGGGTTATTATTTTTATTTTTACAATTCTATTACACCACCAATTGGGGAATTACAAAGTATCTCTTTCACCAACTGCGTGCATAGCACTAAGTGCAGTTTTCATTCTTAACAAAAAGTGACCGTATACATAATAGCGATTTCACTGCCACTGAAAGACGACCTCCCACGGAGGAGTGTGACGTCAGACGCCGAGAACGGACAACGGAGTGAAAGAACAACATGGAGAAGCAGTAAGCGGTCTGCCATAACACTAAAGAACTGTGAGTACAACAAAGTTGATAACCACACTTGAAAGGTGAATATAAAGTAATCCTAAACCTCTTTGAAGGATACAATAAGGCGCTGGAATTACCGCATGCACAGCACTAAGAGCGGTACATGAAAGCTAAATTGTCTGGGATTATATATTGATTAAGCTCCAAGCAAGAGTGTTTGTAACAGCTAAAAATTCAGCCTTGCTTTTGGACATACATAAGTTACTTCTCTGTTTTTCTTGCCGCGTGCATAGCACTAAGAGCGGTACTAAGTAATATAAGAAGCAAATAATACAACAACCTGTTTTGAATTCACCAAATAATACAAAGAGATATTTGGAACCCTATCTCAAGTTTTATATAAAAAAACGGACTTTTTTTATTGTTGATTTTTTATTTTTTATTGTTGATTTTTGACTTTGATTTTGTGTTTATTATATATTGTTTATAATAATCTTGACACATATTGAGTTCTTTTATATGGTCATCTGAATATTCATAGTACATCTGGGAGACGTCCCAGAGAAATTCTGACATTTAGTGGTAACTACCAAATATAAGAGATTCTAATAACAATTTTTTAAATAAATATCATATTCTTTTGATTATATCAGTTAGAGTCATTTATTATTATATTTTTTGTCACCGGTCTCTTGACACAATTCTACCAATTAATCAGTCACCTAAACACAACACCTACATTTACACAGAAGTTCTTTATAGGAAATTAGCACATCATCACGCACTTGCTTTTAAAAAATTCTAGAATATTGAAGATTCACAAAATTATTGCACCCTTAATATTGGAAACACTACCACCTTAAATCACTTAGTTTTTTCTATAAGGCTAAATGCAGATACAAACAATAGAATAAAATTATATATGCACTATTAATATCATTTTTTTCACTTACACATTGAAGATAATTAGTATCACAAAAAGCACTATTTGATATAATATCATCACTATACACAATTATTTCTCTACACATGCAAACACTGGTCAATGGATCCATCAATATTCTTATTATAAAGCCACAATTGGAAAATAATTTGTACCAATTTTAGAAAATTCGATAAAAATAAATCACATCCCTTAAGTGTACCACGCCCCTATATTGACAAAATCCTTTTAAAAGTCAGCACTATATTATCTCTCCAAACTAGAAAATGTTTGAATATCTAGTCCTTTAAAAGTAATGACGCTCTCTGGGAAACTGAAGCTGACAGTTTTTCAGTTTTATTTTAAATAAAAGAAATGCAAAATGCAATCTAATTTGTAAAAACAGACACATAAATATACAAAGTATAAGACTAATTTGTCACTTCCTGTGGGAGGAGCGTGCAAGAGGTGCACACGCTAGGGCTCTGTGAGAGAGAGCCGAGTTCCAGCATACCCCGCCTTGAAGTCTCCTATTGCCGGGAGTGAGAGACCCGCTTGGGGAGCATGTACACTGCGACAGAAGTCTCCATACCGCTACCGGGCTACCTGGTAATAGCCACGGTCACACGCACAACCCCAACCCCAGCAGTCGCACTGGAGAGAGGCTGAGGCCGGAAGGCAGAAGACCCCCAACAGAAAATAGAGAGCACACACTCGGACCGCACCACTCCGGAACACCCCTTTGAAAGGGAGCTGCATGTGGCATTCGTCCACCCGACCTGCCTAGGAACAGACGGGAGGTGTCTCGCCTGGATCCTAGCAAGCGGAGGATAAAAGTACACGGCAGCAGGACGGCAGACAAGCAGCTGGTCACGCAAGCATTGCCTCTGCAAGAGCGGGTAAAGTAGCGTCTGTGTGTCAGCATATGAAAGTGGAGAGATCAGTGGTGCCTAAGAAGTGTGTTAAAAGGGGGGCCGAAGAGAGATCGGTCTGGCTGCTTGGGGGTACTAATGCACATTATAGTGGAGGGGTAGCTGGAGAATAAAACCTGCTAAAAATCAAGCCATAAAGCATGGAGTGGGTAAAAGTTTGTAAGCCCTGAAAGCGGTGCGCACTAACTGTAACAAGTCACAAACAGAGCAGAGAAGTGGCAAGTCTTTTTTAAATAAGGAACTGCGGGCACATTCTGCAAATCGGACAAAGCCCCGCTGAGCCATAATAAGCAAATTTGGAGGGCAGTGAGTGGGGGCTACTGGGACTGGCCTTGTTGATATCTCCTTGGAGGAGAAAGTGGCATTTACACAGATAGCAGGAGGTTTCGCCTAACTGTTTATAGGCAGCTGATGCTCATAAAAGATAAAGGAAATCTGACTGAGAAGCAAGGAACTGGCTGGTGTGTCGGTACAGCCCGATTTCTATTTTTTTGTGTATAACTGTTCAGGTTCGCCTCTCTTTCCTGGGAACCATTAGCAAAAACAGGAAGCTGTGGTGGAGGAGAACTGTGTTTTGTTTTGTTTTTGTTTTTTCTTTGGAAAAACCTTCATATTGGCACTTTATGAGGGGAGGCCAAACAGTTAAGCACTTAATTGGACAGTGGACTGGGTTGACAGGAAAATACCAGAACAATTATGATGATATATAAAAAGCAGTGGATTAATTGTGCTGCTATTTGATGTTTACTGCTGGGACATTTTTTTCTATCTTGCAAGTCTCAAAATGTATAGTGTTTTTATCTTCTCTTACTTTGTTTCTTCTCTTCTCTTCTCTCTCCCCCACCACAGTATATCTTGCATATGTGACTTTTGTTTGCAATAATATTGATGTGAAGAGGTTCTTTTTACAGCATATGTAGATAAGAGCCCCCTGGAGCTAAGATAGGTAACAAGGTGGATAAAAATTTTTGTCTAGATATTCCATAGACAGTAAGAAAGGAGAAGAGGAAGGGTAGCGAGGAGGAGGAGAGAGAGGGAGGAGAATAGAGAGGGGAGAGGGGAAAGAAAGGGGAAGAAATAACACCAGCAGGTCAAGACAAGGAAAAGGGGAAAGTAGATGAGGAAAGTTATCTATGCTGACTGGATAGGTGCAAGGGAGTCACGGTATAGGATAACAGATGTAAAGAGTGTATAAATAACTTGTTTAGAGAAACCCTAGAAATACGAATTGATAGAAATATTTTGTAAAAGGACGCAAGGGGGGGCACCCAATTTGTCTTAGTTTGTGTTAATTACCCAGGGGAGAGGACACGCAGAGAGACAGTCAGACCCTGTCTAAATATACTGAACACTTTATTTTTTTTTTATAAAAAAAAAAAGAAAATTTTTCTCACTTTCACTTATTCTTATAGATAACACAGGCTCTAGATAGCCTCACTTGGGCTCCTTAGGAGGAGCACCATACATATTTTTTGTTTGTTTTAGGTATTAGTGTAATTATAGTTTCACATGTAGCACCATTAGTTAAAAGGTGCACCCGATCCACGCCGGATTAGCGGAAGAGTGGTGTATTTCTCTTCCGTTTTTTTTCATTTTTTTATTATTCATTTACTTATTTTTTTTTCTCCTTAAAACACAAATTAAAGTTTTCACACTAATACACCACTACACATCACTACACACCTCATGGAAAGGTATATTCCTAACTTAAAAGTCAGGTCCCCTGCGATGCCCCCCAAGAGAGACAAAAAGTCCAAGTCAGCACAGGAGATAGGCTTGGAGGATAACATGGACCCCCAGCTAGCAGGCACTGAAAAACAGCTGACACTTAATCAACTGGCAGAAATGCTGTTACCCCAATTCGATTCAGTTAAAAAGGAGATAGCTACTCTCTCTACTGAGATTAGGTCTTTTTCGAATAGAATATTAGAAGTAGAGCAAAGAATCTCAGCGGTTGAGGATAGACAAATTGCACATGACACTAATTGGGTCAATTATGAGAGCAAAATAAAAGCGATGCAATCTAAAATAGAGGACCTGGAAGACAGGTCGTGTAGGAATAACATCCGTATAATTGGACTACCAGAGTCAATCGAATTTCAAGATCTAACTTTATTTGCTTCTGTTACCTTACCACAATTGTTAGGAATGCAGCTGACAGAAAAAATACATGTAGAAAGAGCACATAGAACAGGAACAGCTAGGGAGTCACAGGAAGGTAACTTGCGCCCCAGAATGGTGATAATTAAATACTTAAATTTCCAACATAAGGTACAGATTATGCAACATTATAGGAAAACTCAGGGGTTCAAGATAGGTACGCGACCTGTCTTCCTGTTCCAAGATTTCTCAGCAGAGACCTCCTCAAAGAGGAAGATAATGGCACCTTACTGTTCTAGCTTAATCAAGGCAGGGATCCAGGCTAATATGAGGTACCCAGCCAAAATAGTAATTTTTTCAGAAGGGAATTTGACTGTTTTAAATACAGCAATAGATGCTAAAAAATATTGCTCTGAAAAAGGCATAGAGATTCGATAGGAAGTCCATATTCAATCATTAACCTGAAATAATGAAGATGTATAATTTGTTGATTACTTATTTTAGTTGCAGAAAGGGGGGAGGCTTGGCCGGGGTGGAGACTTTCTTGTTTTTTTTCTCTTTTTTTTTTTTTTTTTTTTCCTCTTTCGTCCTTTTCCCCTCCTTTTTATATCTTTCTGTCCACTTTTCTATTGAGTGAGCTCAGAATCTTGAGAAAGTTATGTTTTGAATGGCAGGTATACCGCCATTCGGCCTTGAACACCCGATCCCGTATGATCTCGGAAGTGGAACAGGGCTGGACCTGGTCAGTACCGGGATGGGCGACCGCCGGGGAACCCCAGGAGCGGTAGGCATATATGTAGTAATGATAATCAGATTAGATCCCTTCTCTGGATTGAGAGGAAGGAAGGTAACTATATTAGATAAAGGTTTTTATTATAAAATCGTAGGTTTTTATTTTTGTTGTTTTATTATGACTATAGATATTAAATGCTGAAGTGTGTATCATGGAATGTGGGAGGTGTCACATCCCCTATTAAAAGGAAAAATGTGCTTAAAATGTTAAAACGCCAAAAGCCTGACGTCATTTTTTTGCAAGAGTTGCATTTGAAGGCAGCAGAACTACAAAAATTACAAACTAACTGGATAGCGGAAATAATAGCAACGCCATGTAATTGTAGGAAACGCGGAGTAGCTTTAATGTTTAATAGGAATTTGACATATACGATAAAAAATCAAATATTAGATTCGAGTGGGAGGTTTATGCTTGTTCAAGCTGAAATCAATAATAGACTGTGGACGTTTTGTAACATTTATGGTCCCAATGAAATTGAGATAGAATTCTGGGAAATGATAAAAAATAAATTGGTAAAATACTTAGGCCAAAACATAGTGGTAGCGGGAGACTTTAATGCGACAATGAATCCAGAGATTGATAGGCTAAAATCAGGGGCCTCCAGGAAACATAATAGAGAGGCCAAGATTTTGCGAGGTTTAGCAAAGATATTAAAGCTAAAAGATATTTGGCGTCTGCAGCATCCAGACGAGCGGGCCTTTTTGTGCGAATCTAAAACATTTAAAAATTTCTCACGAATAGACATGTTTTTGATAGAAGAGAGGCTATTGACAATGGGAATAGAAACACATATCGATGAGATAGTTATCTCAGATCATGCAATAATCAGCCTGAAATTCGAAGATAAGGAGATCAAAAATAGAAGTAGCAATACGTTTAGCTTCCCGAAATATATGTTTTTAGATGAAAAGTTTCGAAAATTTTTATCTGATAGATGGAAGGTTTATTTCAGACAGAGCAGACAGGATGTGAGTAGCCCAGAAGTACTCTGGGAAGCAGGGAAAGCAGTAATGCGAGGGGAGATCAAGAACTATATGATCATAAGAAAGCGGAAGGTAACAGAGAGGGAGACTCAACTAGCAAACCAACTGAAAAACTCATATAGGAGATATGTAGCTAACCCAAATAGATCTACCTGGAACCGGTACAAAGTAGCCAAATCAGAGCGTGGGACTTTTTTCAGAGAAAAATGGGCAAAGGAGGATATCCGAATCAGGGCATTTTGCCAAGGATATCAGGGGATTGCCTCCAAGTATCTAGCAAAATTAATAAATCACAGAAAAAAAAAGAACCTAATTCCACTTATCAAAGAGGGACAGAAAATGCTTACTCAACCGACAGAGATTAGAGAGGCCTTCCATAGATATTATCAGGGATTGTATGCGTGTAAGGATATAGATAAGACAAAAATGTCCGAATTTTGGCAACAGATCAGTCTCCCAACAATAGACAAAAAAGAATTTTGTCAGAATTCTATAAAATTATCAAAAATGAAATCTCGGGAATATTAGTAGAACTATATAACAGCTATTTTATACATGGGAATCTGAAATCACTCTATTTCACTGACTCTACAGTGACCTTAATTCATAAGAAAGGGAAAGCTACAGAGGAACTGGGGTCATACCGTCCAATTTCGCTCCTGAACCAAGACTATAAAATCTTAACGGCTATTATTTCAGACAGATTAAAAAAAGGGATGGAAAAACTGATACACAATGACCAATCTGGATTTATTCCAGGGAGAAACCCGGTCCGGAATATGCGTAGGGTGCTGGTTAATCTAGATTATTATTATAACATCACACAGTTGTCAAACAAAAAATCACAAATGGATATGGCAATGCTTACGATCGACGCAGAAAAAGCGTTTGACGCTATAATCTGGGATCATTTATTTATGTCACTTAAGAAATTTGGTTTTGAAGGAAATCTGATTCAGTTAATTAAAAAGATTTATACCAATCCTAGGTCCCAATTGTTGGTTAATGGTGAACTTTCGCAATTTATAACACTGCAAAGAGGTACCAGACAGGGGTGTCCACTGTCACCCCTGCTATTTGATTTAGCACTAGAACCATTGGCAGTTCAACTCAGGAAAGAACTAAAGGGAATAGAAGTTGGGGAACATAATGTTGTAATCTCATTATACGCAGACGACATGATGCTGTTCTTACAACAGACAAAAAAAAAACATTCCTAAATGTCTGTCAATTATCAACAATTTTACCTCATTCTCTGGATATAAAATTAACAAGGAAAAGTCAGAGTTGCTCTGGATTAATCAAACCAGAGAGAGCTTGTTACAACATGGGTTTAAAGAAGTAAAATCGTTAAACTATTTAGGTATTAAAATAAGTAAAAACCCCAAAGAATGGTATAATATGAATTTTTCTGAGTTTTTTGAGAGTCTAGAAGGAAGTCTAAGAAAGTGGAACATACAATTTCTATCACTTTCTGCAAAAATAGCTGTGATAAAAACAATTGTTTTTCCACGCATATTGTTCCTAATGAAAAACTTGCCTCTATTGATCAACAAACGAGACATAGCAAGATATAACTAAACATGCGCACAATTTATATGGGGAAAGAAAAAAAGCCGTATAGCTATCGAGAAACTTGTTCAAAACAAAAGATATGCAGGGCTCGCCCTGCCGGACATTGCAAAATATAACTTAGTGGCTTTAACGAAATTTGGAGTAGATTGGTTAACGGAAGCCAATAGTGTGACCTACTATGACATGGAAGCTACACTGCTAAAACCCTTTGATCTTAAGGCAATTTTACACCATCCTTTCAGGAGGTTGCCCAGCAATGTCAGCACGCTTTTAACTTTTGCTAATGTAGTTCGTGCATGGCAGAAATTCTGTGGTTCAGTTGGTCAAGAGTTTTACATTTCTAAATATCTGCCATTTATCGGTACTCCCGATTTCATATCTGGGATAAACAATAATGCGGCCTTTAAAATTTGGTCACAGAAAGGGTTATGTTATTTTTTCCAGTTAGTTCAGGGTGAAGGACAAGTGTTACAAACATTTGAAACATTATCCGAACAGTATCAGTTACCCAAACATACATTCTTTGCTTATCTACAAGCCCGAAGCTATCTCCTAAAAATCTTGCAAACATGTAGAATGGTCTGGGATCCAGGAATTGATTCAGGAGTGAAGTTGTACGCGGCGGGGAAAAGATCCATATCATATTGGTATAAATTATTATTAAATATATCAGGGAAAGAACAAATTAAGAAAAGGAAAGTGTTTCTTACTAAATATATCACTTCAGTGCAAGGTGAAAATATTGAAAGAAGCATTAAACTAGCAGACGCTGCAACGAGAGTAGTAAGCTGGAAAGAATCGCAGTTTAAGCTTTTAAATAATTTCTATCTAACCCCAAGGATTTTGAGTAAATGGGACCAAAATGGGGATAAAAGGAATTGTTTTAAATGCCAGAAAGAAGGAGTGGATTTGCAACACTGTATTTGGGACTGCCCTAAAATCCGACAATTTTGGAATAGAATACAATTCTGGGTGAACAAGTTTGTACAAGAGGAATGTGCCCTCCAATTAAGTTATATCTTTCTTTTAAAGGAATATGGGCGATATAAAGGGGAGGGACAATTAATCAACATGGTTATTCTGGCAGCTCGTCATCTGATATTTTGCAAATGGGGAGCTCGTGAAGCCCCCACGGTAAACGAACTTGTCAACACTATTAAGCTACAAATGATTATCGAACGACAATTTCTAGTTGGGGGATCGGAAAAGGCTTTCAGGCTCTTCTTTGATAAGTGGAAGAGGGTAATTATCTCTTGGCCCCAACAGGCCCAGATTCAATTTGTCTCACCCTTAAAGAATAATGATCACTTTATGATGATGGTGGCTAATGAGGCTCTCCCTGCACTCTGGCTGTAAAAAGCTAAAACTCTGAGCGGGCTCATTTCGGTGTCTTCTTGGTGGTGGTACTTCCGCCCCCCCCCCCTTTTTTTTTTTTTTCTTCTCTCTCTCTCTCCCTCCCCCCCCCCCCATTTAGGAATACTGAGAAGGTTAATGTATGTATGTAGGAATAGGTGTCATAAGATGCTCTGATTATAAGACTCGGCACAAGCATTGGAAGCGGTGGCTTCCAATCTATTTGGATAATATGATTTATACATGTAAAAATGGCTGATTTGATTTGGTTGTTGTGATGTGTGAAGTTCTCAATAATAAAAAAATAATGATTTAAAAAAAAAAAAAAAAAGACTAATTTGTTAAAGTTACACAGAAACTGTGAAGGCATACTCAGAATTTGTGAAATCACAATCTTAAATACACTGCTGTATACAAAATAAAATACAAAATAGAAAGTGCAAAGTTTAAATGTAATAAAATGTAATCTGAAGTATTAAGTAATATAGAATACTAAGCACAAAGTGTAAATGCAGCAAAACTGTCATGTCATGCAGTGCTATATTGCACTGGTCTTGTCTCTCCTTCACATACAGAAATGCAGGGAATGTCCCTTGGAGAAGTGAAGCAAAATCCGTCTTTTGAAAAATTCACTAGGGATCTTGAAGTGCTGGAGGATAATTTGAGATGATCTCACCTGAGCAGAGAGGGTTTGAATGTCTGGGAGTTTGTGAGTCAGACTTGTGGGTGGAGTCATGGGATTTTGTGGGCAGAGCCATGACCAAAGGAGTGCTGTGTGGGTGAGGTTTGGTGAAGTCAGGCCAGGCTGAGGACAGAGTTGGAGCTGTAATGCTCACAGGATATTTCCCTATCAGACCAAACTTGGCCAGTAGTCGTCTTATACCGGCGTCAAGTGGAAGGATAAGGAAATATCCCAGAACAAAGTGAGTTTAAGAAATGAGGTAAGCAGGGTAGTCCTTCACGGCAATAAGGATAAGGCAGAGAATGGTTAGAGACAGGCAATGTTCGGCAACAGAAAGGCAATCCAGCAGTGCACGGGTTAACCAGTACAATAGTCAGTGACAGGCAGAGTTCGGCAACAGAAAGGCAATCCAGCAGTTCAGGGGTTAACCAGTAGAATGGTCAGAAACAGGCAGAGGTCAGCAACAATAAGGCAATCCAGCAGTTCAGCAGTTCAGGGGTAAACCAGTAGAATGGTCAGGAACAGGCAGAGGTCAGCAACAATAAGGTAAAACCAGCAGTTCAGGGGTAAACCAGTAGAATGGTCAGGAACAGGCAGAGGTCAGCAACAAAAAGGCAATCAGCAGTTCAGGGTTAAGCATTAGAGTAGTCTTGAAACAGGCAGAGTTCAGTAACGATAAGGCAAACAGCAGTTCTGCAAAATATAAGCACCCAGGAGCACAAACAGTAACACCTATACTTGGGCAAAGATGTAAGCAACTGAGCTACTTACATAGGAGCAGGATTCATGTCAAGGAGAGCACAGGTGAGATCCGGACCGGCATCAGGGGAAGACATGGGGTGCGCCAATGATGTCAACCACCTTTGTCCATGATAACGGATCAGGGCGGCGGCCGGGACCTGAGAGTAGAGGAGAGGAGTGAAATAGCCCCCCCACACAGGGGTTCCCTCCGAGAACCAGAGTCGGTTTAAAGGATGAGCAGCATGAAATTTAGAGACCAAAGATGGAGCATGCACATCACGGGCAGGGACCCAGGAACGATCCGCCAGTAACCCTTCCAGTGAACAAGGTATTGGAGCTGCCTGCGTTTAATTCTGGAGTCCAGGATCCTAGCAACCTAATACTCCGGCTCCCCTTAAATCATGAGTGGAGAAGGAGCACGTCTGAGTCGAGTATATTTACTTGTGATGTAGGGTTTGAGCAGGAAGATGTGAAGGAGGACCGGGTGAATGTGTAAGGCCTTAGGCAAGACCACTTTGTAGACAACAGGAGAAAGTCTCTTGAGAACTGTATAAGGACCAATATACCGAGGCCCTAATTTGTGACAAGGTTGACGTAAGCGTATATGTCGGTAGAGACCCAGACACGATCACCTGCAGAAAAGGCACAAATAGCAGCTCGATGCTGGTCAGCAAAGCTCTTGTATCTGGAGACAGCTGAGCTTAATTGAGAGCATATTCATTGCCAATGGGTAGTCAGATCAGTGAAGTGACATTCTGCACCAGGAACTCCTGTAGACTGAGCAGAAAGAGGAAAAACATGAGGTTGATAACCAGCTGCGACTTGGAAAGGAGAGTATTGTAGAGAAGAATGCCAATGAGTATTCTTTGCGAGTTCAGCTAGGGGTAACAACCCAGACCAATTAGTATGCTGTGAATTGACATATGTTCTGAGATAAGCTTCAAGATCCTGATTGGTTATCTTCGTCTGCCCGTTAGTCTGGGGGTGATAACCAGAAGACAAAGAAACAGTAGTTCCAAGCAATTTGCAGAAGCTTCTCCAAAAAGTGGAAATAAATTGAGGTCCTCTGTCAGAGACCATATTTACGAGTATAACATGGAGGTGTACCACGTTTAACAGAAAAAGAGTGGAGAATTCTTGGGCTGTAGGTAACTTAGGTAAAGGTACAAAATGAGCAAGTTTGGAGAACCGATCCACCACCACCCATATGACTGTATGATGGTCAGAAGGAGGAAGGTCTACAACAAAATCCATAGCTATGTGTGTCCATGGTTGTTTAGGTATGGACAATGGTTAAAGTAGGCCATGAGCTAGGGAACGGGGCTCTTATTAACAGCACAAGTCTGACAAGCCTTGACATAATCCTGAGAGTCCGACTTCATGGTAGGCCACCACATGTGTTGGGAAAGGAGTTTAAAGGTTCTTGTCAAACCAGGATGACTTGACAGCTTGCTGTCATGAGCCCAGGATAGAACAGGAGAACAAAGGTTTGAAGGAACATAAAGAATCTCAGGATCCACAGGGGCTTCAGAAGGTTTTCTTCACTGGGCACGTTGCAGTCTTTGAAGAAGAGAGGTGTTGAGCTGAGCAACCACACAGGAGGGAGGTATGATGTGTTCGATAGGAGCTTCAGAAGAGTCGTTAGACTGAGGAAACTTACGGGAAAGGGCATCAGCCTTTTTATTCTTGGTCCCAGGAAGTTAAGAGACTATAAAGTCTAAACGGGAAAAGAATAAGGCCCACCTGGCCTGTCGATGATTGAGTCGATGAGCAGTCTCTAAGTATGTCAGGTTCTTGTGGTCAGTGAGAATCTGAATGGGGTTGGCGGTACACTCTAGCCAATGACGTCATTTAGTCAGGGCCATCTTAATGGCTAAGAGTTCACGATTACCCACATCGTAATTCATCTCTGCAGGAGTAAAAACCGTTTGGAAAAAAAGGCTACAGGGTGCAAATTGGAGGTTAAAGGGTCCCTTTGGATTAAGACTGCACCAGCTCCCATCTCGGAGGCATCAACCTCTAGAGTGAACTGTAGGTCAGGATGGCGGAGCACAGGAGCAGAACAAAATACCTTTTTCAGATGAGAGAACGCATCCACAGCTACAGGAAGCCAATTCTTGCAGTCTCTGTTTCGTTTAGTCAGCTTAGTGAGTGGAGCAACGATTTGGGAGAAGTTCTTTATAAACTTAGTTGGAAAACCCCAAGAATTTCTGTAGTTCCTTCAATGAGGTGGGTTAAGGGCATTCCAGAACTGTGGTTAGCTTTGTAGGATCTATGGCAAAACCCTCATTTGAGATGACATATCCTAGGAACTGGATCTGGACTTGATCAAACTCATATTTCTCCAGCTTGGATGCCAGAGAATTGTTTCTGAGGCGAAGAAGTACCTGTTTTACATGCTCATGATGCTCCTCAAGGGTGGAGGAGAATATGAGGATGTCATCCAAATAGACGATGACAGTGTGAGTAAGGAGGTCACGGAAGACATCATTGACGAATGCTTGGAAGACAGCAGGGGCATTGCACAACCCAAAAAGGCATTACAAGGTATTCGTAATGCCCTGATCTCGTGTTGAAGGCAGTCTTCCACTCATGTCCGGGGAAGATACGAATGAGATTGTACGCCCCACGTAGATCCAACTTTGTGAAGTAGCAAGCATTTTGGAGCAAATCATATAATTCAGTGATCAAAGAAATAGGATAACGGTTCTTGATTGTAATGTTGTTTAGGGCTCTGTAGTCTATACAGGGTCTGAGACCACTATCCTTTTTACTGCCAAAAAAGAAACCAGCCCCGGCAGGAGAGAAGAAAGGGCAAATAAAGCCTTTAGCTAGGTTCTCTTGGGTATATTCATCCATGGCCTTGGTTTCAGCTTTGGAGAGCAGATAAGTCCTCCCTTTAGGAAGTGGGGCTCCAGGAAAGAGGTCAATTTTGCAGTTGTAAGGACGGTGAGTTGGCAGCACATCAGCTGCTTTCTTTTCAAAGACATCCATAAATTCTGCATATACTGAGGGAAGATTAGAAGGCTGACTATAGGGATGTGATGCAGCGGAGTAACCTTAGCCTGGCAGGAGTGAAAACAGGGTTTACCCCAGGAGGCCTGCAAAAAATAGAAAGAAGACAGGAGCGCAAGGGACTAGTATTAGAGAATAGTATTAAACACTTTTTTAATTGCACACGATAAAAATACACTCACACTCTTTAACCTCAAGTGTATGAGGTATATAAACAGCACATCAATAGGTCGACCAATGCAGCACGATTTCTCTGTGTACAGACCCAGAGTCCCAATCTTTTTTCCCGGATCTTCCTGGTTGGCGTGTCAGCAGGGACAGCTATGCTGCTCACCTTCGTATTTGTATCTCTGTGGTGATAATGCAAGGAAATGGCACAAACTCCAAGTCTCTGGCTGCTTACAATGTGCACTTCAAATTGTCACTCAAAATACACAAAAGTGTAAGGACCGCAAACTCCCACCAGACTACTACAGTCATTCACAAGCTGGCTAGAACGCTGTGTGTCTGCTAGTTTCAAGCATCCGTCAATGTGGGCGTACCCCAGGAGGCCAACTGTCCCTCAGTCCAGTCGAATTGAGGATTGTGTTTACGTAGCCAATGCAGACCAAGGATAACTGGTTGTACAGGAGAATGAATGACATTAAACTACAACTGTTTGGTATGTAGGAATCCCACAGTCAGGGTTAGGGGTGCTGATTTGAAATGGATTAAACCTGATCCAAGGGGAGTGCCATCCAGATTGGTTATTTTAAGAAATTGTTTTTTCTGAAGAAGAGGCAACCCTGCGTGAATCATGAAACGGTGATCTAGGAAATTTCCAGCTGTCCCTGAATCAATAAAGGCTTGAGCGTCGACAGAATTCTGAAGACGATTGAGGGGAATTAGTAGTTGCCAGGCTTAGAGGTACCCCACTGTTATCCTCTAAGTCCTGGTTTCTCAACAGCCGGGCCGTGGCCCAGTACCGGGCCGTGATAGCCCTGCTGGTGGGCCCCGACCTGTCATGCCCCCACTGCACACCAGGGGCAGACTGAGACCAATCAAGGCCCCAGGAACACTGTCTCACACTGACTAAAATGTATTACATTTTATGCAAATGAACATGGTAGCCTCCCTGCCCTGCCCCCAACAGGCCCCTTAACCTCCAGAGCCAGGACCCACAACATTAAGGTCCAGAGAAAGGGCACCCAACCTCCAGGGCAGACCCCACACTCCATGGCCCTCACAGCGACAGACCCCTGCCAGGGCCCCCACTAAACCCACACTTTTTTGCTTAGTTACTGATAGGGCAACTGAAAACTCCAGCTTAAGGAATGCACCAGGATCCGTGGAGATGCCATTTGTGGGCCCCCCTACTTGATGGTCCCTCGGCCCAGGTCCTATTTGCCTGGCTGATCAGCCCGCCCCTGCTGCTCACTTTATATATGTGTATATATATATATAACTACCGGGCCCTGGACATGTCTAGCTAAAATTTACCGGGCCTTGAGGTCACTTTGGTTGAGAACCACTGCTCTAAGTGATGGCTTTTCCCGACAGTCTATCACAATTCTTGAGCTGGTGTGAATTAGAACCACAATAGAAACACAGTCTTAATCTCCTTCTTCTCTGTCTTTCAGATTTAGAGGGCTTAAGAGAAGAGAGATCCATGGGCTCTTATTCAGAGGTAACTGGAGGTGCTGAAGGGGTAGAGGATAATCTAGTGACTGGACAGGTTGGAGGATGAGAGGGAAGGATTCTGCGAGTTCTCTCTCTCAGCTTGTCTCTCCTGAAAGCGAGAATCCAGACTGATGCAAAGTGTTATGAATTCATCCAGGAAGATGGATCCAGTGAGCTTATCCTTGATGCGCTCATGCAGGCCTCTCCTGAAGGCCGCTTTGAGAGCACTGCCATCACAACTGGCCCTCCCCAGCTGTGCCTGTTTGCCTACCCCTCCTGATGTGGCCCCGCCCACAAAATTGTAGGGAACCACTGCCCACAAGCTCTTTAACAGTTGCATCCTGAAATCAGAAGTAGTGACATGAAGTAGAGATCCCAAACTGTGACCCACCCCATATATGTAAAAGTTGCGCGCTCTGCAATGTTGTTTTATAATGGAAATAAATAGTAGCTCTTATATACATATTTTGTTGCTTAGATGTACTAGGACTATCTCAGACACTTTGCCTGTACAACCAGAATCTAAAGAACGGATTGACAAGGTGGAAACTTGTTGCTGATGGTATTGTGAGTTATTGAGATGGCACTGAAGAAAACTTACATGATATTTTTTCTTAGATTTATAATTATTATCTGTAGTATGACACAGAAATAAGACCCAGTGTGTCACGCCTTGTATCAGTGTAACTGGACTGGACAGCTCTGAAGTGCTCTTTTGTTCTCTAATCACGCTACTGTACACCATACACTGAATTCAAAATTGAACGCTCATGATTCAGATAGAGCATGCAATTTTAAACAACTTTCCAATTTACTTCCATTAACAAAATTTGCACATTCATTTTATATTTAAACTTTTTGAATCACTAACTCCTTCTGAGCATGTGCAGGAATTAACAGAATTTACGTATATGCATATGTGTGATTGGCTGATGGGTATCACATGTTATAGAAGGAATGGAAATAGACATAACTTTGAAAATTGTCAGAAAACAAATCTTACTACTCATTTGACGTTCAGACTATGAACTCGATTTTTCAATCCATGGCGGACAGGGGCGTACATACACTCCCTGTCCGCCCGAGCTCTCCTCTGGTGGGCAGCAATCCACTGCCGGAATTTAACATTGCAAGCGAGCGCTCCTTAGCACTCGCGTGCAACCCTGCCCGCGCACACCCAATATCACGCGCAGGCAGAAGCTGTCAAACTCCCCAGTAGGACGAGACTGGTGAGATTGAAATTCTCCACCTTAGAGGCGAGGTTTGTGTGAACCTGTAGTCAAAGGCAGGAGAAGGGCTTGAAGACCTAAGTGCTATTGCATTGTCTTGTTATTATGCATTTGTTGATTAGGCAAATCTACTGTATTTACAGGTCCTTAAACCTCCACTAAGTAAATCAGAGAAGTCCAAATATCTTTTAAAGTCTCCTGTAATATAAACATTTGGGACACATTCTAGTGTTTTTCCATGAAAAAAAGAACATTCAACGTGCAAAAACGGCAGTTGCACACATTTTCTCTCTAGTATCTATGACTAGGAGGCTGAGTGTGCAATCAGGACAGCCTGTGGTTGGTGGCTTGTGGCTAGGGGCCAAAAGTGGTTCAGGGTAGGAGTGGCAGAGGTGGGTATACTATGAGTGTATCACAGAGATCTGTCTAAGTGATCCCGGACTCAATTTGTGAAACTGGGGCATCTAAAGGGAAGGAAGTTGCTTTACGGGAGACAGTAGGACAGCGTAAGATGCACAGATGTGGGGAGCCCTGGAAATGCACAGAGCAGAAACATTTTTTTATTATGTGCAGTAGGTCATAGCTGAACCAGTGCACAGGTGAAGTTATCAGCTGATCAGTAACCATGGTTACTAACCTGCTCTCACCTATCAGCTGATTATTTCACCTGTGCACTGGTTCAGCTTTAATTAAAACCTGGCCTGTTGGGGGTACTTGAGGACCGTGGTAAAGAAACACTGCAGGGATCACATGCAGGAGGGTCTCCTTCATCTCAAGCATCCTCTGAGTGCTGGGAGCGATGCATTTATGACATCATCAGGAGATATGCAAATACATTTATCCTGTCTATTGCACATCTGAGTTATAGCAAAGCCTATAACTTTTACTAGATGTATTTTTGCAAAATGCTACTGAGCATTTCCAGTTTCACATGTATGCCTTTCTAGAGGACATATGTTTCTCAGAACCTCAGTTTTAGTATCTGTATCTATCCTGCAGTGTTAACTTGTAGTTGTCTTTATGTTACACTAGTTGATAAGCCTGCACAGAGGGCAGTCTATGTGTTAAAAATGTAACCCCCAAGCTGCAAAAAATAAAACAGTAAAAACACAGAAAAAAATAAACAAAGCTATCCAAAATAATAAAATTTAACCTAAACTAATAACCCTATAAAAATAAAAAATCCCCCTCAAAATAAAAACACCCCCTAATCTAATACTAAACTACCAATAGCCATTCAAAGTGTTTTTTGTAGTGCATTGCCCTAAAGAAATGAGCTATTTTACATTAAAAATAAAATAAAAAAAGTTCCCCCTAACAGTAAAACCCCCCACCCACCAAATCCCCCAAAATAAAATAAAAACTAACACTAATTAACCTAAACTACCCATTGCCCCTAAAGGGGCATTTGTATGGGCATTGCCCTTAAAAGGGCATTCAGCTCTTTTTCACTGCCCTTAAAAGGGCATTCAGCTCTCTTTGAAATTGCCCAATGAACCCTAATCTAACACTAAAGCCCCAAATAGGTCTTCACGGTTTCAGAAGTCTGGCGGAGAAGGTCTTCTTCCAGGCGGGTCCATCATCTTCATCCACAGCGAAGGCGGCTCAGAGGTCCGGAGCGGTCTTCCCAGATGTGGCGATCCTCGTGGTGGTCATCTGTGGCAGCGTTGGCGGTCCTCACGGCGGTGGTGGTCCTCGGCGGCACGGAGGCTCCTTGAATTCAATCTTCAGTGTGCGGCAGACGATCGCATAATGAGGAACCTCCACGCCTTCGGTCGCCACCGATGACCGCCGCTGAGGATCGCCACATCTGGGAAGACCGCTCCCGACCTCCGCTCCGCGCACATCTGGGAAGACCGCCACATCTGGGAAGACTTCGCACCGCCTTCGCTGTGGATGAAGATGATGGACCCGCCTAGAAGAAGACCTTCTCCACCGGACTTCTGAAACCGTGAGTACCTATTTGGGGCTTTAGTGTGTTTTTATTTTGGAGGGGCTTCTTTATTTTCGTAGGGATTAGGTTTATTTTTTTTATTTTGGATAGTGTTGTTTATTATTTTTTGTAATGTTAGCCTTTTTTTATTTTCTGTAATTTTAGATTATTTTCTGTAATTTTAGATTGTCATTTTTTAATTTTAATTGTAATGTAGTATTTTTTTATGTAATTAAGGGGTTAATTTAGGGGGTGTTAGGTTAGGGGGCTTAGTCATTAAATTAGTTTTTTGCGTTGTGGGGGTTGGCGGTTTAGGAGTTAATAGGTAAATTAGGTTTAATGCGTTGTGGGCGGTTGGTGGATTAGGGGTTAATAGATGTATTCGGTAGTTTATTTTTTTCTTAATAGTTCGTACGGGCGGTTCGTTTTTGTTTTTTTAAATACTTATTGTTGGCGGTTAGTTTTTTTTTTTTTTTTTAAATATTGTTGGTGGTTAGTTTTTTTTTTTTATTACTTATTGTGGACAGTTAGGTGTTTGTTTTTTTTACTTATTGCGGGCGGTTTTTATTTTTTTTGTAATGCTCTGCTTGCCTTCCTGGTGGATTCCGAAAATGGCAGGGTGGTGAAAGAATCCACCTGCCATTTTTTGGAATCCACCTTTGCTTTGCTGCATCCAGGTGAATTCTTTTGGCTGTGCGCGCAGCCAACATTCTGTTGGCTGCCACGCGCTGCCAACATTCTTTTGAGGATGCGTGCACAACTGCCGACTGCTATGGACGCATTACAAACGCGATTATAGTGTAGATACAATCAAGTGCTTAGAAATATGGAGAATTGTTTGTTGTGTGCAGTTAAAGGGACATAATACTCATATGCTAAATCACTTAAAAGTGAAAGCTGACATGAAAATATCACCTGAACATCTCTATGTAAAAAGGGAAGATACTTTACCTCAAAATGTCTTCAGCTCACCAGAGTAAGTGCTCTATGAACAGTTATACTTCAGCTGCTGACCTGCTGCAAGTTGAAAAAAAAAAAATACAATAGCCAATCAGCATTAGCACTGCTGAACCCATCCTTTGCTTTAATCTCATGAAATTTAAAGAGACAGTCTGCTCCCTGTTATATATGCCGCATGTTCAAATGTATTCAGCTAGCTCCCAGTAGTGCATTGCTGCTGCTTTTTCAACAAAGGATACCAAAAGAATGAAGCAAATTAGATAATAGAAGCAAATTGGAAAGTTGCTTAAAATTGTATGCTCTACTATCTGAACCGTAAAGGAAAAATGTTGGGTTTCATGTTCATTTAAAGGGACAGTCTAGTTAAAATTAAACTTTCATTATTCAGATAGGACATGTAAATTAAATAAACTTTCCAATTTACTTGTATCATCAAATTTGCTTTTTTCTCTTGGTATTCTTAGTTTAAACTAAACCTAGGTAGGCTCATATGCTAATTTCTAAGCCCTGCCTCTTATCACATGCTTTGTAAATCTCTTTTCAACACAAAGAGACAGAATGTACACGTGGCTATATAGATAACACTGTGGTCAGGCACAGAAAGTTACTTAAGATCTAGCACAATACAATGCTAAATTTAAGACAATAGATAATAAACAGTCACAGTCATGTGATCAGGGGGATGGAAGAAGGTTCCTAGATACAAGGTAATCACAGAGGTAAAAAGTGTATTATTATAACTGTGTTTATTAATGATTATGCAAAACTGGGTAATGGGTAATAAAGGGATTATCTATCTTTTAAAACAATAACAATTTTGTGGTAGACTGTCCCTTTTACCCCTTAAAAACATGTTGAGATCTGTGCATATTATAAAAGGGTTAATTAAGAAAAAATAGTTTGCATAAACACATTTTTTAAAAATTGCTGGAAAGTATTTTAAAATAATTTTCAAAAATAAGCAAAATGACTTACATAGCTGTGCTTTCTGGAGTAAACCGATCCCCCCCTTATCAGTGTTTAGCATCAGAAACACAGGCATTGTATTTAACTGAGTTCACAACAGCTTATTTGCTTCTAGGCATGCTCCAGCAGATTATGACTGTTAAAGTCTTGCATTCTACCATATCAATGGTGGATATATATGCAGCCATAAAAGGAATTGTGTGGGGGGAGTTAGAGCTGTACAATTCAGACACTTAAAATAAAGTGTTAATGACAAGGCACTGCAGTATATATTTGCAGGTAAAGTAATTAAAGTACATATTATTATATTTTGTCTCTATCCCAACTTGTTTTATGTCCCTTTAAGGACCAAGGACGTACAGGGTACGTCCTACAAAAACTGTCACTTAACAACCAAGGACGTACCCTGTACGTCCTCAGGGGTTTCAAGCGGTGGAAGCGATCGTGATCGCTTCCAGCCGCTTTAAAGGTATTGCAGTGATGCCTCGATATTGAGGCATCACTGCAATACCTTTTTTTACCCACCGATACAGAGAGAGACACTCTGTTGCCCTCTTTGCATCGGCCAGCTATAGTGCCGATCGTTGGTGGGTGGGAGCCATTGCAGGGAGGCAGGTGGGTGACCCATCGCTGGAGAACGTCGGGCCACAACTTGCGGGTGTGCACATGAGAGGCGGGTCGTGTGTGCGCGCTCACTAACCAAGAAGTGGTGGGAGATGAAGGTGGGAGAGCGAGGTGGAAATAATGTTGAGAAAGGGATCTGGGAGGAGAGGGGGGTAGGGTATTCAGGGGGGTAGCTACACTACAGAAAAAGTGGGATTTATAAACAAAAATGGCAAATTTTATTGCAAAGTGGGTACTGGAAGACAGCTGCCAGTACCCAAAATGGTGGCAAATAGTTAGAGATGGGAGGGTTAGAGAGCTGTTTGGGGGGCTCAGGGATAAGGGGGGATCATATATATATTTTTAAAAACAAACAAACAAAAACTTTTTATTTTTATACTGGCAGACTGTCTGCCAGTACTAAAGATAGCGGTAACAATTGTGAGATGGGGGAGGGAAGAGAGCTGTTTGAGAGTGGCCAGGGAGGGATCAAGGGTTGGGATGTGTCAGGTGGGAGGCTGATCTCTACATTAAAGCTAAAATTAACCCTTCAAGCTCCCTACTAGCTACCTAATTAACCCCTTCACTGCTGGGCATAATACAAGTGTGGTGCACAGCGGCATTTAGCGGCCTTCTAATTACCAAAAAGTAATGCCAAAGCCATATATGTCTGCTATTTCTGAACAAAGGGGATCCCAAAGAAGCATTTACAACCAGTTAGTGAAAAAGTTAACAATCTTTTTTATTTGATCGCATTTGGCAGTGAAATAGTAGCATGAAATATATCAAAATGGGCCTAGATCAATACTTTGGGTTGTCTACTACACTACAGCTAAAATTAACCCTACAAGCTCCCTACAAGCTACCTAATTAACCCCTTCACTGCTGGGCATAATACAAGTGTGGTGCGCAGTGGGATTTAGTTGCCTTCTAATTACCAATAAGTAATGCCAAAGCCACAAAATGTCTGCTATTTCTGAACAAAGGGGATCCCAGAGAAACATTTACATTTGATCGCATTTGTCGGTGAAACGGTGGCGTGAAATATACCAAAATGGGCCTAGATCAATACTTTAGGTTGTCTACTAAAAAAAATATATACATGTGAAGGGTTATTCAGGGATTCCTGACAGATATCAGATATAAAATGTAACTTATGCAAATTTTGAAAAAAAAAATGGTTTGGAAATAGGAAAGTGCTACTTGTACTTATTGCTCTATAACAAAATTTAGAAACTATTTAGCATTGGTATTTTATGGTGGTTGTAGATGTGTAAGAGATTTTAGGGGTCAAAGTTAGAAAAAGTGTGTTTTTTTCCATTTTTTCATCATATTTTATATTTTCTTACAGTAAATTATAAGATATGATGAAAATAATGGTATCTTTAGAAAGTCCATTTAATGGCGAGAAAAACGGTATATAATATGTGTGGGTACAGTAAATGAGTAAGAGGAAAATTACACAAACACTGCAGAAATGTAAAAATAGCCCTGGTCCCAAACGGTAAGAAAATTGAAAAGTGCTGTGGTCACTAAGGGGTTAATCAAATGTGTTAGGGTTATTTCGATATGCACCATAACGTCACCATGGTTTGAGAAGGTGGCCCCTGCATGGTGGGTACTATGTGCACCAGTAAGCAGGAGTATAGTATATCATAGTGTGGTAAAAGAATATAAAAGTGATTGTGACAAAGTTACCAAAGCCAGTGTTCACTAATTTAACTTTTAGGTTTAAGATAAGGTCATTAGTCATATTTTATTATATAAAGCACTGTGTACTTCAGCATCACCTTAAAGCTGGCAGAATATGGTACAGAATACCATCTGGGCACAATCTGGGGCTAAGAGTGAGAAGTCCACAGTCACTTTAGAATGGGATCAGATTATTACATTAAAGCAACAGACCCCTGGGATAAAACACAAGAGGGGATGTGAATACAAACATGCCTTGACATGCAAGAACCTTTCCCAGTCTTACTACACTTTTTCACTCAGTGAATGAGACTGCGCTCTAGAGACGGGCATAGACCTCCTATGAGTGAGACTGAAGTGCAGTGTCTCATTGGACAGCAGTCTAATTTATTGTAGTACTGCACTTCATTAGAGACCTGGCTTTCTGTTTAGGGATAGTTATTTTAGAGCACTCTCATTAAAGGGACAATAAAGTCAAAACTAAACTTTAATGATTTTGGATAGAGCATGTAGTTTTAAACAACTTTCCAATTTACTTCTGTTATCAAATGTGCTTTGTTCTCTTGGTATCTTTTATTGAAGAGTAAAACTAGGTAGGCTCATCAGAGCTCAGGAGTGTGCACGTGTCTTTAGTACTCTATGGCAGCAGTGTATCGCTACATTATTTGTAGCTTTGTTATGCAATGTTGCTAAACACTGCTGCCATAGAGTAGTAAAGACACGTGCACACTCCTGAGCTCTTATGAGCCTACCTAGTTTTACCCTTCAATAAAAAATACCAAGGGAACGAAGCAAATTTGATAACAGAGGTAAATTGGAATGTTTAAAATGTAGTGGGTGTCTTAATTTACTGTAAAACACTTATTTAAGAAAAGTTGTTGATTAAGAGGAAATGACAATTATATAAAGGCCGACTTAATCATTCGGGGAGAGAGCTGCTTATTGCAGAGCAGTTTAGTTTACTTAAAGGGACAGTAATTAAAGGGACGTGAAACCCCAAATTCTTCTTTCATGATTCAGATAGAAAATACAATTTTAAACAACTTTCTAATTTACTTCTATTATCTAATGTGTTTCATTCTCTTGGTATCATTTGTTGAAGGAGCAGCAGTGCACTACTGGTTTCTAACTGGACACATGAGTGAGCCAATGACAATCGGTATATATCTGCAGTCACAAATCAGCAGCTAGAACCTAGGTTCTTTGCTGCACCTGAGCTTGCCAAGATAAACCTTTCAGCAAAGGATAACAAGAGAATGAAACAGAATAGATAATAGAAGTAAATTGGAAAGTTGTTTAAAATTGTATTCTGTATCTGAATCATGAAAGAAAAATTTTGGGTTTCATGTCCCTTTAATGTTACATAATTCTGCACTATGTGCCGAATAATGTAAAGTTAACCCAGTGACACTTATAAAAATATATGGCATTTTAAAGATTTAACCTCCCAAAACTGTACTTACCTTACCTTCCTCGCCAGTCTCTTTTGCTTCTCTTTTTTTTCCCCCAAAGCTTGTCACAGGTGTGCTGTCTAATCACAGGATCCTTGATCGCGTCATTGAACTAATTGGTAGCATGCTCCCGTGCTGGGTATAGCAGCCATCAGCTTTACCCAGATCCGGAGCTCGCTACATTAATATATACGTTTACTGTCCCTTTAAAGGGACATGAAAAAAAAAATCATGGTTCAGATATAGTATACGATTTTAAACAACTTTCCTTTTTACTTCTTTTATCAATGTATCTTTATTTTCTTGGAATCTTTTATTGTAGGAGAATCACTGCACTACTGGGAGTTATTTGAACACATGGGTAAGCCAGTGATAACAGGTATATACAGTATGTGCAGCCACCAACCAGCAGCTAGCTCACAGCTCCTGAGCCTACCAAGGTATGCTTATCAACAAAGGATGCCTAGAGAACAAAGCAAATTAGATAATAGAAGTAAATTGGAAAGTCTATCTCAAGCATGAAAGAAAAATGTGGGGTTTCATGTCCCTTTAACCCCTTAGAGGAGCACTCAAGTCAAAATAAAATGTTCATGATTCAGACAGAGCATGCAATTTTAAACAGCTTTCTATTTTTCTTCCATTAGCAGCGCATGCCGAAATGAAGGGGAGGGTGCCCTACGCTACAGAAAAGAAATGATTAGGAGAGAGGGAGGGCCACACGGTAAACTAGTTTATGAAAGGGCCTTCCCTTTATAGGGATAGAAAGACAAAAATGTAAATGTGCATGGATGCATTTCAGTTTTAAATAGAGGCATTTTTGCAATATACTTCCATTAACAAAAATGCTTCTAGGATTCAAATACTACATCCTCTCTGAGAGTCAGCAGTGGCTTGTATGACACAAATTAAGTTTTTACAGACACAGTATATACCACCCGCCTGCTCTCTGAGCTTGAATACTGGTGCAGAGGCCTTTGCAGCATATGTGTGTATGCTGCTTAAAAACAGTAATACATTGTACCAGACATGTTTGCTAATGGAGTTATATGCACGCATGCATGATAGGGGTATACAAAGATTTGTGATAAAATACAAAACATAACAAAACTAAACAAATCTAGTACAGGAGGAAGAGGGCCCTACTCCGGAGAACTCACAGTCTACAGGTTTAGGGTGCAGACCATAAGGTTGGGGTAGCTTGTTACATTGGTTGTAGTTGCAGCAGTAAGTCAGGCAGTTCATGTATTAGTTTGGTTCGGATGAGGGATGGAGGAGAGATGGTAAGCCTCTCTGAATAGGTGAGTTTTCAAGGAGCGTCTGAAGCTATACAAGGTTGGAGACAGTCTTATGGAGCGGGGTAGAGAGTTCCAGAGGACAGGAGAAGCACGTGCGAAGTCTTGGAGGCGGGAGTGGGACGTAGAGATAACAGGAGTGTAGAGACGTAGGTCAGAGGTTGATCGAAGAGGACGGGATGGGGAATATTTCACAATGAGAGAGGAAATATAGTTGGGAGTTAGACTGTTGAGTGCTTTGTAAGTTAGAGTTAATACTTTAAATTGTATTCTGGAGTGTATGGGGAGCCAGTGTAAAGACTGGCAGAGCGAAGCAGCTGATGTAGATCCGCCACTTAGGTGGATGAGTCTAGCAGAAGCATTTATAATAGATTGGAGGGAGGAGAGGCGGTGTTTTGGAAGGCCATTTAGGAGTAGATTGCAATAATCAATGCGTGACAAAATGAGGGAATGAATGAGTATTTTTGTAGTTGTTTGAGTAAGGAAGGGACGAATTCTGGAAATGTTGCGTAGGTGTGAACGGCAGGATTTGGTAAACGCTTGTATATGTGGGCTGAATGTGAGTTCTGAGTCTAGTGTGACCCCAAGGCAACGGACCTGGGGTGAGGTGTTGAGAATAGAGTCTCCAACCATCAGAGAAATGTCAGGTGTTGGATGTCTTGAAGAGGGGGGGATAAGAAGCAGCTCAGTTTTGGACAGATTGAGTTGGTAGGTAGTGTGAAGACATCTAAGAGGAGATTGCAGAGAGGCAGTCAGAAATCTGGTTGAGTAAAGAGGGAGAGATATCGGGAGAGGAAAGATAAATTTGGGTATCATCAGCATACAAGTGGTACTGGAATCCAAAGGAGGCTATAAGTTTTCCAAGGCAGGATGTATAGAGAGAGAAAAGCAAGGGGCCCAAGACAGAGCCTTGCGGTACTCCAACTGAGAGAGGCATAGGATCACAAGATATGTTGTTAAAGGAAACTGAAAACGAGCAGTTTGACAGATATGGTGCAAACCAGGAGAGAGCTGTGTCTTGGATGCCAAATGAATGTAGTATTTTTAGGAGGAGACGCTGGTCAACTGCGTCAAAAGCTGCGGACAGGTCAAGAAGAATTAGTAAGGAGTAATGGCCTTTTGCTTTAGCTGATAACAGGTCATTTGTTACTTTAGCAAGAGCGGTTTCTGTTGAGTGTTTAGGGCGGAAACGAGATTGTAGTGGATCAAGTAAGGAATTAGTTGTGAGAAATTGAGTTAGCCGATTATAGACTAGTCGTTCCAATAATTTTGAACCAAAGGGAAGTAAGGAGACCGGTCGATAGTTAGAAGGGGTCGAGCGAGGGCTTTTTTAGGATTGGTATGATTGACGCATGCTTGAATGTGTCAGGAAATGTGCCAGCAGTGAGAGATTGGTTAAAGAGATGACTTAGGGTAGGGGTTAATGAAGCAGAGAGAGAGGGAATAAGTCATGAAGGAATAGGGTCAAGTGGGCAGGTTGTGAGATGTGCCAAGAATAGGAGTGCAGAGACTTTTTCCTCTGTTACAGGTGGGAAGTAGCATAGATTTTTGTTAATAGAAGGGGTGGGTAGGATTGCTGGGTTTGAGGGGTGTGAGATGCAGATCTCTTTTCTAATGGTGTCAATTTTATTTTTGAAGTGATCAGCAATAATTTGAGCAGTGAGGTTGGTAGTGGGCGGGCAGACGTAGAAGGGAGTTAAAGGTTGAGAACAGCTTTCTGGGTTTGGATGCGTGAGATGACACAAGGGAGGAGAAATAGACTTGTCTGGTCAGGCTAAGCGCAGAGTTGTAGGACTTAAGGGTGAATTTATAATGCTGGAAATCAGCACAGGTGCGTAATTTCCTCCACTGCCGTTCAGCAGCCCGTGAGCATCGCTGAATATATCTGATCTTTTTAGCATGCCACGGTTGCCGTTGCGTGATTGATGTAGGTTGAAGAGTGGAGGGTGCAGTTTTGTCAAGTGTTGATTTTAGTGCCGAATTATACTGTAGAGTCACGAGGTTTGGACAAGAGAGGGATGAAATATCAGAGAGCAGAGCACTCAGTTGAGTGGAAAAGTCTGTGAGATCCAAATCATTTAAATTCCTGTAAGGTAGCAGTTTTTTGGGGGCTTGCAAAGATGTAGCAGGTAGAGTAAGAGAGAACGTTAGTAGATGGTGGTCAGAGAGAGGAAAGGGGAGGTTAAGGGAGTTGGAAACAGCACAGAGATTTGTGAAGACCAGGTCTATGGAGTTGCCTTCACAGTGGGTTGGAGATGTTGTCCATTGGGACAGGCCTAAAGAGAAGGTAAAGGATAGACGTTTAGAGGCAGCAGGCATGTTAGGATTATCAAGGGGTATGTTGAAGTCTTTTTATATTTAAACTGTTTGAGACTTTGAGTCACCAGCTCCTACTGAGCATGTGCAAGAACTCACAGGATAAACGTGTATGCGTTTGTGATTGGCTGATGTCATACCATGATGGTATATGGGGATTGGTATGACATCAGATGGTATATGGGGAGTGGAAATAGACATAACTTTTGAAACTGTCAGAAAAAAATCTACTACACATTTGAAGTTCAAATGCATAATCAACAAATGCAAGATAACAAGACAATGCAGTAGCACTTAGTCTGAATTTCAAATGTGTAGTAGATTTTTTTTCTGACAGTTTCAAAAGTTATGTCTATTTCCACTCCCCATGTACCATGTGACAGCCATCAGCCAATCACAAACACATACACGTTTATCCTGTGAGTTCTTGCACATGCTCAGTAGGAGCTGGTGACTCAAAGGCTCAAACAGTTTAAATATAAAAAGACTGTGCACATTTTCTTAATGGAAGTAAATTGGAAAGTTGTTTAAAATTGCATGTTCTATCTGAATCATAAAAGTTAAATTTTTACTTGAGTGTCACTTTAAGTGAATAGACTAGATAAACAGGGAGTAAGATTTGCTCATGCTCAGAACTGCAGTAATGTTCCACTCTTATCACACTGGGGGCAGGGTCTACAGTGAGAAATTCTAAGTATTAATTTTGCAAGAAAACAAGTTGTTGTTTTTAAATTTTTTTTACACAAACCGATTTGTTTTTACCAAAGGAGCAGTGTTTAAAGGGACAGTCTACTCCAGAATGTTTATGCTTTAAAAAAATAGATAATCCCTTAATTACCCAAGCCATTCCCCAGTTTTGCATAACCAACACGGTTATAGTAATATACTTTTTACCTCTGTGATTACCTTGTATCTAAGCCTCTGCAGACTGCCTCCTTATATTTCAGTTATTTTGACAGACTTACATTTTAGCAAATCAGTGCTTACTCATAAATAACGCCACGGGAGTGAGCACAATGTTATCTATATGGCAAATACACTGAGCTAAGAGGCAGCCTTCAAGGGCTTAGAGTTTAGCATATGAGCCTACCTAGGTTTAGCTTTCAACAAAGAATGCCAAGAGAACAAAGCAATATTGATGATAAAAGTAAATTGGAAAGTTGTTTCAAATTGCATGCCCTGGATCATGAAAGTTTAATTTTGACACTGTCCCTTTAATATCCCTTTAAAAAGAAGTCTTACTCAGAGAGCAGTCTCACAGTACAAGCAGTAAGCAAAATCACTTATTGATTGGAATGGAAATGTCACTCATTTAATAACTGTCACACTCACTAAAATTCAGTCTAATTAATTGACTGAGAAAGGTTCCTGCATGTCAGGACATGTCTAGTTTCAAATACCCTCTTGTGTCATATCCCAGGGGTCTAATTTTTGTTATCCCTTCCTTGATCTCCTCCCAGTTTAACATGAGTGCAAATTTATTTTCTTCCTCTCTCTCTAATCCAACTGTGCCCAGATGGGACTTGGTATTTGGGCTTAGTTTGTATCACACTCACATATCTCTAAAAAGGTTAAACTTGAAGGACCTTTGACTTTTTAATCTCTATACGTTACATTCAGAAGCATATGTTGTCAGTTGATAGAGGCACCTTAGAGTGGTGAAATATTCTGTTAGTTTGCTGTAATATAATAAAGGGCATGTTTTATACTATACTCAAGACCTGTGAGCGACTGTTTTCACCTTTAAGACAGTTTTGTAAAACAGAAGTTTTACATGACGTTCTGTGCTGTACTGTACTGTAGCATTTGTGTGTCTCTTAGGGTTGTGCTGTAGGATGTATAAGTCACTTTCTGTGCTATCAGATTTGTATCTCTGAGGGTTGTGTTGTAGGATGTATAAGTCACTTTCTGTGCTATCAGATGTGTGTCTCTGTGTTGTGCGGTAGGATGTATGTCACTTTCTGTGCTATCACATGTGTGTCTCTCAGTGTTGTGTTGTAGGATGTATAAGTCACTTTCTGTGCTATCAGATGTGTGTCTCTCAGTGTTGTGCTGTAGGATATATAAGTCACTTTCTGTGCTATCAGATGTGTGTCTCTGTGTTGTGCGGTAGGATGTATAAGTCACTTTCTGTGCTATCACATGTGTGTCTCTCATTGTTGTGCTGTAAGGTGTATAAGTCACTTTCTGTGCTATCAGATGTGTGTCTCTCAGTGTTGTGCTATAGGATGTATAAGTCACTTTCTGTGCCATAATATGTGTGTCCAGGACCGTTTTTAACACAGGGCAAAAGGGGCAGCTGCCCAGGGCCCAGTCTCTGTTGAGGGGCCCAAGAGTCCTAAAAAAAAAAATGGTTTATACCAGACTGTTGATGTGACATGGGGAACACACACATTCAGTCCTAATACTGTCACAGTCAAAAGTACTCTGCTTATACAGGGAGTGCAGAATTATTAGGCAAATTAGTATTTTGACCACATCATCCTCTTTATGCATGTTGTCTTACTCCAAGCTGTATAGGCTCGAAAGCCTACTACCAATTAAGCATATTAGGGGATGTGCATCTCTGTAATGAGAAGGGGTGTGGTCTAATGACATCAACAACCTATATCAGGTGTGCATAATTATTAGGCAACTTCCTTTCCTTTGGCAAAATGGGTCAAAAGAAGGACTTGACAGGCTCAGAAAAGTCAAAAATAGTGAGATATCTTGCGGAGGGATGCAGCACTCTTAAAATTGCAAAGCTTCTGAAGCGTGATCATCGAACAATCAAGCGTTTCATTCAAAATAGTCAACAGGGTCGCAAGAAGCGTGTGGAAAAACCAAGGCGCAAAATAACTGCCCATGAACTGAGAAAAGTCAAGCGTGCAGCTGCCAAGATGCCACTTGCCACCAGTTTGGCCATATTTCAGAGCTGCAACATCATTGGAGTGCCCAAAAGCACAAGGTGTGCAATACTCAGAGACATGGCCAAGGTAAGAAAGGCTGAAAGACGACCACCACTGAACAAGACACACAAGCTGAAACGTCAAGACTGGGCCAAGAAATATCTCAAGACTGATTTTTCTAAGGTTTTATGGACTGATGAAATGAGAGTGAGCCTTGATGGGCCAGATGGATGGGCTGGCTGGATTGGTAAAGGGCAGAGAGCTCCAGTCCGACTCAGACGCAAGCAAGGTGGAGGTGGAGTACTGGTTTGGGCTGGTATCATCAAAGATGAGCTTGTGGGGCCTTTTCGGGTTGAGGATGGAGTCAAGCTCAACTCCCAGTCCTACTGCCAGTTTCTGGAAGACACCTTCTTCAAGCAGTGGTACAGGAAGAAGTCTGCATCCTTCAAGAAAAACATGATTTTCATGCAGGACAATGCTCCATCACACGCGTCCAAGTACTCCACAGCGTGGCTGGCAAGAAAGGGTATAAAAGAAGAAAATCTAATGACATGGCCTCCTTGTTCACCTGATCTGAACCCCATTGAGAACATGTGGTCCATCTTTAAATGTGAGATTTACAAGGAGGGAAAACAGTACACCTCTCTGAACAGTGTCTGGGAGGCTGTGGTTGCTGCTGCACGCAATGTTGATGGTGAACAGATCAAAACACTGACAGAATCCATGGATGGCAGGCTTTTGAGTGTCCTTGCAAAGAAAGGTGGCTATATTGGTCACTGATTTGTTTTTGTTTTGTTTTTGAATGTCAGAAATGTATATTTGTGAATGTTGAGATGTTATATTGGTTTCACTGGTAAAAATAAATAATTGAAATGGGTATATATTTGTTTTTTGTTAAGTTGCCTAATAATTATGCACAGTAATAGTCACCTGCACACACAGATATCCCCCTAAAATAGCTATAACTAAAAACAAACTAAAAACTACTTCCAAAACTATTCAGCTTTGATATTAATGAGTTTTTTGGGTTCATTGAGAACATGGTTGTTGTTCAATAATAAAATTAATCCTCAAAAATACAACTTGCCTAATAATTCTGCACTCCCTGTATATATTTTTTTTTTAAAAACTGTGCCAGACCTTGCCGGTGTCATGTGACATGCCAAGCTATTGCCATGTGCACTGTGCAGCACTGAATGCAAAGCCCTAACTCGGCATCCAGCCATTCCCACCGCATCAGAAAAGGTCCTACTGGGGTTTCCACTGTTACCAGGTAACTGTTCTGGTGGTGGCGATTGTTTCTGGGTAGGGCTGACTGTAGGCGCATGCAGCAGAAAGCTGGAGCGGCAGGCACGTGAGGATTTGAGCATCTGTGCAGTTGCATACACTGCTCTCTTCAGTCTTGAGGCTGAGTGACTCATCTCACACTGTATCCATGCAGCCTTGGACAGACAGCATCCATTCTGCTGGTCCCCTTAGCCCTGCTCTTTCTTCTATGGCCCTAAGATCAACTAACTGAAGTTTGTTAGGGGAACAGTGCTTTGTAGAAAGGTGTCAGTGGGAAGAATAAGTGAGTGCACACACGCCCCTCCCTATGCAGCATTGTCTAGTGCAGGGTGAGAGGGAACTTGTTCCTAGCAAAGAAGTGACATGTGCTGCTGTGGCTGATGTATAGTGTCATGCTGATACTTCACACATTAATGTAAGGTTTATTTTCATAGTTTTTATTTTCTCTCTGTCTCAGATTTTACAGCTTCCCATAGTAGTTCTGCTGTTCTAGTCAGTAAACTTATATTTGTCTGCACCTCTATGCTTCCTCCTCAGTCTTTACCTTGCTTTGCTCCTGTTGGCTGTCCTAAATCTCTTTAACCAGCTAACCTTACATCAGAATCACATTTAAAAGAATATTAAATGAATCCACAGTGGAGGAATTTATATATTTATTTACTTATTAGTACTGCTTAGGTCCAGTTTCACATACTGCAATTTTTTTCATTTTTTTTAAAATGATTAGCCCAGCAGTGGATGATCCACGGCTGGGCTAATGATTAAAAAATAAAAAATAAATTGATTTAGTTGTTTTTTGGGATGTTGGGGTGGAGAGCGAAATTGCATGGGGTAGGGGCCCAAGAAAATTTTTGCCCAGGGTACAGTCAATATTAAAGACGGCCCTGTGTGTGTCTCTCAGTGTTGTGTTGTAGGATGTATGTCACTCAGTTCTATCGTGTGTCTCTCAGTGTTGTGCTGTAAGATGCATAAGTCACTTTCTGTGCTATCAGATGTGTGTCTCTCAGTGTTGTGCTGTAAGATGTATAAGTCACTTTATGTGCTATCAGATGTGTGTCTCTGTGTTGTGCTGTAGGATGTATGTCACTTTCTGTGCTATCAGATGTGTTTCTCTCAGTGTTGTGTTGTAGGATGTATAAGTCGCTCAAATCTATCACATGCGTGTCTCTCAGTGTTGTGCTGTAAGATGCATAAGTCACTTTCTGTGCTATCAGATGTGTGTCTCTCAGTGTTGTGCTACAGGATGTATAAGTCACTTTCTGTGCTATCAGATGTGTGTCTCTCAGTGTTGTGCTACAGTATGTATAAGTCACTTTCTGTGCTATCAGATGTGTGTCTCAGTGTTGTGTTGTAGGATGTATGTCACTCAGTTCTGTCACGTGTGTCTCTCAGTGTTATGCTGTAGGATGTATGTCACTTTCTGTTCTATCAGATGTGTGTCTCAGTGTTGTGTTGTAGGATGTATGTCACTCAGTTCTATCACATGTGTGTCTCTGTGTTATGCTGTAGGATGTATAAGTCACTTTCTGTGCTATCAGATGTGTGTCTCTCAGTGTTGTGCTACAGTATGTATAAGTCACTTTCTGTGCTATCAGATGTGTGTCTCAGTGTTGTGCTGTAGGATGTATAAGTCACTTTCTGTGCTATCAGATGTGTGTCTCTCAGTGTTGTGCTACAGTATGTATAAGTCACTTTCTGTGCTATCAGATGTGTGTCTCTGTGTTGTGCTACAGGATGTATGTCACTTTCTGTGCTATCAGATGTGTGTCTCTGTGTTGTGCTACAGGATGTATAAGTCACTTTCTGTATCAGATGTGTGTCTCTCAGTGTTGTGCTACAGTATGTATAAGTCACTTTCTGTATCAGATGTGTGTCTCTCAGTGTTGTGCTACAGTATGTATAAGTCACTTTCAGTGCTATCAGATGTGTGTCTCAGTGTTGTGCTGTAGGATGTATAAGTCACTTTCTGTGCTATCAGATGTGTGTCTCTGTGTTGTGCTACAGTATGTATAAGTCACTTTCAGTGCTATCAGATGTGTGTCTCAGTGTTGTGCTACAGGATGTATAAGTCACTCTCTGTGCTATCAGATGTGTGTCTCTCAGTGTTGTGCTACAGGATGTATAAGTCACTTTCTGTATCAGATGTGTGTCTCTCAGTGTTGTGCTACAGTATGTATAAGTCACTTTCTGTGCTATCAGATGTGTGTCTCAGTGTTGTGTTGTAGGATGTATGTCACTCAGTTCTGTCACGTGTGTCTCTCAGTGTTATGCTGTAGGATGTAAAAGTCACTTTCTGTGTTATCAGATGTGTGTCTCTCAGTGTTGTGCTGTAAGTCACTCTCAGTGTTGTCGGATGTGTGTCTCAGTGTTGTGTTGTAGGATGTATAAGTCACTCTCAGTGTTTTCGGGTGTGCGTCTCACTGTATTGTGTTTTGGGTAGTAAAAGTCACTCTCCGTGTTTTCGGATGTGTGTCTCTCAGTGTTGTGTTTTGGGTTGTATAAGTCACTCACACTGTTGTCGGATTTGTCTCTGTTTTGTGTTTTGAGTTGTAAAAGTCACCCTCAGTGTTGTCGGATGTGTCTCTGTATTGTGTTTTGGGTTGTAAAAGTCACTCTCCGTGTTGTCGGATGTGTTAGTGCCTCTCAGCCATAGGCTGCACATGTGTGAGAGTTGGGAGGGGACTGGGAGTGGTTGTCCTATCCCCACCCTACTGATGACAGCAGAGGAGGAGCTCTGAATCCTCTGAGCAGTGAGGGCTGGAGATCGCTCTGTGAGGAGGGACAGCTCCGCTAGTCCGGAGTGCCTGAGACTTGAGTGAGCAGGGATATATACCTGAGTGAAGGAGGGGGCATACCTGAGTGAGCAGAGTTCCAGAGATAAGTGAGCAGGGGCATAGAACTGAGTTACAGGGCATGTAAGTTAGTGACCGGTGTAGATCACTGGGGCAAGAGGAATATATAAGGGATGTACCTGTGTTAGGTTAAGTACAGGTATGGGAACAGATAGCTGACTGAGGAACACAACATTAAACTGGGTGACAAAACAATTCAGGGACAAATATTTATGTGCACGAAATTGGATGAAGAAGGAAAGGAGTAACCGAGACAGATATAGATGAGTGAAGTGACTAGAGGTGCGGAGCTGGAGAGCGGAACCCGCTAAGTGAGGGTACGGACAAGGAGAGCTAAGTTAAGGGGCGCACTCTGTTGAATTTGAGGGTCAGAGCCTGGACTCGTTTGCAGCATAGTGAGTGGGGGCTGCTGCGGTCCGTATGAGGGATTTACACCCCACAGAATCCCGTCTCTATTTATGGAATGTTGCTGGTAATTCTGCTCCTGCTGTGTGCACTAAATCCAGGTAAGTGAACACCAGGCGCGATCTATAACTTAATATGTGAGTGACCCCTCACTATTGTGTCACATAATATGCACCTCGTAGTGTGGGTTACAACTCAACATACAGCAGGGTCATAATTGGCAAATCAGTATGAGAGCCCCCTCAGTTTGTAACACATAGTTTGTCAGTGACGATGAATCTCACATTTTTTTTTTTTTTTTGTGAACACTCAAAATGTAACATAGCCCTAAATATATGATTGGCCATTCAGTATATATCAGACAGCAAGCATGGTGTGAGTGAGCACTCAGATTAAACCACATGCACTTATATTTGTGAGCAATCTAGAATGCTCAATCCTAGTGCTGCCTATCTGATCTTGTATTGCTTGTTTAACCAATGTGCTGGTGATTATCTGACTGCTGGGGAATTGCAGATTTGCATAAAGTGAGTACACGGATGTATTATTAAAAAGAGAGAGCGCTAGAGAGCAAAAGAGATAACTAATGTGTGTGTCTGTCTCTCTATCTATCTATCTATCTATCTCTCTCTCTCTCATCTATATATATATATGTATGTGTATGTATATTTATATCCATGCATGCATAATATATATCAGCTGAATGATAATGGATATTTTAATGCAAACATACAAAATGGCTTTACAATTTGTGATCATGTGTTTATACAATAGGAGTATATTTTGAGAGCTATAGATAAACATATTTGCATACATGCATAATTGAATATGGGGGTAAACACATTACATCCACTTGCATAATGCATAAAACATAAATATGACTACACAGTAATCTCTCAAACTATGTACATGTTTGTGTTTGTTAATTGTTTTATCTATCTATCTATCTATCTATCTATCTATCTATCTATCTATCTATCTATCTATCCTCCAAAGATAGACTTATGATGGAGGCTGTTTAAGCTTAATTGAGTTAAATACAAAGGAAACGTGTCTTGCAGTTAATCATTTTGATCTCCTACAAAAGGACAGTCCTGAATGTAAAATAGAGATTTTTCCCAACGGGAACAAAAGATAACCCCAGAGACATATATTGGAGTTTTTGGGTCATGTTATTGAGCTGATGCTTATCAAAGCTTCAAATACTTCAGCACTGTCTAGATGCAGTGAGCAAGGGTTACTTTTGTACTGCTATACAGTCTTTTACAAGATACTGAAGGCTAAGCTGCATGTAAATGGCACATATTGTTCTGGGGGACTAAGGTACAGTCTCTCAGCACTATGGAAAACTTTCACATGAAACACCATTTTTTTTTTAATTCAGTTTAAAGGGACTGTCCAGTGGTAAAGCAAATCCCAGAGATGTTCATCAATGTAGTAGTGCTGATCTATCTGCTACAATTACACCATAACCTGGGATTGTCCAAGCCAAATGTGGCTAACAGGGCTTATATTAAAAAAAATAATAATAATAAAAAAAAAAATTACATTATTTTCTAACTAAAGCTAAAAAAAACCCCTCTCCTTTTCACAATATTTTTAGTTTAGTCGTAATAAAATGGTTTGTTAGTATTTTTAGGGTATTTTAATTATGAATAGTTCTAGATACAAATGTAATGTGAGTATTTTTTCCCAACTCCATTCTGATAGTTTTTATGTAAATGTAGCGAGCAAGCAGTAAATGACAAATGCATGTCTGTTTAGAGATACATAATGTGACCTGCCCTCCAATGTGTTTTATTGTCAAATTTACCACTGAATTCAGTATATGGGAAATATTTTTGTCACTGCTTTAATCTCTTATTAGGAATATTCCTTTTCATGTACAAAACCAAATCTTCACGACTGAATATGTGACAAAAATGTGGGGTCCTTTATTCTTGTATTACTATAACCTAGTTTCATCACTGCACCCTGTTGTCAAACAAACATTGGTGCTTGTGCAACTACTTTTATGTCTAGATAAAGAATCCATTTATAAGTTGCTTATATACAGTTATATTTTTGTTCTGAATACTAAAGTTCCTGAAACTTTCCTTGCAAAAAAACCCAAAAACACTCCAACGTGGACACCTTATTTCCTTACTTAGGTATGGCACCTGCAGTCTAAAGCAGAGACAACACTCTAAATTCTTCATCTGAGAGTCTGACATTCTCATTAAGTATGCAAATGACCCTTAGGGATTTGTCTCTAAGCGTTATAGGGTAATTCTGACATGCACTAGTTGCTTGTTGTGGCTAGAGATCAGCTATAGCACTGTAACGAGGCCAGCTAAGGCTGTAGTGCATGCATAGGGTTAGCTGTCTCTCTTTTCCGGAGCATTGCATGTTATTTCTAAGGGAGACTGGAGTTCTAAACCTTATTTCATATTAGGCTAAATCAAACATGGTCCCCTTGCTCACTGTACCATGAGAAATCAGCTGCAGTTCATTATATACATCAAACACTTCTATATTATGTATGCAATGCATGCTTTTATATAATATTTATACACTATGCACACATAAATACATATTCATTTGCACATACACCCTCTCACACTTGTACAAATATCTGTTTATCGAATAAAATATGTAATTTTCTTATAATGTTTGCCACGTTAGTATAAGCAAGCTGATAATGACTGTATAGTAGTGCCACTTATGAGGGTCCCGGGTTTTTGACCTGGCATAACCCTAGAATAAATCAGTACACAACACAATATTCACTCATGTATTTATATATGTATTTAAATCATTCAAACAAACATATTGCTCTTTATCTTTTCAGAAACCCTCATTAATCGCTTTGTGTTTTTAGCTCCTTTATATTTCCTTACATAGTGGTGTGTGAGACGCCATATTTATGAGACTGATAAGAAATATAGGCTCATGTTGGTTTTTTATGATTTGTTTATATTTTTGAAGAATTAAATATGATTAACCATCCCTTATTCAGGAGTTTGGAGATATTCAGATTTCTGTTTAGGTGTGTGGTGTTAAACAAGTGTATACAGCTGCTGCTATATACATTTTGGGGTGATTTCAGTTGGAGTTTAACCATAGTGGGAAGATAGGATGACCCATTACATATACAATGTGTGTGTTTTTGGTTGAGAGGTCATAGTCTACTTGTCCCTTAATATCTCAGTGGCAACAGTTTATTATGGAGCAATGCTCTGCTGCACTTGCAGTGCACTGCGCATGTTTGTGATGTGCAGAGCAGTGATGTGCAAATAAATGCTCATACAGCATAGCTGTGATTATCTAGATAGAATTATATATTTAGATTTTGTTTCCTTGACATGCTCAAAGGATTTTCCTCAGTAGTGTGTAGATCCTATATAATGTTTAGAACAGTGCAGTATCACCCTGTAAGATGCAGACTGCAGCTGGACATTGTTTAATTTATTTTTTCTCAATATATCTTTCCCACTGTCTGTCTGCTGTTTGGAAGTTACCTGTCTTGTGTGTAATGTCTTTGTTTGCAAACCCCCGCCCTTTAGCTTTCCAGTGACAATCTGGCCGTTGGTTTGTGTTGCCAGGAGTAAGATACAAACACAGCAGGTAGAGAGGACAGCAGAGCTGATATCGGTAACCTGGGACAAGCCCAGACCTGAGGCTCACAGGTTTATGTAGTGGGTGGGACATGTTCTTCTTTCAGAGAATTGATTTGACTTGCACTGTGCAATCTCTGCACATTTTATGATAAAAATTAGATTAATATCATGTTTGACCCCCTACTCACGCTAAAGTGAGTTAGGTCTGCTTCACGTATGTACCTCCATGTGCTTACTAGAACAGATCCTTCCACCCACGTATAAGACTTTAACCCCCATCAAAGCTGCATTTTTCCAAACTGGACTTCATCCACTTAGGTCACAACTACTTTCCCTTAAATAAAACCTGCCTGCAAGGTCAGACTTTACTTCAGATCCGCACTTATTCAGATACACTACCTAGATTTGCCTCGCCTAGATAGACCTTTATCACCATACAAATCAGTTCTGTTCCCCCAATATTCAAACCCACCCCCTCACGGTCAAACCATCTACTGCAGATGCAATCTGCACCACCCCAGATCCCTCCAATCTGTCTTTATCTTCCATGCTGTAGAATTGTAATCTTGTTTTATCTGCGGCACTGCTCTTAATTGCGTATTTTGGACTTTTATTGAAATAGCATAAAAAATATTTGGCAATTTGAATTAAATGAAAGAAAAAAAATTACACATACAGCTTAATGAACCCTGAACTTCAGTTCCATCTAGGAAAGATTGTGTGTTTTTGACATTCATCTCGCTTTCTAACACAATTTTCTGTGGATTTACTATTTATTGGTTGTTTAATTGGCTTTTCAAAATGATCTGATTTGTGTTTTTTTGTTTTGTTTTTTTCTCGCTGGCATAACGATCAGTGTCTATTGGCAAGCATTATTAGTGTCAAATGTCTTGTTAATTAATAACAATTAGATCTCTATCCAGTATTAATCCATTATATGTTGAAGACATATAAGGCTAAAAAATGTTATTGCTGTGGTTATTTCTATTTAACAATATATAATTTTCATATTTTTAAGCGGTTTTAGCAATATTCTTTAAATTTAGAAGCTCCACAAAAGCATTTGAAGAGGGGAAGGCTTCATCTTCCATATTTTTTTTACTGAAATGGCAGCATATTACAGCTTTTCGAACAAAATTAACCTTTTTTTCACGTTTATATTGTTTTCAGCTGTTTAAAATTTTGAATGATTTTTTTACACTTACTACAAATTTCAGTGTAGATTCTGGTAGATTCTGTTATAGAATGTATTTGCCCAAATAATCACAGACATTAAAATAGAATTTTATAGGAAAAAAATGTTTAACAGCTTTTCAACTAATCCTACAAAATCTGCGTGATGATCCCAAACACATTAGACTGTATTTAATGGAATCCTTAGCTTGATATCTGCGTCAAACATGGAAGTCCTTTTTTGAGATTATAGCCACTGGGAAACCATTCCATCCATTATCCATTTTTTGGGTGAAGGATGGGATAAAAAAATGTATTTTTTATTTTAGATATCACTTTACTGCTTTGAACAAATATGCTGAACATTGATCCCAATATTCTATAGCTAATCTGTTGAGCTTGCAATCTAAAACCTTTGTCTTTGCCATTAGATAAACATCTGCCTGTTTATAAACCTCAGTTTTATATTTGTCATGGAACAAGACAAGCGAGCACTGTCACATTCTGCAGAATCTACACAAATATTTATACCACCCATTAGCTGGGTGGGTGGGGGCATTGTTTAATTTCTCATGTGCTTGGCATTTTGTGGGGTGATCATTCCTTAACCCTTCCTGTGTTGGAGAGTGGTTGTGTGGGTCTATTTCTGGTGACACTAGACAGGAGGCGCATGAATACATGTGCATGTCAGAAAGATGTTTGTGTATATATAATTAAATTCCTATAATGAGCTCTGCATACAGAGCTCCCTTCCTGCTCTGATAGTCGAGCTGCTGCACAAACCCCATTATTTTACATAAACAAATCAGACACATATTCCATCTGTCAGTAAAATCTTTCTCTTATGCAGCCTAGATTATGCACTGTGTGGGATCCCTGAGCTGTAGAGCTTGCTATCTTTTTAAGGGTTTCTTAGATGTGTCTTGTCAGTGTTCTCAGGTTTGCGGCTATGAATAAATAATTGTTACATATTTGAATATTCATGTACCTTGATATGCGTGTGGTGTGCGTACGTTCATAGATACACAAGAAGGGGGAGGCATGCGGCAGATGGGGAGAGAAAATTCTGGGTGTAACTTGAAACAGACTGAAAGCTGATGTGTAGTTTATTAATGTGTTGTTGCTGTGTCTTGGGTTTTACCATTTGTTTGTCATGTTAGATCATAGGGTCGATGTACGAGTATTTGAATGCTAAAGTGCATTATAGGGTTAGTGAATATGTGTTTCTGTAGTGTGGTGAATTGTGTGTCTGTGCTGTAAGACTGGTGTGTGTCAGGATGTGTATAAGCTGTAGTGGTCATTGTGTGTGTTTGTGATTCTCCATATCACAAAGTCACACATAAGGCATAGGGAGAGGTGGCAAACTTTCTTTTGAGATTGTGTGCCAAATTGCGATCATGTGCTAAAACTTTTTTTTTTGAGTGGGAAAAATACATTTTTTTAAGCACTTCAATCACAGTGAAACAAAGCAGTAATCGAGCAAATGTATGCCACCATGGGTACTTGTGCCATAGGTTGGCCACCACTAGTGTATGGTTAGGCTGTAAAGTAGTTTTCATGACCTGTATTGTCTGTGTATTTGAACTTTTGTTCTAGTGTGTGTGTGTGTATGTTGTGTTGTCAGCTGTGATTATGAGTTGTAGTTTCAATGAATGTTCGTGACCATGTGTGACAGAGCTAATAGAGGAAGTGTTCAGGGGCGGAACTACCATTGGTGCAGCAGGTGCAGTGGCACCAGGGCCCAAGTGCTTGGGGTGCACATAGCAGCCAGTCTAAACATAGGTGTGTGTATGCAGCATGTGTACAATTCTATTGGAGGGGAGCATTATATTTGTGTAGGTTAGGATCTATCCTTTAAAATCATTATACAGAGTAGCATGTAGGAACTCATCTGTTTAACTTGTGTAAACAGTCATTGACAGCACTACTGGGGAGTGAGTGTTTAGTCCCTACATAGGATCTGAAAAGTGCCAGGACGAATGAGATATAAATCTTTTTGGATTTAATTTAAAGCCAGAATACTTATTGGTCCTACCTGATTCCATAAGGGCAATCACTAACTGAACAAGAATTCCCAGGCCCTGGTTATTTGCTCATGGTGTATATGTCCTGCACGATGCAATATAATTTTACACGTTTTCAAGTATTCTTGTCTTGACAGTTTCTGTGGGTTCAGTTTGATTATCTGTCTTGGTCATGTGATGCTTTAATTGCTTCAGTTAGCCACATGTCCCTGCTAATGGCCTTGCCTGCTTGAGTGGTATTAAAATTCATTGGTGCCTACTGAAATATATGTTTCTCTTACCCTCTGGATTCCACTAATCCATCTTTCCTTAGTGGCAATACTCTTGCCTTTGGCAACCAGCATTATAATTTATAATCTGCAGGCATTTTGCTTGTATCAGTATGTGTTCTGGATCTGTTATATTGTTAATGTTTGGTTTGTGATAAATTGTGTGATTAAGTGTGTATGAGCTGTAGGGTCGATGTGTGTATGAGTTGTAAGATCAGTGCGTGTGTATGAGTTGTAAGATCAGTGCGTGTGTATGAGTTGTAAGATCAGTGCGTGTGTATGAGTTGTAAGATCAGTGCGTGTGTGTGAGCTGTAAGATCAGTGCGTGTGTGTGAGCTGTAAGATCAGTGCGTGTGTGTGAGCTGTAAGATCAGTGCGTGTGTGTGTGAGCTGTAAGATCAGTGCGTGTGTGTGTGTGAGCTGTAAGATCAGTGCGTGTGTGTGTGTGAGCTGTAAGATCAGTGCGTGTGTGTGTGTGAGCTGTAAGATCAATTCGTGTGTGTGTGTGAGCTGTAAGATCAGTGCGTGTGTGTGTGAGCTGTAAGATCAATTCGTGTGTGTGTGTGAGCTGTAAGATCAATTCGTGTGTGTGTGTGAGCTGTAAGATCAGTGCGTGTGTGTGTGTGAGCTGTAAGATCAGTGCGTGTGTGTGTGTGTGAGCTGTAAGATCAGTGCGTGTGTGTGTGTGAGCTGTAAGATCAGTGCGTGTGTGTGTGTGAGCTGTAAGATCAGTGCGTGTGTGTGTGTGAGCTGTAAGATCCGTGTGTGTGTGTGAGCTGTAAGATCAGTGCGTGTGTGTGTGTGAGCTGTAAGATCAGTGCGTGTGTGAGCTGTAAGATCAGTGCGTGCGTGTGTGTGTGTGAGCTGTAAGATCAGTGCGTGTGTGTGTGTGAGCTGTAAGATCAGTGCGTGTGTGTGTGTGTGTGTGAGCTGTAAGATCAGTGCGTGTGTGTGTGAACTGTAAGATCAGTGTGTGTGTGTGTGTGTGTGTGTGTGTGATCTGTAGGATCAGTGTGTTTGAGCTATAGGATCAGCATCTATGTGTGGTGTGTGTATGACCTGTAGGATCTGTATGTGTGGTGTGTATTTGACCTGTAGGATCTGTATGTGTGGTGTTTATGGCCTGTAGGATTAGTGTGTATGACCTGCAGGATCTGTGTGTGTATATGTATGATCTGATGGGTCAGTATGTGTATAATTTGTAGGGTCAGTTAAGTGCTGTTTGGGACCATGTGTCTGAAATACATTTTTAAAAAGGTGGTTAAACCTCTAGAATTTTTAATGGGCTTTAGGACCAAAGGTGAGTCTTATTTGGAGCTTGATTAGGCTGATTAACACTTTCATGCCTCCGCTCTCATTACACATCTTCCTCTGCAGAACTGTTTTATTAATATACGTTGATGATATTCTACTAATTATACCTCTACCCATGGTTCATTAACTCCTCCATTGCTGGAAGAAGTGGGGGTGGGGATGTAAAAGATGCTCTAGCATGATCACATACAGATGCATTGGAGCGTGTATACACACATTCTGCTAGCTTGTCAAAGACTGTAAGGATTTAGGGGCAATAAGCCCCCTTCCCTGAAAGATGCAGCATTATATTTACACTGACCATCTTCCATGCAGAAATCATAACATTTTCGGGCATTAATGCTTCTCATTGTGTGTGATTGTGTTTGCACTTCTAAATATAATCCTTTTGTGAAGCTTTAAATGAGCTACTTGATTTTTGACAATAATATTCAGAGTGTCCCCCTTTATGCAGGAAAAGCTCTCATATCTAAAGGTATGTGTATTTAGCATCTCTGTGGGGCAGTGGGTTAAATATTCAAGGACTTTTTTCTGGAGTTTGATTTTCAAGGGGATAATTTAGTAAATCAATTTTGCAGTCCCAACACTTAAAGAACAATAATACACACATCACAAGGAGGTGTAGGCATTAGTTCCTGACCTGTACGAGGTGATGGTATTGGTGAAGGGAGAGGGTGGGTGGTCTGTAAGTGTTAATGGTCACAGGGGATTTACATGGAGAGGATGGGTGACCTGTAAGAAATAATTAACTCTACAGAGGGGCAAGGAGAGGTTGCATGATGTTTATTGGGTGATAATCTTTGTGGAGACTCAGAGACAGAGTTTATAAGGTTTAAGAGGGTATGGTCTGTAACAGGTGAAGGCCTCTGTGGAGGTGCAGGGAGAGGGTGGATGTCCTGTAATTAGGTATGGTCTCTGCGTAGAGACAAAAGCGGTTGGATGTTGTGTAATTAGGGAGGGTCTCTGGGGGGATGTAGGGAGAGTGTGGATGTCCTGTAATTAGGGATGATCTCTAGAGAGAAGCAGGGAGGGGGTGGAATGGCTGATAAAGTCCGACGATCTCTGGTGAATGCAGGGAGAGCGTGGATGGTCTCTAAATGGTGATGGTCTCTGGGGAGATGCAGGCAGAGGATGGATTATATGTAAGTGGTGATGATCTTTGGGTAGGTTCAGAGAAAGAAGTTATATAATCTGTCAGAGGGAGAGAGTGCATGACCTGCAAGAATGGGTAATTTCTTGGTAAGTTTAGGGAGAAGGTGGGTCATGTCAATTATCTCAAGTGTGGTGCAGGTAGAGGGTAGATGGTCTGTAAGAGGGAATGAGGAGATGGTCTCTGAGAAGGTGCAGGAATAGAATGTGCTATGTGTAATGGGTGATGGTCTCTGAGACGGAGCAGGGAAAGGGTGGGTGGGTCTGTATGAGCTGGTGGCCTCTGGGGATGTGCAGGAAAAAAACATAATTTATGTAAGAACTTACCTGATAAATTAATTTCTTTCATATTGGCAAGAGTCCATGAGCTAGTGACATATGGGATATACAATCCTGCCAGGAGGGGCAAAGTTTCCCAAACCTCAAAATGCCTATAAATACACCCCTCACCACACCCACAATTCAGTTTAATGAATAACCAAGTAGTGGGGTGATAAAGAAAGGAGTAAAAAGCATCAACAAAGGAATTTGGAAATAATTGTGCTTTATACAAAAAAATCATAACCACCATAAAAAAGGGTGGGCCTCATGGACTCTTGCCAATATGAAAGAAACGAATTTATCAGGTAAGTTCTTACATAAATTATGTTTTCTTTCATGTAATTGGCAAGAGTCCATGAGCTAGTGACGTATGGGATAGCAATACCCAAGATGTGGAACTCACGCAAGAGTCACTATAGAGGGAGGGATAAAAATAAAAACAGCCATTTTTTGCTGAAAACATTAATCCACAACCCAAAATATAAGTTTATTCTCATGAAATGAAAAGAAAAAACTTAAAACATAAGCAGAAGAATCAAACTGAAACAGCTGCCTAAAGAACTTTTCTACCAAAAACTGCTTCCAAAGAAGCGAATACATCAAAACGGTAGAATTTAGTAAATGTATGCAAAGAAGACCAAGTTGCTGCTTTTCAAATCTGAAAAAAAAACTGAGGCTTCATTCTTAAAAGCCCACAAAGTGGAGACTGATCTAGTAGAATGAGCTGTAATTCTCTGTAAATAAGCTTGATAAATCAAAAGCTTTAACCACGATGCCAAGGAAACGGCAGAAGCCTTCTGACCTTTCCTAGAACCAGAAAAGATAACAAATAGACTAGAAGTCTTCCTGAAATCTTTAGTAGCTTCAACATAATATTTACTACATCCAAAGAATGTAAGGATTTCTTCAAAGAATTCTTAGGATTAGGACACAAGGAAGGGACAACAATTTCTCTATTAATGTTGTTAGAATTCACAACCTTAGGTAAGAATTTAAATGAAGTCCGCAAAACCACCTTATCCTGATGAAAAATCAGAAAAGTAGATTCACAAGAAAGAGCAGATAATTCAGAAACTCTTCTAGCAGAAGAGATGGCCAAAAGGAACAACACTTTCCAAGAAAGTAGTTTAATGTCCAAATAATGCATAGGCTCAAATGAAGGAGCCTGTAAAGCCTTCAAAACCAAATTAAGACTCCAAGGAGGAGAGACTGATTTAATGACAGGCTTGATACGAACCAAAGCCTGTACAAAACAGTGAATATCAGGAAGCTTAGCAATCTTTCTGTGAAATAAAACAGAGCAGAGATTTGTCCCTTCAAGGAACTTGCAGACAAGCCATTATCCAAACCATCCTGAAAAAACTGTAAAATTCTAGGAATTCTGAAAGAATGCCAAGAAAATTTATGAGAACACCATGAAATATAAATCTTCCTAACTCGATAATCTTTCTAGAAACAGATTTACGAGCCTGTAACATAGTATTAATCACTGAGTCAGAGAAACCTCTATGACTAAGCACTAGGCGTTCAATTTCCATACCTTCAAACTTAATGATTTGAGATCCTGATGGAAAAACGGACCTTGAGACAGAAGGTCCGGCCTTAATAGAAGAGGCCAAGGTTGGCAACTGGACATCCGAACAAGATCCACATACCAAAACCTGTGAGGCCATGCTGGAGCTACCAGCAACACAAACGATTGTGCCATGATGATTTTGGAGATCACTCTTGGAAGAAGAACTAGAGGCGGAAAAAAATAAGCAGGTTGGTAACACCAAGTAGGTGTCAACGCATCCACTGCTTCCGCCTGAAGATCCCTGGACCTGGACAGGTACCTGGGAAGTTTCTTATTTAGATGAGAAGCCATCAGATCTATTTCTGGAATACCCCACATCTGAACAATCTGAGAAAACACATCTGGATGGAGGGACCACTCCCCCGGATGTAAAGTCTGACGGCTGAGATAATCCGCTTCCCAATTGTCTACACCTGGGATATGTACCGCAGAAATTAGACAAGAGCTGGATTCTGCCCAAGAAAGTATTCAAGATACTTCTTTCATAGCTAGGGGACTGTGAGTCCCACCCTGATGATTGACATATGCCACAGTTGTGATATTGTCTGTCTGAAAGCAATCTCAGAAACTGATAATAATCTGGATAAATCGAAATATGAAGATATGCATCCTGTAAAACTGTTGTGGACATATAATGCCCTTGCTGAACAAAAGACAGAATAGTCCTTATAGTCACCATTTTGAAAGTTTGTACTCTTACATAACTATTCAACATTTTCAGATCCAGAACTGGTCTGAATGAATTTTCTTTCTTTGGGACAATGAATAGATTTGAATAAAACTTCAGACCCTGTTCCTGAAACGGAACTGGCATGATTACCCCTGAAAGCTCCAGGTCTGAAACACACTTCAGGAAAGCCTGAGCCTTTAAAGGATTTGGTGGAATGCGTGAGAGAAAATATCTTCTCACAGGAGGTCTTACTCTGAATCCTATTCGATACCCCTGAGAGACAATACTCAGAATCCATTGATTTTGAACAGAATTCGTCCAAATATCCTTGAAAAATCTTAATCTGCCCCCTACCAGCTGAGCTGGAATGAGGGCCGAACCTTCATGCGGACTTGGGGCCTGGATTTGGTTTCTTAAACGGCTTGGATTTATTCCAATTTGAAGAAGGTTTCCAATTGGAAACGGATTCCTTGGGGGAAGGATTAGGTTTCTGTTCCTTAATTTGTCAAAAGGAACGGAAACGGTTAGAAGCTTTAGAGTTACCCTTAGGTCTTTTATCCTGAGGCAAAAAAAACTCCCTTCCCCCCCAGTGACAGTTGAAAAAATCGAATCCAACTGAGAACCAAATAACTTATTACCTTGGAAAGAAAGAGATAGCAATCTAGACTTAGAAGTCATGTCAGCATTCCAAGATTTAAGCCACAAAGCTCTTCTAGCTAAAATAGTTAAAGACATAGATTTAACATCAATTTTGGTGATATAAAAAATGGCATCACCAATAAAATGATTAGCATGTTGTAGCAAGCGAACAATGCTAGACAAATCGGAATCCATTTCATGTTGCGCTAAATTTTCCATAAAAAAATTTGATGCAGCTGCAACATCAGCCAAAGAAATTGCAGACCTGAGAAGATGACCAGAATATAAATAGGCTTTCCTTAGATACGATTCAAGTTTCCTATCTAAAGGATCTCTAAAAGAAGTACTATCTTCCATAGGAATAGTAGTACGTTTAGCAAGAGTAGAGAGAGCCCCATCAACTTTGGGGATCTTTTCCCAAAACTCCAATGTAACTTCTGGCAAAGGATACAATTATTTAAACCTTGAAGAAGGAATAAAAGAAGTACCAGGCCTATTCCATTCCTTAGAAATCATATCAGAAATAGCATCAGGAACTGGAAAAACCTCTGGAGTAACCACAGGAGGTTTATAAACCAAATTTAAATGTTTACTAGTTTTAATATCAAGAGGACTAGTTTCCTCAATATCCAATGTAATCAACACTTCTTTTAACAAAGAACGAATGTACTCCATTTTAAATAAATAAGTAGATATGTCAGTGTCAATGTCTGAGGAAGGATCTTCTGAATCAGATAGATTCTTATCAGAGGAGGATAATTCAGTATGTTGTCGGTCATTTGAAATTTCATCAACTTTATGAGAAATTTTAAAAGATCTTTTACGTTTATTAAAAGACAGGATGGCAGACAAAGCCTTCTGAATAGAATCCGCAATAAAATCTTCAAAATTCACAGGTAAATCTTGTACATTAGATGTTGAAGGAACAACAACAGGCAATGCACTATTAATGATGGACACATTATCTGCATGTAAAAGTTTATGACAACTATTGCTTACCACAGCTGGAGAAATAATCTCCACAAGTTTACAACAAATGCACTTAGCTTTGGTAGAACTGTTATCAGGCAGCAGGGTTCCAACAGTGATTTCTGAGACAGGATCAGATTGAGACGTCTTGCAAATGTAAACAACATATAAAGCAAAATGATCAATTTCCTTATATTTCAGTTTTAGGAATGGGGAAAAAATGCAAACAGCATAGCCCTCTGATAGAGAAAAAAGGCAAGAGGCATATAGGAATGGGGTTTTAAAAAATGAAAATATTTGACGCCAAGTATGACGCACACAAACATAAAATTTTGGCGCTAACAACATCCGGAAATGAAACACTCGCGTCATCAAAGATGCAACCTTGTGAAAGGACTCGGTGTCGACTAAGAAGCCGGAAATGATAAATTTGCGTCATCGAACGTAATTTCGCTCCAAAAAAATCTTGCGCCAAAAATGAAGCAATATACTTTGGCATTTTGCACCCTCGCGAGCCTAATTTTGCCTGCAAATTAAAAAGAACAGTCAATTGAAAAAAGACTATACCCCAGGTAAGAAATGTTTTTCCTAAAAAATGCATTTCCCAGATATGAAACTGACAGTCTGCAAAAGGAAATATACTTAAACCATGGCAAATATAAGTACAATACATATATTTAGAACTTTATATAAATACATAAAGTGCCAAACCATAGCTGAGAGTGTCTTAAGTAATAAAAACATACTTACCAAAAGACACCCATCCACATATAGCAGATAGCCAAACCAGTACTGAAATGGTTATCAGTAGAGGTAATGGAATATGAGAGTATATCGTCGATCTGAAAAGGGAGGTAGGAGATGAATCTCTACGACCGATAACAGAGAACCTATGAAATTGATCTCCCGTGAGGAAAACCATTGAATTCAATAGGTGATACTCCCTTCACATCCCTCTGACATTCACTGTACTCAGAGGAATCGGGCTTCAAAATGCTGAGAAGCGCATATCAACGTAGAAATCTTAGCACAAACTTACTTCACCACCTCCATAGGAGGGTAAAGTTTGTAAAAACTGAGTTGTGGGTGTGGTGAGGGGTGTATTTATAGGCATTTTGAGGTTTGGGAAACTTTGCCCCTCCTGGTGGGATTGTATATCCCATACGTCACTAGCTCATGGACTCATGGATTGCCAATTACATGAAAGAAAAGTGTATTTCATATAAGAGGTGATGGTCTCTGGGGAGGTTTAGGGAGATGGTGTATGGTCTGTAAGAGGTGATTGTCTCATGGGAGGTTCAGGGAGATGGTGTATATATAGTCTGTTAGAGGTGATAATCTCTGGGGAGGTTTAGGGAGATGGTGTATGGTCTGTAAGAGGTGATAATCTCATGGAAGGTACAGGTACAGGGACAGGATAGATTACATATAAGGAATTGATGAGGATAAATTATCTGCAAGGGGCTGTAATTTTTGAAAAGGCATCAAACCTAAATCTTGAGGGCCCAATGCATTTTTACAGTTTTTTTTTTTCTGGTTGTATTTCCCATAATGTTTATGTCTGAACAATATTATTAATTATATACAAATGAAAGGGACACCAATTCAAAATGAAACTTACATGATTCAGTTAGTGCATGTAAACAACTTTCCAGTTTAAATGTGCTTTGTTCTTTTGGTATTCTTTGTTGAAGACTAAATCAATGTAAGCTGATAGGAGCTTAGGAGTATGCACATGTTTATAGCAGTCTATGGCAGAAGTGTTTGTAACTATGTATTACACTGCCATAAACAATGTTGAAAACACTGCGGTCATATGGCTTACGTCATGTGCAAGCTCCTGAGCTCAACTAGGAATACTCTTTAACAAAGGATACCAAGAGAACTAAGCAAAATTAATATCATTATTATTATTATTAACAGGTATTTGTAGAGCGCCAACAGATTCCGCAGTGCTATAAACTTAGTTGGTATACAGGATAACATTTATAGGGATCAAATGGGTAGAGGGCCCTGCCGAGAGTTGCACTGTTGTAATCGGCTCTTATGAAGGCGATCTGCAAACAGCTGGGCTCATAGATTCATTTAAGTTTCATTTTGACTTTACTGTCCCTTTTAATTTAATAGTAAAGTGACAGTCAACTCCAAAATGTGTATTGTTTAAAAAGATAGATAATCCCTTTATTTACCATTCCCCAGTTTTGCATAACTAACCTTGTTATATTAATACACGTTTTACCTCTGTGATTACCTTGTATGTAAGCATCTTTTGATAGCCCCCTTATTATCACATGACATTTTATTTATTATCTATTGACTTGCATTTTAGCCAATTAGTGCTGTGCTGGCCACAACCCACGGGAGAGAGCAACATTTTATCTATATGGCCCACATGAACTAGAAGCCTCCTGCTGTGAAAAGCTAATTAAACAAAATGTGATAAGAGGCTGTCTGTAGTGGCTTAGAAACAGTCAGAAATGTAAAGGTTTAAATGTTATAAAGTATATTAATACAATAATGTTGGTTGTGTAAAGCTGAGGTTATGGGTAGTAAAGGCGTCATCTGTCTTTTTAAACATTAACAATTTTGGTGTTGACTGTCCCTTTAATTATACAAATATTATGCACTAGGAGTGAAAACCTCTTCAAGCTACTTATTTATAGCTTGTTGTTTGTCCCATGTTATATGGAAACAAATGGGTGTGATCTACGGCTACCCCACTAGTGTCCTAATATGCAACACACAGATCTCCAACTCTTATGATTTATCAGGAGATTGTATGTGTTTATATTTTTAGTTATTGTATCACACTTAGCTTGTTACTATTTAATTACTTCAGGCTAGATGCATTTAAGTTTCTGCAAATTTACATTTTTCATATCATATAGTTACCATTGCTACTGTTTTGTAACTGTATCTGAAAACTCGCCCCACTGCAAACTGTGTGACTTCCCCCTCACTGCATTCCTACCCCAATTAACCCTAACCGTGACATTGTCCCACTAGACTGTTTCAACCCCAGTACATGACATTGTCATGTATTGTATAGTGAATGGTCTAATATTTGTTCTGCTTAAAGGGACACTGAACCCAATTTTTTTCTTTCGCGATTCAGATAGCATGCAATTTTAAGCAACTTTCTAATTTACTCCTATTATCATTTTTTCTCCAACATTGGTGTGTCCGGTCCACGGCGTCATCCATAACTTGTGGGAATATTCTCTTCCCCAACAGGAAATGGCAAAGAGCACAGCAAAAGCTGTCCATATAGTCCCTCCTAGGCTCCGCCCACCCTAGTAATTCTCTTTGCCGTTGCACAGGCAACATCTCCACGGAGATGGTGAAGAGTATGTGGTGATTAGTTGTAGTTTTTTATTCTACTATCAAGAGTTTATTTTAAAATAGTGCTGGTATGTACTATTTACTCTGAAACAGAAAAAGATGAAGAGTTCTGTTTGTGAGAGGAATATGATTTTAGCAGCAGTAACTAAAATCGTTTGCTGTTTCCACATAGGACTGTTGAGATCAAATAACTTCAGTTGGGGGAAACAGTTAGCAGACTTTTCTGCTTAAGGTATGACTAGCCATATTTCTAACAAGACCATGTAATGCTGGAAGGCTGTCATTCCCCTCATGGGGACCGGTAAGCCATTTTCTTAATCAAACAGAATAAAGGGCTTAATGTGGGCTATAAAACTGGTAGACATTTTTATGGGCAAGATCGATTGCTTTATTTGGGCTTTTTATAAAGATTGATGTTGATATTCACACTTATAAAATTTGGGGAACGTTTTTTTAACGTCAGGCACTGGTTTAGACACCTTTTCAGTCAGGAAGGGCCTTCCCTGTAGTAGGCTGATCCTCATTTTCGCGCCATTACTGCGCAGTTTCTTTTGAGAGCAGGACATGCAGCTGCATGTGTGTGGGTCTGAAAGTATTTGAAAAGGTTCCTAGAAGGCTTCATTTGGTATCGTATACCCCCTGGGTTTGGTAAAGTCGCAGTAAAGGCTGTAGCTGGGACTGTAGAGGGGTTAAAACTTTAACCGGCTCCGGTTTCTTCATTTTAAGGGTTAAAGGTCTCAAATTTGGGGTGCAATGCTTTGAATGCTTTAAGACACTGTGGTGAAAATTTGGTTAAATTTGAACAATTCCTTCATAGTTTTTCACATATTCAGTAATAAAGTGTGCACTGTTTAAAATTTAAAGAGACAGTAACGGTTTTGTTTAAAAACGTTTTTTGTACTTTATTGACAAGTTTAAGCCTGTTTAACATGTCTGTGCCTTCAGATAAGCTATGTTCTGTATGTATGGAAGCCAATGTGTCTCCCCCTTCAAAATTGTGTGATAATTGTGCCATAGCGTCCAAACAAAGTAAGGACAATACTGCCACAGATAGTAAAGTTGCCCAAGATGATTCATCAGATGAAGGGAGTAGACATAGTTCTACATCATCTCCTTCTGTGTCTACACCAGTTTTGCCCACGCAGGAGGCCCCTAGTACTTCTAGCGCGCCAATGCTTATTACTATGCAACAATTGACGGCAGTAATGGATAACTCCATAGCAAATATTTTATCCAAAATGCCTGCATATCAGAGAAAGCGCGATTGCTCTGTTTTAAACACTGTAGAGCAGGAGGGCGCTGATGATAATTGCTCTGTCATACCCTCACACCAATCTGAAGGGGCCGTGAGGGAGGTTTTGTCAGATGGGGAAATTTCAGATTCAGGTAGAATTTCTCAACAGGCAGAACCTGATGTTGTGACATTTAAATTTAAATTAGAGCATCTCCGCGCACTGCTTAAGGAGGTGCTATCTACTCTGGATGATTGTGACAACCTGGTCATTCCAGAAAAATTGTGCAAGATGGACAAGTTCCTAGAGGTTCCGGTGCACCCTGACGCTTTTCCTATACCCAAGCGGGTGGCGGACATAGTGAATAAGGAGTGGGAGAAGCCCGGCATACCTTTTGTTCCCCCTGCTATATTTAAGAAATTGTTTCCTATGGTCGACCCCAGAATGGACTTATGGCAGACAGTCCCTAAGGTCGAGGGGACAGTTTCTACACTAGCCAAGCGCACTACTATTCCTATCGAGGATAATTGTGCTTTCAAAGATCCTATGGATAAAAAATTGGAGGGTTTGCTTAAAAAGATTTTTGTACAGCAAGGTTACCTCCTGCAACCTATTTCGTGCATTATTCCTGTCACTACAGCAGCGTGGTTCTGGTTCGAAGAACTAGAAATGTCGCTCAGTAGAGAGACTCCGTATGAGGAGGTTATGGAAAGGGTTCACGCACTTAAGTTGGCTAATTCCTTTATTTTAGATGCCGCTTTGCAGTTAGCTAGATTAGCGGCGAAAAATTCTGGGTTTGCAATTGTGGTGCGCAGAGCGCTCTGGCTAAAGTCTTGGTCAGCGGATGTATCTTCCAAGACAAAATTGTTTAATATCCCTTTCAAGGGTAAAACTCTTTTTGGGCCAGAATTGAAAGAGATTATCTCAGACATCACTGGGGGTAAGGGCCACGCCCTCCCACAAGATAGGCCTTTCAAGGCCAAGAGTAAGTCTAATTTTCGTTCCTTTCGCAATTTCAGGAACGGACCGGCCTCCAACTCTGCAGCCTCTAGACAAGAGGGTAATGCTTCGCAAACCAAACCAGCTTGGAAACCGATGCAAGGCTGGAACAAGGGTAAGCAGGCCAAGAAACCTGCTGCTGCTAACAAGACAGCATGAAGGAGTAGCCCCCGATCCGGGACCGGATCTAGTAGGGGGCAGACTCTCTCTCTTTGCTCAGGATTGGGCAAGAGATGTTCAGGATCCCTGGGCACTAGAAATAGTTTCTCAGGGTTATCTTCTGGAATTCAAGGAACTACCCCCAAGGGGAAGGTTCCACATGTCTCACTTATCCTCAAACCAAATAAAGAGACAGGCATTCTTACATTGTGTAGAAGACCTGTTAAAAATGGGAGTGATACACCCAGTTCCAACCGTGGAACAAGGAATGGGGTTTTACTCAAATCTGTTTGTGGTTCCCAAAAAAGAGGGAACTTTCAGACCAATTCTGGATTTAAAGTTCCTAAACAAATTTCTCAGAGTGCCATCGTTCAAAATGGAAACCATTCGAACGATTTTACCTACAATCCAGGAGGGTCAATTTATGACTACCGTGGATCTAAAGGATGCGTATCTACATATTCCTATCCACATAGATCATCATCAGTTCCTAAGGTTCTCCTTTCTGGACAAACATTACCAGTTTGTGACTCTCCCATTCGGGCTAGCCACTGCTCCAAGGATTTTCACAAAGGTACTCGGGTCCCTTCTAGCGGTTCTAAGACCAAGGGGCATTGCAGTGGCACCTTACTTGGACGACATTCTGATACAAGCGTCGTCTCTTCCAAAGGCAAAGGCTCACACAGACATCGTTCTGGCCTTTCTCAGATCTCACGGATGGAAAGTGAACATAGAAAAAAGTTCCCTGTTGTGGTGACATTAATGTCACCACACCTGTCTCCGTCGACAAGAGTTCCTTTCTTGGGGACAATAATAGATTCTTTAGAAATGAAGATTTTCCTGACAGATGTCAGAAAGTCGAAACTTCTAAACGCTTGTCAAGTTCTTCACTCTGTTCCACAACCTTCCATTGCTCAGTGCATGGAAGTAGTAGGGTTGATGGTTGCAGCAATGGACATAGTTCCTTTTGCGCGAATTCATCTAAGACCATTACAACTGTGCATGCTGAAACAGTGGAATGGGGACTATACAGACTTGTCTCCAGTGATTCAAGTAGATCAGAAGACCAGAGACTCACTCCGTTGGTGGCTAACCCAGGATCACCTGTCCCAGGGAATGAGCTTCCTCAGACCAGAGTGGGTCATCGTCACGACCGACGCCAGTCTAGTGGGCTGGGGCGCAGTCTGGGACTCCCTGAAAGCTCAGGGGCTATGGTCTCGGGAAGAGTCTCTTCTCCCGATAAACATTCTGGAACTGAGAGCGATATTCAATACTCTCAGGGCTTGGCCTCAATTAGCAAAGGCCAGATTCATAAGATTCCAATCAGACAACATGACGACTGTTGCTTACATCAACCATCAGGGGGGAACAAGGAGTTCCCTGGCGATGAGAGAAGTGACCAAAATCATAAAGTGGGCGGAGGATCACTCCTGCCACCTATCTGCGATCCACATCCCAGGAGTGGAAAACTGGGAGGCGGATTATCTGAGTCGTCAGACATTCAATCCGGGTGAGTGGGAACTCCACCCGGAGATATTTGCCCAGTTGACTCAATTATGGGGCATTCCAGACATGGATCTGATGGCGTCTCGTCAGAACTTCAAGGTTCCTTGCTACGGGTCCAGATCCAGGGATCCCAAGGCGACTCTAGTGGATGCATTAGTAGTAGCGCCTTGGACCTTCAACCTAGCTTATTTGTTTCCACCGATTCCTCTCATTCCCAAGCTGGTAGCCAGGATCAAGCAGGAGAGGGCCTCGGTGATCTTGATAGCTCCTGCGTGGCCACGCAGGACTTGGTATGTAGACCTGGTGAATATGTCATCGGCTCCACCATGGAAGCTACCTTTGAGACAGGATCTTCTAGTACAGGGTCCATTCGAACATCCAAATCTAGTTTCCCTCCAGCTAACGGCTTGGAAATTGAACGCTTGATTTTATCTAAGCGTGGGTTTTCGGATTCTGTAATAGATACTCTGGTACAAGCCAGAAAACCTGTAACTAGAAAAATTTACCATAAAATATGGAAAAGATATATCTGTTGGTGTGAATCCAAGGGATTCTCATGGAGTAAGATCAAAATTCCTAGGATCCTTTCCTTTCTCCAAGAAGGTTTGGATAAAGGATTATCAGCGAGTTCTCTAAAGGGACAGATTTCTGCTTTATCTGTCTTGTTACACAAACGACTGGCAGCTGTGCCTGATGTTCAAGCTTTTGTTCAGGCTTTGGTCAGGATCAAGCCTGTTTACAGACCTTTGACTCCTTCCTGGAGTCTGAATTTAGTTCTTTCAGTTCTTCAAGGGGTTCCGTTTGAACCTCTACATTCCATAGATATCAAGATGTTATCTTGGAAAGTTCTGTTTTTGGTTGCTATTTCTTCTGCTAGAAGAGTTTCTGAGTTATCTGCTTTGCAGTGTAATCCGCCCTATCTGGTGTTCCATTCAGATAAGGTTGTTTTGCGTACTAAACCTGGTTTCCTTCCAAAGGTTGTTTCCAACAAGAATATTAACCAGGAAATAGTTGTGCCTTCTTTGTGTCCGAATCCAGCTTCATAGAAGGAACGTTTGTTACACAATTTAGATGTAGTTTGTGCTTTAAAGTTCTATTTAGAAGCGACAAAGGATTTCAGACAAACGTCTTCTCTATTTGTCGTTTATTCTGGCAAGAGGAGAGGTCGAAAAGCTACTGCTACCTCTCTTTCCTTTTGGCTGAAAAGCATCATCCGATTGGCTTACGAGACTGCCGGACGGCAGCCTCCTGAACGTATCACAGCTCACTCTACTAGGGCTGTGGCTTCCACATGGGCCTTCAAAAACAAGGCTTCTGTTGATCAGATATGTAAGGCAGCGACTTGGTCTTCCCTGCACACTTTTGCCAAATTCTACAAATTTGATACTTTTGCTTCTTCGGAGGCTATTTTTGGGAGAAAGGTTTTGCAAGCCGTGGTGCCTTCTGTTTAGGTAACCTGATTGGCTCCCTCCCTTCATCCGTGTCCTAAAGCTTTGGTATTGGTTCCCACAAGTTATGGATGACGCCGTGGACCGGAGACACCAATGTTGGAGAAAACAGAATTTATGCTTACCTGATAAATTACTTTCTCCAACGGTGTGTCCGGTCCACGGCCCGCCCTGGTTTTTTAATCAGGTTTGATGAATTTCTTTCTTTAACTACAGTCACCACGGCACCTTATGGTTTCTCCTGTTTTTTCTCCTGTCCGTCGGTCGAATGACTGGGGTGGGCGGAGCCTAGGAGGGACTATATGGACAGCTTTTGCTGTGCTCTTTGCCATTTCCTGTTGGGGAAGAGAATATTCCCACAAGTTATGGATGACGCCGTGGACCGGACACACCGTTGGAGAAAGTAATTTATCAGGTAAGCATAAATTCTGTTTTCTTTGTTCTCTTGCTATCTTAATTTGAAAAAGAAGGCATCTAAGATTTTCAGCAAAGAACACCCAGGTTGTTCACCAAAAATGGGCCGGCATCTAAACTTACATTCTTGCATTTCAAATAAAGATACCAAGAGAATAAAGACAATTTGATAATAGGAGTAAATTAGAAAGTTGCTTAAAATGTCATGTTCTATCTGAATCACGAAAGAAAAAAATTTGGGTTTAGTGTCCTTTTAAATTAATCCACCAATCGGCAAGAACAACCCAGGTTGTTCACCAAAAATGGGCCGACCTCTAAACTTACATTCTTGCTTTTCATATAAAGATACCAAGAGAATGAAGAAAATTTGATAATAGGAGTAAATTAGAAAGTTGCTTAAAATTGCATGCTCTATCTGAATCACGAAAGAAAAAAATTGGGTTCAGTGTCCCATTAATCAAGACTTACGCAAAGTATGTGAGGCTACTTTTGTACCTCACATTATACTGGTGCAAAACACGTTTACATTTCATGCTATGAATACTGATGAGAAGAAATTAGCAAATCACAAAACAATATTAAGATCTACTTTTCATAACTTAAGAGATTTACTGGTAGATTCTGGTTGTAAGTGAACAGGCTGTGTGTATTAATGCATGTAACTATGTGACATAAAATGATGCATGCTTTGTGAATCAGTGTGTTTTGTGCAATTCATTGTCTGTGTGGCTGTATGTCTCACTGACTGAGTAGGTATGTTGCAATATGTGATTCTGTGTGATTTACTGTGTGTTTTGCATATTGCAAGTGTGAGTTTATGATGTCAGTACTTCAGTGTATGTAAATATGTATATGTGTATAAATGACTGCAGGGCTAAAAGATGAAATATGGGGAGAAGGTGCCATTTGAATGAAAAATATGAAATATAAACTAAAGCTGGCATAGAACTTATTTCTTTGATGGGGAAAATATTTCTGTAACCAGGTTACAGGTTCTTTTGACTTACATCAGATATTACCTCATGTCCATAACAGCATGGATGTAATTTCCTCAGAGCAAAGACTAGAGAGGCTATGACCACTTAAATAATTGTCCTGTCTAAAAACTGACAGATGGAATAGTGCCTTTAACTTCAGTGTTGATAACCTGTTGGCCACTACACCTGAGTAGAAGGTGGAATCAGCCAAAGGAAGGATAGTGTAAAATGGATACAGGCACTGGACAATGCAGTTTTGATGGTCTAAGCAGTAGAATTATGCATAAAATTCCACTGAGCAGGGAAATGGCAGTTAGTCTAACAAGCTGGCTAGGAACTCTTCATCTTCTTTGTATACTGAGTAGTGCTAATCTCTTTTCCCTGTTCCATTTTTAAAGACTCTTCTTAATATGTTAATTGTAAGATGCACTGGACTTGGTTGGTTGAGCCAAGAGTAACAGCATGAGTGTTGCTACCTACTATTATTGATCATGACATTTTCCATCCAGGTTAAAGGGACAGTCTAATTGAAAATGTATACTGTTTAAAAGATAGATAATCCCTTTATTACCCATTCCCCAGTTTTGCATAACCAACACTGTTATTTTAATATACTTTTTACCTCTCTGATTACCTTGTATTTAAGATTTGGCAGCCTGCCCCCTTATCTTGGGTCTTTTGACAGACTTGCATTTTAGCCAATCAGTGCTGACTTATAAATAACTCCAGAGGAGCGAGCACAATGTTATCTATATGGCACATATGAACTAGAACTGTCTAACTGTAAAAAAAACTTTTAAAATGCACTTAGATAAGAGGCAGCGTTCAATGGCTTAGAAATCAGTTTATGAGCCTACCTAGGTTCAGCTTTTAACAAAGAAAACCAAGAGAACAATGAAACGATGATAAAAGTAAATTGAAAACTTGTTTATACTGCATGTCCTATCTAAATCATGAAAGTTGAATCTTGACTTTTCCTTTAACTGCATCTCACTGTGTCAAGAGAAAAACACTGCTGCCAATGACACATGCACACTTCTGAGCTCTTATGAGTCTACCTAGTTTTACTCTTCATTAAAAGATACCAAGAGAACAAATCAAATTTGATAATAGAAGTAAATTGGAAAGTTGTTAAAAATTGCATGCTCTATCCGAATCATAAAAGTTTAATTTTGACTTTATTGTCCCTTTAGTGTGTGTGTGTATGTATGAGTTGTAGGGTTGCTGTATGCATTGTGTGTGTGTGTGTATGTATGAGTTGTAGGGTTGCTGTATGCATTGTGTGTATGTATGAGTTGTAGGGTTGCTGTAAGCATTGTGTGTGTATGTATGTTTGAGTTGTAGGGTTGCTGTATGCATTGTGTGTGTGGGTGTATGTATGAGTTGTAGGGTTGCTGTATGCATTGTGTGTGTGGGTGTATGTATGAGTTGTAGGGTTGCTGTATGCATTGTGTATGTATGTATGAGTTGTAGGGTTGCTGTATGCATTGTGTGTGTATGTATGAGTTGTAGGGTTGCTGTATGCATTGTGTGTGTGTGTGTGTATGTATGAGTTGTAGGGTTGCTGTATGCATTGTGTGTGTGGGTGTATGTATGAGTTGTAGGGTTGCTGTATGCATTGTGTGTGTGTATGTATGAGTTGTAGGGTTGCTGTATGCATTGTGTGTGTGTGTGTGTGTGTGTAAGTATGAGTTGTAGGGTTGCTGTATGCATTGTGTGTGTGTGTGTGTATGTATGAGTTGTAGGGTTGCTGTATGCATTGTGTGTGTATGTATGAGTTGTAGGGTTGCTGTATGCATTGTGTGTGTGTATGTATGAGTTGTAGGGTTGCTGTATGCATTGTGTGTGTGTGTATGTATGACTTGTAGGGTTGCTGTATGCATTGTGTGTGTGTGTGTGCGTATGTATGAGTTGTAGGGTTGCTGTATGCATTGTGTGTGTGTGTATGTATGAGTTGTAGGGTTGCTGTATGCATTGTGTGTGTGTGTGTGTATGTATGAGTTGTAGGGTTGCTGTATGCATTGTGTGTGTGTGTGCGTATGTATGAGTTGTAGGGTTGCTGTATGCATTGTGTGTGTGTGTGCGTATGTATGAGTTGTAGGGTTGCTGTATGCATTGTGTGTGTGTGTGTGTGCGTATGTATGAGTTGTAGGGTTGCTGTATGCATTGTGTGTGTGTGTGCGTATGTATGAGTTGTAGGGTTGCTGTATGCATTGTGTGTGTGTGTGCGTATGTATGAGTTGTAGGGTTGCTGTATGCATTGTGTGTGTGTATGTATGAGTTGTAGGGTTGCTGTATGCATTGTGTGTGTGTATGTATGACTTGTAGGGTTGCTGTATGCATTGTGTGTGTGTATGTATGACTTGTAGGGTTGCTGTATGCATTGTGTGTGTGTGTATGTGCGTATGTATGAGTTGTAGGGTTGCTGTATGCATTGTGTGTGTGTGTGTGCGTATGTATGAGTTGTAGGGTTGCTGTATGCATTGTGTGTGTGTGCGTATGTATGAGTTGTAGGGTTGCTGTATGCATTGTGTGTGTGTGTGCGTATGTATGAGTTGTAGGGTTGCTGTATGCATTGTGTGTGTGTGTGCGTATGTATGAGTTGTAGGGTTGCTGTATGCATTGTGTGTGTGTGTGTGCGTATGTATGAGTTGTAGGGTTGCTGTATGCATTGTGTGTGTGTGTGCGTATGTATGAGTTGTAGGGTTGCTGTATGCATTGTGTGTGTGTGTGCGTATGTATGAGTTGTAGGGTTGCTGTATGCATTGTGTGTGTGTGTGCGTATGTATGAGTTGTAGGGTTGCTGTATGCATTGTGTGTGTGTGTGCGTATGTATGAGTTGTAGGGTTGCTGTATGCATTGTGTGTGTGTGTGCGTATGTATGAGTTGTAGGGTTGCTGTATGCATTGTGTGCGTATGTATGAGTTGTAGGGTTGCTGTATGCATTGTGTGTGTGTATGTATGAGTTGTAGGGTTGCTGTATGCATTGTGTGTGTGTGTGTGTGTGTGTGTATATGTATGTATGAGTTGTAGGGGTGCTGTATGCATTGTGTGTGTGTGTGTATGCATTGTAGGGTTGCTTTATGTATATAAGGTGTAAATTAGTGTGTGTATGAGTTGTAGAGTTGCTTTATGTATATAAGGTGTAAATTAGGGTATGTGTGTATATGAGTTGTAGGGTTGCTGTATGCATTGTGTGTGTGTGTGTATGAGTTGTAGGGTTGCTGTATGCTTTGTGTGTGTGTATGTATGAGTTGTAGGGTTGCTGTATGCATTGTGTGTGTGTGTGTGTATGAGTTGTAGGGTTGCTGTATGCTTTGTGTGTGTGTATGTATGTATGAGTTGTAGGGTTGCTGTATGCATTGTGTGTGTGTGTATGAGTTGTAGGGTTGCTGTATCCATTGTGTGTGTGTATGTATGAGTTGTAGGGTTGCTGTATGCATTGTGTGTTTGTGTGTGTGTATGAGTTGTAGGGTTGCTGTATGCATTGTGTGTGTGTGTATGCATTGTAGGGTTGCTTTATGTATATAAGGTGTAAATTAGTGTGTGTATGAGTTGTAGAGTTGCTTTATGTATATAAGGTGTAAATTAGGGTATGTGTGTATATGAGTTGTAGGGTTGCTGCATGCATTGTGTATGTGTGTGTGTGTGTGTGTATGAGTTGTAGGGTTGCTGTATGAGTTGTAGGGTTGCTGTATGCATTGTGTGTGTGTGTGTGTGTATGTATGAGTTGTAGGGTTGCTGTATGCTTTGTGTGTGTGTATGTATGTATGAGTTGTAGGGTTGCTATATGCATTTGTGTGTGTGTGTGTATGAGTTGTAGGGTTGCTGTATGCATTGTGTGTGTGTGTGTGTATGTATGAGTTGTAGGGTTGCTGTATGCATTGTGTGTTTGTGTGTGTGTGTGTATGAGTTGTAGGGTTGCTGTATGCATTGTGTGTGTGTGTGTGTGTATGTATGAGTTGTAGGGTTGCTGTATGCATTGTGTGTTTGTGTGTGTGTGTATGAGTTGTAGGGTTGCTGTATGCATTGTGTGTGTGTGTGTGTGTGTATGAGTTGTAGAGTTGCTTTATGTATATAAGTTATAAACCAGTGTGTATGTGTGTGTGTGTGTATGAATTGTAGGGTTGCTTTATGTATATAAGTTATAAACCAGTGTGTGTGTGTGTGTATGAGTTGTAGAGTTGCTTTATGTATATAAGGTGTAAATTAGTGTGTGTGGGTATGAGTTGTAGAGTTGCTTTATGTATATAAGGTGTACATTAGTGTGTGTGTGTGTGTATATGAGTTGAAAGGTTTCTTTATGTATATAAAGTGTAACTTAGTGTGTTACGGTGCAAACCAGTGTGTGTGTGTATATGAGTTGTAGGGTTTCTTTATGTATATAAGGTGTAAATTAGTGTGTGTATGAATTATAGGGTTGCTTTATGTATATAAGGTATAAATTAGTGTGTGTGTGTATGAATTGTATGGTTGCTTTATGTATATAAGTTATAAACCAGTGTGTATGCGTGTGTGTATGAATTGTAGGGTTGCTTTATATATATATATATAAAGTGTATCTTAGTGTGTGTGTACGGTGCAAACCAGTATGAGTGTGTGTGTGTGTGAGTTGTTGGGTTTCTTTATGTATATAAGGTGTAAATTAGTGTGTCTATGAGTTTTTGGGTTGCTGTTTGTATGTGTACAAGCAGTAGTGTGATTGCATGCTTAGTGATGTTGTATTGGATTATTTTTCTGATTAACCTCATTGTCACATAATTGTACTGGGGGATCTGTCTAACACTGTGGGCCAGATTCCGAGTAGAGCGTTAACAGTTACGTGCAAGCGATAAACATTTTATCGTGGGTGTTTAAACTCGTCAAGTTTTCCGCTCGTATTACAAGTTGAAAACAAAAAAGTGTCACAAATCAAATAAAAAATACATTATAAAGTACAGTTACACTCATAATAACACCATCTAGTAAAATAATAAAAAAAAAAAATATTGTACACTAAAGATTGGACTCAAAGATATTAGGTCTCAGGTGTTAGAAAAAAAGGCTTCAAAGGGCTTTAAAAAAATAAATAAATAAATATATATATATATATATATACACACATGTCTAGAGGTGCTATGTGTGTGTGTTTATGTATGTATGTATGTGTGTGTGTGTATATATATATATATATATATATATATATATATGACAGTTAGATATGTGTACATATGTGTTTATACATGTATTTACAGACATATATACACATATAAACACAAATGCATATCTACACATATATAGACTTATATATAAGTGCATTGGAGTACGTATTTACTGTAAATATTTTGCATTCCTATGTTCTGCACATAGCAGAATATGTTCTAAGTATTTATATTTATATATAGATATAGATATATAGATATATAGATATATATATAGAGAGAGAGAGAGAGAAGTGCACTCACAGGAACGAACAACTGGCTCAATACCATTGTTAGCCTGTTCTATGGCGATTTACCACCTGGGTGCAGCTTTTTAGCCCAGTAATGCTTTTCATAGAGTAGAACTTTCCTGTAATATATCAGTCTGATCCCACCTATTACAGTCAGTCCAGCACCGAAATACCAGGCAATTCTTCTCTGAACAAGGAACACAGCAACCCCAGACAATCGTTTCGGCCTTCATTGGGCCTCGTCAGTGAGGTGTAGCCATATTCCTCTAAGCACACTGAGCAAGGAGTCCACGTCTGGTTGCCCCTTTTTCCCATAGGGAGACTAAATACATACAGAGAGAAGTGCACTCACAGGAACGAACAACTGGCTCAATACCATTGTTAGCCTGTTCTATGGTATAGATATATATTGTACTAAAATACCATCAGATTTAAATAGAAATATGTATTTTATAAATAAATAGAACATATTCTTCTATGTGAAGAACATCGGAATGCGAAATATTCATATTTTTATGTCGAGTTAGTGCACATGAGAATATGCGATCGGGTTTGCTATTGTGTTGGGTATTTTTTCCACTTTTTCTGCTCCTTTGACTTCTATGGGGGAATAGGTTATCAAGCGCAATATTCTACGTTTGGCTTTTTGAGCTCGTCTGGTAGCGCACAAGAGAAAATAGTTTACTTTTCAACTCATAATATGAGCGATAAAAGCTTACTTCTAGCACAGTTAACACTCGAGCGGGAGTGTTAAATAACGCTTCGCTCACAATCTTGCCCTGTGTGTTTCACTTTAACCCAAAATCCAACTAATGGTATATTTAGACCTCCACAATTATCACTGAGCTTGAGATCCAAAGGGCAGGACTCATTTTCTATCTATTAATTAGGATGATTAACCCATTCATCGCCCCCTATCCAACGCAACCCCACTACAGTTTTTTGTTAGTAGGAAATGTTCACCAAGCTGCCATGCTGCTAATTATTCCTGTAACTGCAGCTCATTAACCCCTCCAGCGCGAAGAGGAGAGGGGGAGGGGTGCATCTATACAGATGTAAAAGATGCCCTTTCCTGATTATGTACAAATGTAGTGGCGTGTGCAGCGTACAGCACATATTCTAAGAGCTTGACAAGGAGGAGGATGCTTAATTACACTCTCGCTCTATGCAGGAAACATTAAACGCACAAATGTTGCAGGAGACCCACATGCGCAGTCTGGGTTGTCTCTTTCTTTGTACTTTCCATGGAATTGTTTGTGATATACCTAGCAGATATATGCAGTTGGACTTGGACAAATGTAAAAAAATGTCAAATGTTCCATAATCCGAAAATTATAAATGAGCACATTAAAGTGCAGAAATTGCATACTGTAATTTGTTAGAGCATGTCATTTTAGCAATACCAACCCTCCAACTTTGTGTTTACTTCCCAGAAAATGGGTTTAAACACATAGTTAAGATACTGCTTGTAACGGTACCAACCGGATACCAAGGGTTAACACCAGGGAACAATGTCCTGCATAGGGAATCAGCAATTCACAACCCAGCCAGTTTTCAGGTTTTAAACAGAATGAATTTTATTAAGGCTCATATGCCCAGTATTTATGCAGGTCTGACCCCCCCCCCAGAAGGGGGGTTGAAAGAATGTTGTACATTAGATGGAGGGAACACGCCCTTTTACATGATACAATAGAATACCTTGCTCAAGCTGATAACAATTTAAACACAGACACACACTTGTCTTTCCTTATCATCTAGGGTCTGCTCTCTGAGGTTGATTAAACAATGGACTGTGTATCAATAACATTAATGACAGTGCACAATAGCTGAACACAGTTAACTCTTTCAGTGCTGACAGAAGGGTCTGTCACATCTACATAGCACAATATACAGCCTATAGACAACCTTTCTTATGTTATAGTCCAGAAGTGGCTAGGTTTGCCACAAATGCTCCCCCAGAACCAAGCCGGCATACACAGTCTGATCCCAACGGATCGGCTTGGGGATGTCCGGGGCAACAACTTTCGGCTCAAGTAGGCTACGGGGTGTTCTCCGCCATCTGCTCCAACTTGGCTCAGTACTGCCCCCACCCCAAACATGGAAGCGTCTCTTCCCGGAGGGACTGGGCTTGGGTAGTCACAGGGTTAACATCAGCGGGATCCATGGGAGCATAGGCAGAAACAAGGGGGGCCAAGTCATTTCCAAGGAGAACATCAGCAGGTAAGTCCTTCTTGACCCCCACATTCACAAGTCTAGCGCCCACTCCCCAATCCAAATGTACCCTGGCAACAGGTAGGCGGAACACAGTGCCCCCTGCTACCCTCACAGCCACAGTGTCTCCAGTGTGCTGTTTCTCAGGCACCAAGTTCTCTTGAAGCAAGGTCATGGTAGCACCAGTATCCCGTAGACAACTGACCTCCTTCCCATTCACTTTAACCCGTTGCCGGTTATTCCGGTGGGCAGCTTGCACGGGGTCTGCTTCATGTAGGCTGCCCCAGCATTCTGGCGCCTCTACGTAGCGGGCCACAGGCTGAGGATTATGTGGGATTCCGCCAGCGGGTCTTCTCCAGGACTGTGCTTGATTCGCTGCGTTTAGGGGACACTCTGGTCTTTTGTGCCCTAGTTGCTTACATCCAAAGCACCGAATAGGTTGTGAGTAGCCCCGCGAATTGAACCGGGCTCTCTGAGGGTAGTTTGTGGGCCGGAGGCCGTGTGGTATAGCGGTGCGCCGGGGGTTGGTAACTGGCAGCTGCTGGGGTGACTGGGGGTCTGTACTCCACTCTAGCAGTGGGCAATCGGTATACTGCTCCCCCTGCCCCTCGTACTGCCACGGATCCGCCAGTGGGTGCTGTATCCGGCACCAAATGGGGAGCTATCAGGGTTTAAAGTAGCTCCCGAATCCCGAAGTCCCTGGACCGACATCACCTCATGCAGAATTCCCAGGGGTTCCTCGGCTTGGGTGCTCAACACCTCATGAGCGGCTGGCTCCGTTTGGTAATGGTGAGCAGCCGCCCTTGGGGCCAGGTTCTGTCTGACCTGGTTCCAAGCTTGTCTGCTCCGATTTTGGGTGCACTCACGTGCCATATGTCCCCACTGCTTGCAGGTGTGGCATTGTATATTAGCCCGTCCGTTGTTAGGCTGTAGTCCATGGTGCCTCCTGGCATCAAAATGCTGGTCTGCTAATCTGGCTGCTTCGGTTAAGGTGAGGGGTTTTCGATCTCTCACCCATTCTTGGGCTTCTGGGGACAAGCCGTTAAAGAATTGCTCCAACAGCATCAGTTGTCGCAATTCTTCCATGGTGGTAGCTTGGCTGGCTTGTATCCACCCCTGAGATGCTTGATCCAGCTTGTGGGCCCACTCTGCATGGGAATCTCTTTCTGGCTTGCGCAGGCCTCTAAACTTGCGCCGGTATGCCTCTGAGGTAATGGCATATCTTTCCAAGATCGCTCTCTTCACTTTAGCGTAATCCTTGCTGTCCTCCCTGGGTACAGCGCGATACGCTTCCGCTGCCCTACCGGCTAGCTTGCCTGCTAGCACCGGCACCCATACGGACTGCTCCAAATCATGTAACTCGCACAGTCTCTCAAAATCCTGTAAATACCCATCAATCTCATCCTTCTCCTCACAAAACATTTTAAATGCATGGTATGGGATTTTGGGTCTTACTGGGTTGCTGAGTGCGTCCAAAATGGATTCTGCTCGGGAGGATGCATTCCGCGGACTGTGTGCCATCACGTACTCCTGCACATCTGCCATTACCACGGATAGCATATCCCGTGGTACAGGTTGGGGTAAAAATTCCAGCCTGGTCCTCATTTCCCTCTGGTATAGGGTCTCCTCCATGGCTGCTGGAGGCGTAGCGCTGCGAGCTCTGTCTCCCTCCATCAGCTCAGCAATTAATATAGCCTTGGGTTTGCTGCTGCCTATCTTTCCCCTGGCTTCTAGCAGTTCCTTTTACGTTTGTCTCTTTAGCTTAGAATAATCCATCTCCATTCACTTCGGTCCCTGGTACTCCTTCCATCTTAGTCAGTATTGTAGTAATCCCCCTCTTCCTGAGGTTACTGGCTTGTGTAGTTGCTCTTCTGGGCGATAAGGTTCATTCCGTCGCTTGCCACCAATTGTAACGGTACCAACCGGATACCAAGGGTTAACACCAGGGAACAATGTCCTGCATAGGGAATCAGCAATTCACAACCCAGCCAGTTTTCAGGTTTTAAACAGAATGAATTTTATTAAGGCTCATATGCCCAGTATTTATGCAGGTCTGACCCCCCCCCCAGAAGGGGGGTTGAAAGAATGTTGTACATTAGATGGAGGGAACACGCCCTTTTACATGATACAATAGAATACCTTGCTCAAGCTGATAACAATTTAAACACAGACACACACTTGTCTTTCCTTATCATCTAGGGTCTGCTCTCTGAGGTTGATTAAACAATGGACTGTGTATCAATAACATTAATGACAGTGCACAATAGCTGAACACAGTTAACTCTTTCAGTGCTGACAGAAGGGTCTGTCACATCTACATAGCACAATATACAGCCTATAGACAACCTTTCTTATGTTATAGTCCAGAAGTGGCTAGGTTTGCCACACTGCTGGTCACCTTTTGTAGGTATTAAACACATAGGGCTAGATTACAAGTGGCGTGTATATTACAAGTTGTGATTGGCCATGTGATTGGCTGATAAGCAATTTGTGTTACCAAGCAATTGAACAGGTGTACCTAATAAAGTGGCCGATGAGTGTATATCCTATGTGTAAATATGTATATATACACAGATAAACACATATATACACATATTATTTGAGCCCTTTCCAGTTAAATACCTTGAAACATAAAATATATATATTTTTTCAATTTCTGCTTTATTGCATTTTGAATACAAATGCTTTACATTCCAATGTACTTCAGTTAGAAGAAAATGTTGTTTATAATACTGTGTGTGTGTATATGTGTGTATGTGTGTATGTATATTATATATATATAATATATATATATATATATATATATATATATATATATATATATATATAGAGTTACGGATTCAATATTCCAAATCAAAACAATAACGATGATGTACAGCTTAACTAACATATATTATTAATTATTTATTTATACAACAAATTGCCACAAGCAGTAAGGATATTTAGAAGTCCACAGGACAGAAATAATGGGTACCCATATTGTTTATTAGGGAGCTCCCTATTTTTTATATTTAACCAGAGTTGAATGTCTCATCCAAATTTATCCTCTGTATCCCACGACAGCTTGTAGTGATTTATATTATCCACAAGTAACAGCCTTTTAGTGAATTTATTCAAAGTGCACCCCCACGGCTGTAAACATTGTTACTTGCAACTTTTAGTATTATTAGCATGCAGTTCTGTGCCGCAAGTTGAAACCTTGTAAGCGATGGGTTAGTAAAGCAAAGCCAGTGTTACATAGTCCTTTGTCAGAACCCTTCAAAGTAGCACTCAAGATAGTGGAACACTTGTCGCCAAGGAATAACGCCTTCCACAGCGTATTCAGTTTGGCAGTGTCTGCCGTATATTCTTGCCCTCCTTTCGATGATCCAAAATCTGTGCACTTTTCAATAGACTTATGTAGGGTTTCTGGTGCCACATTATTTTACCTTCACCTTTGTTGCTGCAGAATGGCCTTGATGGTGTGGGAAGTTAGGTCCCAGTCCGAATCAAGCCGGACAAAGCTCTGTGCAAAGTTTGGAGTGAAACGCGCGTAGCAGACGCAGCAGATGAAATAATATTGACAAGTTCCACGGACCTAACTTCCCACACTGTCAAGGCCATTCTGCAGCTACAAAGGTAAAGGTACAAGGTAACCATGTTTACAGCCGTGGGGGTGCACATTGAATAAATTCACTAAAAGGCTGTTACTTGTGGATAATATAAATCTCTACAAGCTGTTGTGGGACACAGAGGATACATTTGGATGAGACATTCAACTCTGGTTAAAAATAAAAAATAGGCAGCTCCCTACTAAATAATATGGATACTCATTTCTGTGTCCTGTGGACTTATAAATTTCCTTACTGCTTGTGGCAATTTGTTGTATAAATAAATAAATAATATATGTTAGTTAAGCTGTACATCATTGTTATTGTTTTGATTTGGAATATTGAATCCTGCAAGGTTAGTGCTGGATAATACTGAACTACACAGGCTAGCGGTGGGAAACTTTTGGTTACTCCTCCTACTCTGTAGTATGTAGTTCATTCTGTTTTTTAGCTTCTGCATTTACATTAACTACGGCCTACAAAAAACGGTTGTTAATGACCAAGGACGTACCCTGCACGTCCTCAGTGTTTTCAAGCGCTGGAAGCAATCGTGATCGCTTCCAGCTACTTTCAGGGTATTGCAGTGATGCCTCGATATTGAGGCATCCTGCAATACCCTTTTTTTACCCGCTGATGCAGAGAGAGCCACTCTCGTTGGTGGCTTGGAAGGGATATGATACATATATATATAGATATAGATATATATATAGATATAGATATATATCTATACCTGTATATATTCATTTAGATATATAGGTATAGATATATATTTTATATAAAAAAAATCAATAGATATATAGAAATATAGTTTTAAAAATCAAAGGAAAATTTTCTTAATATATGAAGAACAATGGAATGCAAAGTATTCATAACTACCTTCGGCTTTAGCACGATTGTTCTTACACAGTGTCGGGTTAGCGCATGAGCTATAAGTGTTTTTTTTAACTACACACCCCATTGAAGTCTATGGGAGAATAAGTTAACGCAGTTGCAATATTCGAAGTCCCAATCCGCTCATGTTAAAGGTTTTCTTTGAGTGTAGCTAGCACGTGAGCGAAAATTTTAGATAGCCCGCCACTTGCAATCTGGCCCATAGAGTTGCAGGGTCGATAAGGTTTTTTGCACTGTATTGTCCCTTTAACCAAAATAAAAAAGGAGGAGGAGAAGACAAGGGGCACCAACATAGTGTAAATCGTATATATGTGATGTAAAACAATAATTCGCATAAGATCAACTCACAGATAAAGTGGCACCTTGAATGAACTAGGTGCGTGCAGGCAGGCTGACATTCAGGACCAGCAGTCAGTACGCTGGAGGTCTCACCCGGGAGACCTATGGATACGTAGGTGAAAGTAGAGGGAAAAACAGCTGTGGATAATGGAGAAAGCCGGATCGCCAATGAAGGAATTCAAACGGCTGTGCTAGTGTTCCAAAGTGCTGCTCACACAGTCAAGCTTGATCCCAGGCAAACTGACAGCGTCAGTATAGAAGATTGTGCTGGTTAAAAATCCCACTGGAAAGAAGAGCTGCAAGTAGCAATAATACAGAAGCAAAAACCGGATCTGGCTTAAAAACTTGATATTTATTTGCTACGCGTTTCTCAGTTCGTAAAGGACCGTTTCATCAGGCATTTGATATGTCCTTTACAGACTGAGAAACGCGTAGCAAATAAATTTCTCCATTATCCACTGCTGTTTTTCCCTCCACTTTCACCTACTTATCCATAGGTCTCCCGGGTGAGACCTCCAGCGTACTGACTGCTGGTCCTGAATGTCAGCCTGCCTGCACGCACCTAGTTCATTCAAGGTGCCACTTTATCTGTGAGTAGATCTTATGCGAATTATTGTTTTACATCACATATATACGATTTACACTATGTTGGCGCCCCTTGTCTTCTCCTCCTCCTAGATATCCTGACCCACCACACCTTGGACACAAGCGGAGCAAGCCTAACACCTGAATACACAAACTTTATATCCTTTATTTTGAAGTGGACTCTCCTTTTTTATGGACACATATATATATATATATATATATATATATATATATATATATATATATATATATATATATATATATATATATATATATATATATATATATATACTCTCTGTTTTATGTTGTGTTATTTTTCATTTTTTATTGTCATTATAGTTATATCAAAATTGTACATACTGTTATTTACCAGAAATTGTTTGCACACCTGAGACCCCTAATATATACTTTTTATTCAGATTTATTTATATAGATGCTATTTTGAATAAGACACCAAAGGGCTTGCAATTTTATATCACTGTCATTTCCACTTTAGCGCATCCTCTTAGTTTTTTCTTGTTTAGAAATCACTTTATTATTTTCAAAATAAAAAAGAGGAACTAATGCATGTGCCAAAACATTTAGTTGATTTGTTCATGCGGTTTAAACTGTTACTTTAAAGTTGGGAAAGATTTCTGCATTCTGCGAGATTCTGCTGGCAGGACAGGCTTAGAAAGCACACATTTTCACTATTCAATAGCAATTTAGCAGTGTCCTTGTCACCTGATTGATTCCTGTGTCATCTAATAAAAATATATGCTTCAATTTTGCTCTTGAGAATCCTGACCCCATTATAAAAAAAAAAAAAAAAAAAAAGCTCATTAGCTATTACTTTGACTTTATTTAAAGGGACAGTTTGAGAGATTTGTTGGAAAGTGGTAGCTCTGTAAACGTGAACTTCATATGTTTATTTGAAAGACATGTAAATGTATAACTAATATATTTATTTGTGTAATTATAAATTGAAAATATGGTTTCCTTGCATGTTTGTTGTCCATTTTCTTCTAATGTATTATACGTTCATGCAATGTAAAAAATATTTTTAAACTTTACATTAATATGTGAAATGTCAGAGGTGTAACGTGTTTTTTATTCAATAATTTGTATTTTTTTTTTGGCTAACATCTTGGCTTAGCGCATGAGTGCTAACATTTGCATGTCGGATAGAGCGGGTGTGCTAAATCCATCAAATAATAGACTTCTATGGAGGAGCACCAAAAGGCTCATGTTCGCTATTGCTTGCATGCTAAACCGAAGATAAAGTCAAATAGTGGAGTATTTCACTAACTTTTAAACAATGGTTTGGTATTGAAATATAAGTTTAAATACTGTATGTGTGTATGTATGTGTGTGTGTATATATATAAATATATATACATATACATACACATATACAGGGAGTGTAGAATTATTAGGCAAATGAGTATTTTGACCACATCATCCTCTTTATGCATGTTGTCTTACTCCAAGCTGTATAGGCTTGAAAGCCTACTACCAATTAAGCATATTAGGTGATGTGCATCTCTGTAATGAGAAGGGGTGTGGTCTAATGACATCAACACCCTATATCAGGTGTGCATAATTATTAGGCAACTTCCTTTCCTTTGGCAAAATGGGTCAAAAGAAGGACTTGACAGGCTCAGAAAAGTAAAAAATAGTGAGATATCTTGCAGAGGGATGCAGCACTCTTAAAATTGCAAAGCTTCTGAAGCGTGATCATCGAACAATCAAGCGTTTCATTCAAAATAGTCAACAGGGTCGCAAGAAGCGTGTGAAAAAACCAAGGCGCAAAATAACTGCCCATGAACTGAGAAAAGTCAAGCGTGCATCTGCCAAGATGCCACTTGCCACCAGTTTGGCCATATTTCAGAGCTGCAACATCACTGGAGTGCCCAAAAGCACAAGGTGTGCAATACTCAGAGACATGGCCAAGGTAAGAAAGGCTGAAAGACGACCACCACTGAACAAGACACACAAGCTGAAACGTCAAGACTGGGCCAAGAAATATCTCAAGACTGATTTTTCTAAGGTTTTATGGACTGATGAAATGAGAGTGAGTCTTGATGGGCCAGATGGATGGGCCCGTGGCTGGATTGGTAAAGGGCAGAGAGCTCCAGTCCGACTCAGACGCCAGCAAGGTGGAGGTGGAGTACTGGTTTGGGCTGGCATCATCAAAGATGAGCTTGTGGGGCCTTTTCGGGTTGAGGATGGAGTCAAGCTCAACTCCCAGTCCTACTGCCAGTTTCTGGAAGACACCTTCTTCAAGCAGTGGTACAGGAAGAAGTCTGCATCCTTCAAGAAAAACATGATTTTCATGCAGGACAATGCTCCATCACACGCGTCCAAGTACTCCACAGCGTGGCTGTCAAGAAAGGGTATAAAAGAAGAAAATCTAATGACATGGCCTCCTTGTTCACCTGATCTGAACCCCATTGAGAACCTGTGGTCCATCATCAAATGTGAGATTTACAAGGAGGGAAAACGGTACACCTCTCTGAACAGTGTCTGGGAGGCTGTGGTTGCTGCTGCACGCAATATTGATGGTGAACAGATCAAAACACTGACAGAATCCATGGATGGCAGGCTTTTGAGTGTCCTTGCAAAGAAAGGTGGCTATATTGGTCACTGATTTGTTTTTGTTTTGTTTTTGAATGTCAGAAATGTATATTTGTGAATGTTGAGATGTTATATTGGTTTCACTGGTAAAAATAAATAATTGAAATGGTTATATTTTTGTTTTTTGTTAAGTTGCCTAATAATTATGCACAGTAATAGTCACCTGCACACACAGATATCCCCTAAAATAGCTATAACTAAAAACTACTTCCAAAACTATTCAGCTTTGATATTAATGAGTTTTTTGGGTTCATTGAGAACATGGTTGTTGTTCAATAATAAAATTAATCCTCAAAAATACAACTTGCCTAATAATTCTGCACTCCCTGTACATACACACACACACCTGTTATGCTTTTACTTGTGATTGCCATTCGTTTTAAATCTGAGTTTGAAATAAAGACGTTTTAATTATACTCTCCAGGACTACCGCTTTTCTATATTTCCATACACACACACATACACACATACACACACACATACACACACACACACACACACACACACACACACAACACTTATAAAGTCTTGCACTCTCTTGCAAACACATAGCTAGATTAAAACTAAAATGCAAGAGTTAGTTACATCATTTGGCCAAGACACAGCTCTTGTAATATTGTGTTTTATGTATCTCATTGTATCCTTTTGCAATGCTACTGTAATACTGTGTCTTATGTGTTTAATTGGTTCCTACTTTTATAATAATGCTCAATATCTTCATACTCTTGTCCCTATAACAAACTACATTACTCAATTACTCCTGCTCCCTCTCCACCTGCACTGTTCATTAGCCCATCTCTCTTATACTCACCTTACTTTTGTACTCATGAACTTTACCTATTCCTAAATACTCTCTCTCCCCCTTGCACTTCAGCCCAAAAACAGTCTCATTACTGCAAATCTGCTTCTCATCTCATGTCACTCTCCCTCTTGCTCATACTAGCTGCTGGTGACATCTCCCCTAATCCTGGTCCCCCACAACTTCATAGCCTTTCACATCCATGCGTGCCTTTCAATAGACTTCTTAAACAAAACTCTGGTAACCTTAATCTCATTCCTCTTACATCTAAAACCACCTCCCCCTTCACTTGTACACTCTGGAACTCTCGCTCTGTTTGCAATAAGCTCACTTCTATCCATGATCTCTTTATCTCCCACTTCTGTCTCTTACAGAAACCTGGCTCTCTGCTTCAGACACAGCATCCACTGCTGCACTGTCACATGGGGGTCTCCATTTCAGCCACACTCCTAGGTCTGGCAATAGACAAGGAGGTGGTGTTGGTATTTTACTTTCCTCTCGTTGCACCTTTGAACAAATACAGCCCTTCTCTTCCCTCATATTTTCTTCATTTGAAGCACACATGATTCGTTTATTCTCTCCCCTCTCTATACGTGTTGCAGTCATATACCACCCCCCTGGCTCCCCAACTCAATTTTTTGATCACTTTGCTGTCTGGCTTCCTTATTTCCTTTCCTCAGACACCATTGCCCTTATTCTTGGCAACTTTAACATCCCTCTTGACAATCCCACTGCCTCCTCTGAAAAACAACTTCAACTCACTTCCTTTTTTGACCTGTCACAATGGACTGACTCTCCCACTCACAAAGATGGTCATTCCCTTGATCTGATTTTCACCTATCGATGCACTATCTCAAATTTCACAAACTCCCCTTTTCCTCTTTCTGACCATCATCTCCTAACTTGCAACATCACTTCCCTACCTACAACTCCCCCTCCCTCTACCCCTCACACCAAACTTCACAGAAGCACTAAGTCATTACATCTGCAACAGCTCACTAGCTCTCTGAAACCTCTCCTCTCATACATCACCTCCTTTTCCTGCCCTGACCAATCTATCTGCCATTATAACTCCACCCTTACATCGGTCATTGACAATCTGGCCCCTCCAACCATAGCTCAGAAACCACACTCTCATCCTCAGCCCTGGCATACTCCTCTGACAAGGTACCTATGCAGATGTTCCCGTACTGCTGAGCGACACTGGAGAAAATCTCGGAGTTCAGCTGACTTTCTTCACTACAAATTCATCCTGAACTCCTACTAGTCTGCCCTTAATCTCTATAAGCAACAATACTTCTCTAATCTCATCTCTACTCTTTCCTCTAACCCAAAACGTCTGTTTTCCACATTCAATACTCTTCTCTGCCCACCCCCACCTCCTAATACAATTTTTCTCTCAGCTCAAGATTTTGCCAGCCACTTCAATAACAAAATTGACTCCATCAGAAGTGAAATCAGCTCTCAACATACTACCAATCTCCCACCCCCTCAAAAGCTCACAATCGTCTAAAACCCAAATATCCAAAAATGCAGCTCTTTTGCCCCTATTAACGAGGACAAAGTTTCTGCCCTTATACTGTCCTCCCACCTCACTACCTGTCCCCTCAACCCCATCCCCTCACAGCTACTCTCCTCCCTCTCTTCTACCTTCACCCCCATAGTCACATACATTTTCAACCTCTCACTCAGCACTGGTATATTTCCCTCATCTCTAAAACATGCACTGGTCTCACCTATCCTCAAAAAACCTTCCCTCGATTAAACCTCCCCATCCAACTACCGCCCTATTTCCCTACTCCCTCTTGCCTCAAAGCTCCTTGAAAGCTAGTATACGCACGTCTATCCCATTTCCTTACACTAAACTCTCTTCTTGACCCACTGCAATCTGGATTTTGTCCCCATCACTCTACAGAGACAGCAATTGTCAAGGTTACCAACGACCTACTTCCAGCAAAATCCAAAGGCCACTCCTCTCTGCTTATCCTTCTTGACCTGTCTGCAGCCTTTGACACTGTTGACCACCCTCTCTTGCTCCAAACCCTCCAATCCTTCGGCATCTGCGACACAGCTCTCTTGTGGTTCTCTTCCTATCTGACTAACCGTACATTTAGTGTAGCCTTCTCCGGAGCATCCTCTGCCCCGTTACACTTTCTGTTGGGGTACCTCAAGGCTCTGTCCTCTGTCCCCTTCTCTTTTCAATCTACACGTCATCATTAGGTTCCTTAATAAAGTCCCATGGGTTTCAATATCATTTGTATGCTGATGACACCCAAATCTACCTCTCTGCACCAGACCTACCTTCTTCCTTATTAACCCGTGTCAGTAACTGTCTTTCTCACCTTTCATCTTGGATGTCCTCTCACTACCTTAAGCTAAATCTCTCCAAAATGGAACTGCTTATTTTTCCCCCTTCTTCCAGTATCACCACCCCCAAATTTTCTATAACTGTTGATAATTCCATCATGACCCCTATGCCTCTGCCAGGCTCATCTTCCTTACACGTCGCTCTTCATCTGCTCCATCTCTCTGCCAATACCTTCACTGGCTTCATCTTGCCTCTAGGATTAAACACAAAATCCTCACTCTGACATACAAAGCCGTCAACTGCACTGCTCCCCCCTACATTTCAGAACTTATCTCCAGATACACTCCCTCCTGTCCCCTTCGATCTGCTCACAATCTCCTCCTCCTCTCTTGTTACTTCCTCACATTCCTGTTTACAGGACTTCTCCAGACTGGCCCCCATCTTGTGGAACTCCCTGCCTCGCTCCACAAGACTCTCCCCTAGTTTTAACAGTTTCAAGCACTCCCTAAAAACTCTACTATTCAGGGATGCATACAACCTACACTAACCTTTCCTAACTCCATTGCTTTCCCCTTGAACCCCTTAGAATGTAAGCCTATGAGCCCAGCTGTTTGCAGATCGCCTTCATAAGAGCCGACTACAACAGTGAAACTCTTGGCAGGGCCCTCTACCCATTTGTTCCCTACAAAAATTATCCTGCATAACGACTATGTTTACAGCGCTGCGGAATCTGTTGGTGCTCTACAAATACCTAATAATAATAGTAATAGTCCCAGGACCACGTCAAGTTCTCTTCCTCGCTGGGTCCCTAAACTACAGCCACACAATGCAGGCCTTCAACTAAAGACACTGAGATACAAACCAGGGTGACACAGGCCCTTTGTAATTTCCCTGGACATATACAAAACACAGAAATGGACTGCACTCTCAAACCGGGAGGGTACACATCCTATGACCCTGCAAAACCTGCAGCCCTGGGTGCTTACTAGCATTCACAGACAGCTGCACAGCTTTCAGGCAGTTAAAAGTGCTTTGCCCCGAGGCATATATATAAACAATTTAAAGGGGCATTAATTTAAATGCACATAGATGAATTACATTGCTGAATAGAGACCTATTTGCAATATACATATATTAGCAAAAATGCTTCTAGTAAAAGTTATCACCATTAAGTGTTAACAATTGTCTCTACGTGTGCATTTGAAGCATAGCTAGATATTCTCAGTGCACCAGCATTTTAAATACTGCAGCTGCTTGGCTTTCCAGTGGGCTTGTATCATTTCAGCAATTACCCAACTGAGTCATTATCAGATGGTACAAGCACATTAGGCTCTCTTAGCAAGTGCTGTGTTTACAAAGCTTATGCACTGTGCATACTTAAATACACCTTTAAAACAGCTATAGCTTTTATTAGAAGCATTTTTGCTAATACATGTACTGTATATTACAAAAAAATGATTCTATTTAAAACTGAAATGCATTCATGGGGATTCCTATTTTGGGTGGAATGTCCCTTTAAGCCCATTACAACGTAAAGGTCCCTAACCAGCAGCCACAAAATACATGCAAACAAACAAACAAACAGAGAACCAATCAGGACGACACAGTCCTTTGTAATTTCCTTAAGCACATGCAGAACACAGACATGGACTGCACTCTCAGACTGGACTAGGTGTATCCTAAGTACCTGTAAAAACAATAGCCCTGATTACTTACAAACGGCTGTAGAGTTTTTGGCAACTGAGGCAGTTATCCCCCAACCAGTGCCAACACAACACACAGAAAACCTGGCACTCTATTGCAAGCACACAGTAAAATTTAAAAGCATAAATGGCAGTTAGTTGCATTTATTTATTTTTATATATATATATATATTTCTTTCATGTAATTAACAAGAGTCCATGAGCTAGTGACGTATGGGATATACATTCCTACCAGGAGGGGCAAAGTTTCCCAAACCTTAAAATGCCTATAAATACACCCCTCACCACACCCACAAATCAGTTTTACAAACTTTGCCTCCAAGGGAGGTGGTGAAGTAAGTTTGTGCTAGATTCTACGTTGATATGCGCTCCGCAGCAAGTTGGAGCCCGGTTTTCCTCTCAGCGTGCAGTGAATGTCAGAGGGATGTGAGGAGAGTATTGCCTATTGAATGCAGTGATCTCCTTCTACGGGGTCTATTTCATAAGGTTCTCTGTTATCGGTCGTAGAGATTCATCTCTTACCTCCCTTTTCAGATCGACGATATACTCTTATATTTACCATTTCCTCTACTGATTCTCGTTTCAGTACTGGTTTGGCTTTCTACAAACATGTAGATGAGTGTCCTGGGGTAAGTAAGTCTTATTTTCTGTGACACTCTAAGCTATGGTTGGGCACTTTATTTATAAAGTTCTAAATATATGTATTCAAACATTTATTTGCCTTGACTCAGAATGTTCAACTTTCCTTATTTCCAGACAGTCAGTTTCATATTTGGGATTATGCTTTAAATTATCATATTTTGTCTTACCTCAAAAATTTGACTTTTTTCCCTGTGGGCTGTTAGGCTCGCGGGGGCTGAAAATGCTTCATTTTATTGCGTCATTTTTGGCGCGGATTTTTTTGGCGCAAAAATTCATTTCCGTTTCCGGCGTCATACGTGTCGCCGGAAGTTGCGTCATTTTTTGACGTTATTTTGCGCCAAAAATGTCGGCGTTCCGGATGTGGCGTCATTTTTGGCGCCAAAAGCATTTAGGCGCCAAATAATGTGGGCGTCTTATTTGGCGCCAAAAAATATGGGCGTCGCTTTTGTCTCCACATTATTTCAGTCTCATTTTCATTTGCTTCTGGTTGCTAGAAGCTTGATGTTTGGCATTTTTTTCCCATTCCTGAAACTGTCTTATAAGGAATTTGATCTATTTTGCTTTATATGTTGTTTTTTCTCTTACATATTGCAAGATGTCTCACGTTGCATCTGAGCCAGAAGATACTACAGGAAAACCACTGCCTGCTGGATCTACCAAAGCTAAGTGTATCTGCTGTAAACTTTTGGTAGCTATTTCTCCAGCTGTTGTTTGTATTAATTGTCATGACAAACTTGTTAAAGCAGATAATATTTCCTTTAGTGATGTACCATTGCCTGTTGCAGTTCCCTCAACATCTAAGGTGCAGAATGTTCCTGATAACATAAGAGATTTTGTTTCTGAATCCATAAAGAAGGCTTTGTCTGTTATTTCTCCTTCTAGTAAACGTAAAAAGTCTTTTAAATCTTCTCTCTCTACAGATGAATTTTTAAATGAACACCATCATTCTGATTCTTTGGACTCTTCTAGTTCAGAGGATTCTGTCTCAGAGATTGATGCTGATAAATCTTCATATTTATTTAAGATGGAATTTATTCGCTCTTTACTTAAAGAAGTACTAATTGCTTTAGAAATAGAGGATTCTAGTCCTCTTGATACTAATTCTATACGTTTGGATAAGGTTTTTAAAGCTCCTGCGGTTATTCCAGAAGTCTTTCCTGTTCCTAATGCTATTTCTGCAGTAATTGCTAAGGAATGGGATAAATTGGGTAATTCATTTACTCCTTCTAAACGTTTTAAGCAATTATATCCTGTTCCGCCTGACAGGTTAGAATTTTGGGACAAAATCCCTAAAGTTGATGGGGCTATTTCTACCCTTGCTAAACGTACTACCATTCCTACGTCAGATGGTACCTCGTTTAAGGATCCTTTAGATAGAAAAATTGAATCTTTTCTAAGAAAAGCTTATCTATGTTCAGGTAATCTTCTTAGACCTGCTATATCATTGGCTGATGTTGCTGCAGCTTCAACTTTTTGGTTGGAAACTCTAGCGCAACAAGTAACAAATCGTGATTCTCATGATATTATTATTCTTCTCCAGCATGCTAATAATTTCATCTGTGATGCCATTTTTGATATTATTAGAGTTGATGTTAGATTTATGTCTCTGGCTATCTTAGCCAGAAGAGCTTTATGGCTTAAGACTTGGAATGCTGATATGGCTTCTAAATCAACTCTACTTTCCATTTCTTTCCAGGGAAACATATTATTTGGTTCTCAGTTGGATTCTATTATTTCAACTGTTACTGGTGGGAAAGGAACTTTTTTACCACAGGATAAAAAATCTAAAGGTAAAAACAGGGCTAACAATCTTTTTCGTTCCTTTCGTTTCAACAAAGAACAAAAGCCTGATCCTTCGTCCTCAGGAGCAGTTTCAGTTTGGAAACCATCTCCAGTCTGGAATAAATCCAAGCCTGCTAGAAAGGCAAAGCCTGCTTCTAAGTTCACATGAAGGTACGGCCCTCATTCCAGTTCAGCTGGTAGGGGGCAGGTTACGTTTTTTCAAAGAAATTTGGATCAAATCTGTTCACAATCTTTGGATTCAGAACATTGTTTCAGAAGGGTACAGAATTGGTTTCAAGATGAGACCTCCTGCAAAGAGATTTTTTCTTTCCCATGTCCCAGTAAATCCAGTGAAAGCTCAAGCATTTCTGAATTGTGTTTCAGATCTAGAGTTGGCTGGAGTAATTATGCCAGTTCCAGTTCCGGAACAGGGGATGGGGTTTTATTCAAATCTCTTCATTGTACCAAAGAAGGAGAATTCCTTCAGACCAGTTCTGGATCTAAAATTATTGAATCGTTATGTAAGGATACCAACGTTCAAGATGGTAACTGTAAGGACTATATTGCCTTTTGTTCAGCAAGGGAATTATATGTCCACAATAGATTTACAGGATGCATATCTGCATATTCCGATTCATCCAGATCATTATCAGTTCCTGAGATTCTCTTTTCTAGACAAGCATTACCAATTTGTGGCTCTACCGTTTGGCCTTGCTACAGCTCCAAGAATTTTCACAAAGATTCTCGGTGCCCTTCTGTCTGTAATCAGAGAACAGGGTATTGTGGTATTTCCTTATTTGGACGATATCTTGGTACTTGCTCCGTCTTTACATTTAGCAGAGTCTCATACGAATCGACTTGTGTTGTTTCTTCAAGATCATGGTTGGAGGATCAATTTACCAAAAAGTTCTTTGATTCCTCAAACAAGGGTAACCTTTCTGGGTTTCCAGATAGATTCAGTGTCCATGACTCTGTCTTTAACAGACAAGAGACGTCTAAAATTGATTACAGCTTGTCGAAACCTTCAGTCACAATCATTCCCTTCGGTAGCCTTATGCATGGAAATTCTAGGTCTTATGACTGCTGCATCGGACGCGATCCCCTTTGCTCGTTTTCACATGCGACCTCTTCAGCTCTGTATGCTGAACCAATGGTGCAGGGATTACACGAAGATATCTCAATTAATATCTTTAAAACCGATTGTTCGACACTCTCTAACGTGGTGGACAAATCACCATCGTTTAATTCAGGGGGCTTCTTTTGTTCTTCCGACCTGGACTGTAATTTCAACAGATGCAAGTCTCACAGGTTGGGGAGCTGTGTGGGGTTCTCTGACGGCACAAGGAGTTTGGGAATCTCAGGAGGTGAGATTACCGATCAATATTTTGGAACTCCGTGCAATTTTCAGAGCTCTTCAGTTTTGGCCTCTTCTGAAGAGAGAATCGTTCATTTGTTTTCAGACAGACAATGTCACAACTGTGGCATACATCAATCATCAAGGAGGGACTCACAGTCCTCTGGCTATGAAAGAAGTATCTCGAATTTTGGTTTGGGCGGAATCCAGCTCCTGTCTAATCTCTGCGGTTCATATCCCAGGTGTAGACAATTGGGAAGCGGATTATCTCAGTCGCCAAACGTTGCATCCGGGCGAATGGTCTCTTCACCCAGAGGTATTTCTTCAGATTGTTCAATTGTGGGGGCTCCCAGAGATAGATCTGATGGCCTCTCATCTAAACAAGAAACTTCCCAGGTATCTGTCCAGATCCCGGGATCCTCAGGCGGAGGCAGTGGATGCATTATCACTTCCTTGGAAGTATCATCCTGCCTATATCTTTCCGCCTCTAGTTCTTCTTCCAAGAGTAATCTCCAAGATTCTGAGGGAATGCTCGTTTGTTCTGCTAATAGCTCCGGCATGGCCTCACAGGTTTTGGTATGCGGATCTTGTCCGGATGGCATCTTGCCAGCCATGGACTCTTCCGTTAAGACCAGACCTTCTGTCACAAGGTCCTTTTTTCCATCCGGATCTGAAATCCTTAAATTTAAAGGTATGGAGATTGAACGCTTGATTCTTGGTCATAGAGGTTTCTCTGACTCCGTGATTAATACTATGTTACAGGCTCGTAAATCTGTATCTCGAGAGATATATTATAGAGTCTGGAAGACTTATATTTCATGGTGTCTTTCTCATTATTTTTCTTGGCATTCTTTTAGAATACCGAGAATTTTACAATTTCTTCAGGATGGTTTGGATAAGGGTTTGTCCGCAAGTTCTTTGAAAGGACAAATCTCTGCTCTTTCTGTTCTTTTTCACAGAAAGATTGCTATTCTTCCTGATATTCATTGTTTTGTACAAGCTTTGGTACGTATAAAACCTGTCATTAAGTCAATTTCTCCTCCTTGGAGTTTGAATTTGGTTCTGAGAGCTCTTCAAGCTCCTCCGTTTGAACCTATGCATTCATTGGACATTAAATTACTTTCTTGGAAAGTTTTGTTCCTTTTGGCCATCTCTTCTGCTAGAAGAGTTTCTGAATTATCTGCTCTTTCGTGTGAGTCTCCTTTTCTGATTTTTCATCAGGATAAGGCGGTGTTGCGAACTTCTTTTGAATTTTTACCTAAAGTTGTGAATTCCAACAACATTAGTAGAGAAATTGTGGTTCCTTCATTATGTCCTAATCCTAAGAATTCTAAGGAGAAATCATTGCATTCTTTGGATGTTGTTAGAGCTTTGAAATATTATGTTGAAGCTACGAAATCTTTCCGTAAGACTTCTAGTCTATTTGTTATCTTTTCCGGTTCTAGGAAAGGCCAGAAAGCTTCTGCCATTTCTTTGGCATCTTGGTTGAAATCTTTAATTCATCTTGCCTATGTTGAGTCGGGTAAAACTCCGCCTCAAAGAATTACAGCTCATTCTACTAGGTCAGTATCTACTTCCTGGGCGTTTAGGAATGAAGCTTCGGTTGACCAGATCTGCAAAGCAGCAACTTGGTCTTCTTTGCATACTTTTACTAAATTCTACCATTTTGATGTATTTTCTTCTTCTGAAGCAGTTTTTGGTAGAAAAGTTCTTCAGGCAGCGGTTTCAGTTTGAATCTTCTGCTTATGTTTTTTGTTAAACTTTATTTTGGGTGTGGATTATTTTCAGCAGGAATTGGCTGTCTTTATTTTATCCCTCCCTCTCTAGTGACTCTTGTGTGGAAAGATCCACATCTTGGGTAGTCATTATCCCATACGTCACTAGCTCATGGACTCTTGTTAATTACATGAAAGAAAACATAATTTATGTAAGAACTTACCTGATAAATTCATTTCTTTCATATTAACAAGAGTCCATGAGGCCCACCCTTTTTTGTGGTGGTTATGATTTTTTTGTATAAAGCACAATTATTCCAATTCCTTATTTTATATGCTTCGCACTTTTTCTTATCACCCCACTTCTTGGCTATTCGTTAAACTGATTTGTGGGTGTGGTGAGGGGTGTATTTATAGGCATTTTAAGGTTTGGGAAACTTTGCCCCTCCTGGTAGGAATGTATATCCCATACGTCACTAGCTCATGGACTCTTGTTAATATGAAAGAAATGAATTTATCAGGTAAGTTCTTACATAAATTATGTTATATATATATATATATATATATATATATATATATATATATATAAAAAAATTCCCATTGCCTTGGCAATTAGAATGTTGCTAATTGCAGCTGAGCACCACACGGCTGAAATTCCTGGCAGTGAAGGGGTTAAATTGTAAGCTTAATTTTAGCTTTAGTGTAGAGATTACCCTCCCACCTGACACTTTCCACCCCCTGATCCCTCCCAAACAGCTCTCTTCTCTCCCTCACCCCCACTGGTCACCACCAACTTAGGTACTGGCAGACAGACTACCAAAATGAAGATTTAAAGCAATTTTTTTTTTTTATTAAATATTTTGGTGAGGTTAATGTCTGCAGATACTAGTGGTGTGATACGTGGTTAATGACTACAGATAGTGGTGTGATGCAGAGTTAATGGATTTTATGTGATACAGGGGTTAATGTTTGCAGATATGGGTGTGATGTGGGGGTTAACATCTGCAGATAGTGTTGTGATGCAGGGTTTAATGACTACAGATAATGGTGTGATGTGGGGGTTAATGTCTGCACATATGTGGTGTGATGTCGGGGTTAATGTCTGCAGATAGCGGTGTGATTTGGGGTTTAATGTCTGTAGATAGTGGTTTGATGCAGAGGTTAATGTCTGCAGATAGTGGTGTGATGCGGGGGTTAATGTCTGACAAATAGTGGTGTGAAGCAGGGGGTTAATGTCTGACAGTTGTGTGATGCATGGGTTAATGTCTGACAGATAGCTGTGTTATGCGGGGGTTTATGTCTGACAGATAGCTGTGTGATGCATGGGTTATGGCTGACAGATAGCTGTGTGATGCGGGGATTATTGTCTGCAGATAGCTGTGTGATGCAGGGGTTAATGTCTGACAGATGGGTGATGCAGGGGTTAATGTCTGACAGATAGCTGTGTGATGCAGTGGGTTAATGTCTGCAGATAGCTGTGTGATGCAGGAGTTAATGTCTGACAGCTGGGTGATACGGGGGTTAATGTCTGCAGATAGCTGGGTGATGCTGGGGTTAATGTCTGACAGATAGCTGTGTGATGCGGGGGTTAATGTCTGACAGATAGCTGTGTGATGCAGTGGGTTAATGTCTGCAGATAGCTGTGTGATGCAGGAGTTAATGTCTGACAGCTGGGTGATGCGGGGGTTAATGCCTGCAGATAGCTGGGTGATGCTAGGGTTAATGTCTGACAGATAGCTGTGTGATGCAGGGGTTAATGTCTGCAGATAACTGGGCGATGCAGGGGTTAATGTCTGACAGATAGCTGTGTGGTTATATGCAGATCGTTTGTTTATGTTAATGATTGTGACACAAAAAGAAGATGCATAAATGGGGGTGGGAGAAAGCAGGGAGCTTCTGGGGGCAGAGATCTGATGGAGGTGTCAGGGACAGGATGAAAGTGTCTTGTATGTCTCTTCATATGAAAATAATGTTTTGTAAGCTAAATGACTTACAGTGATTCATCTGATTTTGCTACGAGACAAATTCCTGAAAATAGACGTGTTTATAATTATTATTAGTATAAGTAGTATTTTAATTTTATTTGATGTATGACTAAAAGTAGTCTGACAAGGAGCTCATGTATGACACCTACAATTGTTCACCATTGCTAAAATGTTTTTTGAGTTTATTTAGGATTATATAGTTCACAGTGCTTCTGTAAGGTACAATTATACACGGGGGCATTATACTTCTGCATACCCTGGTATATGTTAGCTCCCCAAACCAATGATGGTGCAGGATTCTTGACAGTACTTATTTTCTGTTCTATAGGGTCTGTTGTAGTGTGGGGTACATCATGAGGGTGCAGTTATTTGTGGCTACATTTCTAACATAACCTAGTAACATTGTAGATACATTTAAAAGAAGTTCATTTGCGTTTAACCTTCACTGATCCTCTTCGTTCTCTGTTTTTGTAATAAAATGCTGCCAGGTGAACTAACCGTAATACATTTATAAAAAAAAATATTTTATTCTTAAAGGTAAAATGTGTTGATTGGTCACTTATTATTGATTGACCAATTGAGACATGTTTAATTGTTATTAATATATAAGTGAGCATTTTATACTTTGTACTTAATTCTGCCTGAGGAAACCGTACCACAATTACAGAGAAACACGTTGCAGTGTTAGTTTTCACCATTTTAATAAAATTACCCCACACAAATAAAAATGGGTGTTTTTATTTTATATGATATATTTGAGTGCTTTTTTAAAAAAAAAAATGCTTGATAAAGATTTCACAAGCTGCTTGTAGAATCCATTTGGTTCCAGTAATGCACTAACAGAGGTGGGCAAGCTGGGGAACTTCTAATACACCTAGACTGCGTGACTTGCACTTAAATAGTGTGCTGTATTTGTCCTCCTATTTTGGTGGTTGGGAATGGTGCATCAGCTGTTATCAGAGATATTGTGCTATTGGAGCGCCTTCTTCTTTGTTGTCTTTTCCAGTGATCAGATTTGACATTAGACGTAAATTGAAAACTTTTAAAAAATGGTATGGTTTGTCGGGAATGTGGGTTTCATATCCCTTTTAATTTTGACTTCACTATCCCCTTAACATTTAGGTTCTTGTAGGATCCATGTATATTATGGTGCAAGGTACCTCTGTAAAGTCCAAGTGTGCAGAGCAGGACACTTCTGTACTGTCTAGGATTGTATGTGTCTACCTAAATCATACTAAAGTACCCTGTTTTAGATATACCTTTATCCTACAAGAACTAGAGGCCAGCTATGTATTACTGATGCACATAATATGCAATAAACACTTTACTAATAATTTGATATGGAACCAACATGAAATAAAATCCATAATAAATAGCAATGTGATAAATAATAAGTGAATCTAGGGAAATAAAGGTTGAAAACTCTTTATCCAAACTGCTTAGGACTAGAAAAGGTTTGGATTTTGGAATATTTACATCTGTAAAATGGGACAGTTTGGAGAGGGGGTGGACCTAAGTGTAAACAACATCTTATTTACACCCCTTTTTGCCATTAGGACGTTCCATGCCTTTCTAACAGTGCTGGACTTTAACGCCGAAGGACGGCATGGAACATCTTACCTTATAAGGTGTCCTGCAGCCCCTCCGCCTTTTGACAAATTCAAGATCGGATTGGAGGCATGCCTAGCAACATAAGCAGACCCCATTTTCCAATCCCTGCTTTAAAATCACATGATCACAGTGACGATTGTGGGATTTCATTTTTGCTTCAAGTGTTTACATCAGAACTTTGTTCTGATGTTAAACACTTGTGCCGGGCATGAAGAGGTTAATTTAGCAATATTTACATGTCAGAATACAGCTTATATATGCAACCTGACGATAGTTTTTATATATTTGTTAATACTTTTGTATACATAGTGCCCTCAGAAAGATAGTACAGTGCTGTAATCAGAAAGATAATAGTTGTTGTTTTAAAGGGACAGTCAAGTCCAAAAAAAAACTTTCATGATTTAAATGGGGCATTTTTAAAGAACTTTCCTATTTACTTTTCACCAATTTTGCTTTGTTCTCTTGGTATTCTTAGATGAAAGCTAAACCTAGGAGGTTCATATGCTAATTTCTTAGACCTTGAAGACTGCCTCTAATCTGAATGCATTTTGACCACTAGAGGGCATTAGTTCATGTGTTTCATGTAGATAACATTGAGCTCACACATGTGAAGTTACCCTGGAGTGAGCACTGATTGGCTAAAATGCAAGTCTGTCAAAAGAACTGAAATAAGGGGGCAGTTTGCAGAGGCATAGATAGAGAGGTAAATACAGAGGTAAAATTGTATTTCTATAACAGTGTTGGTTATGCAAAACTGGGGAATGGGTAATAAGGTATTATCTTTCTTTTTAAACAACAACAATTCTGGTGTTGACTGTCCCTTTAAATAAATATAGACTATTATTTGCATTTTATTGAACAAAAAATTAAACCAAAGACAAGTAGAGAAGATTGTGACTTACAAGTGAGAAAATTAACTTTTTGTTAAAAAAAAAAATCTTAATTAAAACGTTTTTTTCTCTCCTCTCTTTTACCCTGTTGTTTTGTTGGATTGTTGTCCTGTTTTTTTGTATGGTGCTGTTTTGTCATTTAAAAGTGGTAGGTAGCGTCTAGAGTCAATTAGGATAAAGGCACAATTGAAACGATAGAACGTGAACTGATAAATGATAGTGATCTCAAGCATATATGTTAGATTGTATAGAGGTATATAAAAATGTCACTGTATTGATGTCTAAGAATTGGTGGAGCTGCGTCTCCAAACCAGATGTATTTTTTTTTTCTCGTACGTATTGACTGACATTCAATAAAAGTGATTTAAAAAAAAAAAAGTTTGGGAATTTGTACCTGTAATATAAATTAAGGCAAAAAATAATTAATATGAATAAATATCACAATCAAATAAATATAATTAATTTACCATCAATATTGTCAGAGTTTAGTGGAAATTGGACTTTTGGTCAGTTCCAGCAAATATAATAACGGAATATGAAACGGTGCTCCTTTTTGTAAAAATAAAAATAAAATAAAAAGATTGTGATTAAATAGCAAACAACTTAACTTGTTTTATTGCAAATGAGCCTTTAGAAATTCTCAGTGTAGCCACTGCCTTTAGTGAAATAAGAGAACTGGCATTACAGCAGTTCTACTGTCACATGTTTTTTTACTGCAAAAGTCCTCTACTGAGCATGGGCAATAAATTGACTGCAGTAAGAGCAGGTGTCTGTTAGCAACTATATAAAAGGAAAAGCTGAGCCTTGGCCTTCCATTAGAGACCACAGCCTCCTTGTAGATTACCATTTATTGGTCGGTGCGTGTAGCTCGCCATTTTAATGGTTATTGAGGGAAGTTCACCTTTTAAAACCATATTGGCATGGGCACTTGTTTCCACTTTCTCTCAATAATTTAAAGTTATAAATACTAGAATAATTCCAGGTTGAAGACAGCAATAGTTGAATCTGCCTGTATATAAAGCTTTCCTCAATGCATCTCTCCAAGTTTGGTCACCTAGTATAAAAACCAATGATGCAGCCTTAAAGTCTCCTCTTGAAACAGAGGCTGCTGGGTATATTTTGGTCATTCTAGAGCAGACAAGGAACAATCAATGGAGAAACTTTATATGAAGCCTCAATGAGATAGACAGCTGATATTTTACTTCCTGATGATAGTCCATGTTAAAATAATTAATTTTACCAAGAATATGGAGTCCACCAAAAGATGCTAACAGTGGGTTAATGTATGTTGTGATGGCATTTACCTGGCTTATAGTTTCTCTAGCTGAGTACAATCTTGCTTTGTACAGATATGGAGAGGAATTGTGGCAAATGTGTAGGTATGTCAAGATGATTGCACCTAGTATAGAGCACATGACTGGTCTGATAGTAGAGAATGCAATTGCTAATCAAATCTTAGCAGATGAGTATATCAGTTAAAGTGATGGTAAACTCTCCCCTTTATAAAATCCGATCTGGAATGTAAGCGCTATTTTAGATGGAGTTTTATTCATCATGTGCAATGAAGATGCGCTATAACTTAGTTATTAATATAGACATGAAATTCAAATACCCCACGTTACACCACCCACTTCAAAAGTCAATTTTCCTGTCAGCTAAATGATTGAATTACTCTCCAATCAATGCTCTAGCTACAACAAAAGTGCCATATGGGGAGAGCGCTGATTGGACAACAATTCAACCTGTTAGCTCACAGAAAATTTTACTTTTGAAGTGGGCGGAGGAGCATGCTGTATTTGAATTTCATATCTATATTAATAACTAAGTTATACTGCATCTTCATTACAGCTAATGAATTAAACTTCATCTAAAATAGCGCTTACATTCCAGATCTGATTTTATAAAGGGGAGAGTTTACCATCACTTAAATAAAATTGTCCTGCCAGAAATGTAAATCTTAAAGGGACACTAAACCCAAATTTTTTCTTTCATGATTCAGGTAGAGAATACAATTTTAAGCAATATTCTAATTTACTTATATGATCTCATTTGCTTCATTCTCTAGATATCCTTTGTTGAAGAAATAACGATGCACATTGGTGAGCCAATCACACAAAGCATCTATGTGCAGCCACCAATCAGCAGCGATTGAGCCTATCTAGATATGCATTTCAGCAAAGAATATCAAGAGAATGAAGCAAATGAGATAATAGAAGTAAATTAGAATGTTGTTTAAAATTGCATGATCTTTCTAAATCGTGAAAGAAAAAATTTGGGTTTCGTGTTCCTTTAATGGAATGTTAAATATTTGGGTTTTAGTGAGATCAAGCTGTCCGCTATATCTTATGCACATGAAATACATCGTATTACTTAAGCAATTTAATTATTCACTCACACACTGAAGACTTTTTGCCACCCTAGAAAAAAAAGAGCTTACAGTTTTGTTCTTATAATCTATTTGGAACTCTCCTGGGGATATAGTCCTACTTTACATATAATATTTTAGGTAAGTGCTTATACTTATTGTTTAGTTGTGGACCAACTATAGGAGATTCAAGGGTACTGTGTCCTTAAGTCAGTCCTATTAATTTCATTAAGTAATTTAGTAGTACTTTTGTATTTGACTAGTAAATGCCATGAAGAACAGAGTGAGTACTATGCCTCTTAGTATGAGAGTTATCTTCTAGGGCAGAGCTTTCCAAACTTTTCATGTTGGTGACACACTTTTTAGACCTATATCATTTCGCGACACAGTAGTTCAGTTGTACTAAACAGGAGGTTAAACTAACTTGTTTTAAGAGATACAGACACATACATAAATGATATAATAACAAAATGTATTTACAAGTAACAGTAAGTATGTGCAAGAATTAAAACAAAGTTTAATAACACCAATAGCTACTTACTATTTTAATGGGATGTATGAGGTTGATGGGATGAACAAGGTTTCTGAATATTTAGACACTCGCATTTCATCATCAAGCATTTTTAAGCTTCCACTTCCTATCCATATATCAAGAGCAGCAGCAATGCACTACTGGGAGCTAGCTGCAAAAAAAACCAACACTTTGACTTCTGACTTCAGCTCAGCGTTTAAGCTGCTGCCCTCAGAGCTCTGTGAGTCTGATCTACCACTGCCAGCGCTGCAAACACACTGCTGTCCCACTCATCGACTACATGTGCAGTCACAAGCCGATTGAGGAGTCTACACATGCAGTCAGGAGCCAATGTGCCGCAAATGGGAATAGTTTCAGTTTCCGTTAAGCTGCGCCAATAGGATAAGATGATCTATGACCCACTAGGTATCAATCAAGTGTCAACCACGTGATATGTGTAGCAGGCAGGCAGGCAGGCAGGCAGAAAGTCGGAAACCAAAAAAAATGTAAAAATAATTTTAAATTCAAAAAAATTTGTGCTGAAGCAGGGACACACCTACACACTGCCGCCAACACACTAATGTGTCACGACACACAGTTTGGAAAGCACTGTTCTAGGGGATAGACCAGTTCTATGGCTTATGACTCTCTGATTTAGGCCCTGATGATCAAAAGTGCTGCAAGGCAGTGATATATTCAAAAGAGATCCAACACGATGTCAAGAATGCCGGCAAAATATTCAAAAGTGCTGACATTACTGTTTAAAGGCAGCATCCCGAGAGGTGTTTTACTATACATCGCAATGGGTGGCAATGCTTACAAAATATTCCAAGCAGCATCGGCACTGGCATTGGAGAATTAAAGTAAAGGTTCCCTTTTACATATATAGCACAGAGCCTAATAAAAAAAAGTCCACCCCAAAATAAAAAACCCTATACTATCAATAAAACCTACTCTAAAAAATGTCCTGAAAGGGTGTTTTGTAGGGCATTGCCCTAAAGTGATAAAGCTCTTTTACTTGGTATAAAAATATACATATAAGGCAGATACCTACCTGCTGAAATTCAGCGCTTGATGTTGAGGTGAATTTTAAATTAGGCCGTTAGACTAAATCACCAGTTCAATTGCAATGTGTTGGTTATCTGGAGAATAAAGCATTTTTTAAAGTTTTATAATATAGTGCAGTAGTTGAAAATTGCATTGCAGATTAGCTGCAGACAAAAAATCTTGGTCTAACATAGAAATGTAGAAATAAAAAGATGCACTACTCATAACAATGTCTTATATTCAGAATTAAAAGTTTTGCAGACTGGGGCTGTAAAAATCCCTGAGAGCTAGTCAACAATGCACTGATGCTTTGCAGTGCTACTGCATATTTGACTGTTCACTTCAAACAGCACTTTGCTCTGGATGCACTGTGTTGAGGAAAACTTAGAGTGCAGCCAGAGTACAACTGTTTGAAGAGAATAGTCTCATTCGCAGCATGTGTCCCATTCTTTCTGCAGATCTTCTGCATTTTCTGCAATTACATCTCAGATCACAACATATTCTGCCTTGGGGGTTGATAGAGCAACACATACCAGTATGTAACCCACGTTTAATATTTTTTTTAAGATGTCCTGTAGCAGTGGTTATATTGGTTATGTGTCCTACATAAGTTGTCAAAATGTGTTATACTTTAGCTCTCCAATGTAACCTTTAGTCATTAGGATGTAAAACTCAAATACTTCTTCTTTGTAGAGAATTATGAGACAAATAATGTTTTGCTTAATGGGCACCCTTTAACATTATACTACATCTCACTCACGGCTCTGCAGCTCACATATCAGACCATGGCTTGGCACACCACTTATTAATCCATGAACTGCTGTACAGTTCTATGATACTATCCTTTGCATTTTACACAGCCTGGTCCGAATGTCACATATCAGACCATGGCATGACGTGCCTACCACAACTACAATTCATATAATGCAATAATATACTTGTATGTTTGCCTGCCCTGCATATCATTCATTACACGTTCAGCAAATCAAACACATTGATCTTCACATTACACACATGTCCCTTGGCTCTTTGGATCTGCCTGTCTATAATCAACACCTTTCCCCCCAGCAAAATGACTTCCAGATGCAGTGTCATATATATCTTGTACATTTAATAGTTGGAGCATTATAGTCAAACATTGTAAATTACAATTTTCTCAAAAGTGGAACAATAAAACAAGAAGAATATTGTTTCCTTCCGTAAAAAATGGATTTTCGCTTTGTGTTAAATGATTGGTGGAACATTTTGCTTGCTCTGCACTGACATTGCTCTGCAATTAATGGGTTAATAAGGTTGTAGAGATGAGGACTCTACATCTGAGAGGTGTGATTACTGACAGTCGCTAATGAGAGTCCCTAATTAGTCTTGGGGGATGGGGGGAAAGGTGTTGACTCTGTCAGAGTATAAAGCAGGTGTGAGCAGTGTCTCTTTCCTGCCTGTGCAGTGTCACCCCAGACGTGCATTTTATGTGTGGTCACATTGTGACACTTAGAATAATTCACATTGTTTACTTACATTTTGTATGGGATTTGTCAAATCCTATATGTAACTATCATTTTACAAAGAATTTTTGTGGGAGACATTAAGGGATATGAAACCCCAAAAATTTATTTTGTGATTCACAAAGAGCATATATTTTTAAAAAAACTCTCCAATTTCCCTCTATCATCACATTTTCTTTTTTCCCTTGTTGTTCTTTGTTGAAGAGATACCTATGTAGGTGTCTGGAGCACTACATAGCGGGAATAACATTCTTGCAAAACTGCTCCCATATAGTGCTTCAGACACGTGCCACTCCTGAGCATTCAACAAAAGATACTAACATAACAAAGAAAATTTGATCATAGAAGTAAATTAGAAAGTTATTTAAAATTACTTTCCCAATCTCATTGTTCTTCAACCACGATCCTCAAGTACCCCCAACAGACAAGGTTTTCATTATAGCTGAACCAGTGCACAGGTGAAATAATCATCTTATGGGTGAGAGCAGGTTAGTAACCATGGTGTTACTGCTCAGCTGATTACTTCACTTGTGCACTGGGTCAGCTATAATGAAAACCTGGCCTGTTGTGGGTACTTGAGGACCGCAGTTGAGAAACACTGCTCTATCTGAATGATGAAAGCAAATGTTTGAGTTTCATGTCCTTTTAGTTGAGGGGTTCCACGATTGTAGGTGAGATAGTTGGTTCCCTTCTGTCCCCATTTGCAGGGTATTTCAGTGAACTATCTTGATTAGCTTCCAACCCTCTTTCTCTCACTCTCACTCTCTTCTCCATAGTTCCGTACCTCTCTCTATTTTCTTTCTATCTATATATCTATCTCTATCGCTTGCTATCTATCTTTCTACTATCTGTCTATCTCTTGCTATCTATCTCTTTCTACTATCTATTTCTATCTCTTTCAAACTCTATATCTCTATCTATCTCTTTCTATCTATCTTTATCTTGCTCTATCTATTTTTCTCTTGCTATCTAGCTATCTCTATCTCGATCAAACTCTCTATCTCTCTCTGTCTCTCTATCTATGGGGATAGTTATAGGGATGCTTATTTTATCTTTAAGAGAAGGAATTATGATAATCCTTATTAATTATTCTATATTATGAGTATTACATTTTGTCATTATACAGTACAGAGTGCTTATTGTCCTTATATTTCATGGACTAGATTATAGGGTGCACTATCATCTCTGTCTGTCTATCCTTTTGCTTCTTTCTAGTTTCTCTCCCTCATCTCTTGCCCACTCTGTTTCTCCCACCAGGGTCTGACAGCAGGTGGTCAGTCCCCAGATGTCTCGTGTGATTTAGAATATTACAGTCTAAGTTTGATGTTTTTCTTTTTTTAATCTCTGTGAATGTGAACTGAATTGATATGAAAGCTGAGCATTAGGATAGGCCATGTTATATTTCAAAGAAGATTATGTGGTTTTAAGGTCACTTCCCCCCCCAGCCCCCAGTTCATATTCCGACTCACCACCACTCACTCCAATTATTAAAAATCTATTCCTCTCTATGGATGGAACAATCTAATCCGATGATTTCTGCTCATATCTGTCCCTTTTTCACTTTGCAGAACAGAATTAGTAATGCGACTGAAATACCCTTTTTATACACTGACTCAACTTACTCCCGCTCACGGTCTTAATATACCTTTATAATGTCTTTTCCTGTACGACCCAATATTTAGTTTCCTTGCAGTACCCGTATAGCCCCTAGAAATGTCTTCTACCTTTCAGTGTACCCCACATTTTTTTTGTCAAATAAGCTTTATTAAGTGCATATTGATTATATCCCCCACATTGTTTTCTTTCAAGCTTTGAGTACAGTCGGATGTACCCCACATTATTTTTTTTAGTCAAACAAGCTTTATTGAATATCGTCAAATTATACGTTGCATTCTACGGTCTCCCTCTATCTTTTTGTGCTTCTTCATTTATAAGCTGTTCCCTTCTGCCATGCCTCCGTTGTGCATCTGCTCTCTGTCTGTGGCCTCCTTTGCCCCTTTTATCTCCCTTGCCCCTTAACCTTTTGGACTGACCCAACGCCTGCAGACAGGCTTTAACTAGCCTCAAGGCTTGTAATCACTAATTAATTTAATCTAGTGATTTGTGATAACTACAACATTTCCCTGAAACATCTGCACATTACAAGGGGACACTGCTGGCACATTACAAGGGGACACTGCTGGCACATTACCAGGACAACTACATTTTCATACTACAGGGGCACACACTGGTCTGCACAATGCACAAGGATAGTCTGATAAATGATTGCAGGCTTTTTGGTGAAGGATGGGATATTTCCTGTATATCCGGAAGTTATTTTTAATGATTAACCCTTTTTATCTCTACTGTACCCAGCAGATGCTCTACTGCAAACAGGAGTGGATACAATTACATAGCTGTCAGCAGTGCCAGCTTCCTCTATCAGCCTAAGGCTACACAATGATGCTGGGCAATAAAGTTGCATTTAACCCTATTTTCTTTCATACTAATTCCTGTGGCAGGCATAGGTTTCCCATGCTGATCTGTATTTCTCAATTCACAATCCTAAACTATTCAACTACTTATTCATCTTTTCTCAGCACAGTTCCTGAGATATTCCTCAGGTCTATGACTAATGATATACTCCATTGAGTACAGGTCACTGATGAACCAATTGAAACTGTGGCCCCAGTTCAGATCATCTCGATTTAAAACACATTTGAATAGGATTTTTAACCACCTGTAGCAACTTGTAGTGTGAATATTCAGATTATAACTCTATATGTGTAATGTATTGTATTTACCCATGGTCGTGTAGTTATTACTGAGGAGCGTAGTGATGCTTTACTAAGCAAAATGATATTACTACTAACAAAAATACTCCACTGGCCCCAGTACACTTCCAAGGGGTACGTCAGTCCCACTACAAATACCTTAGCTACTTCACTGGTCCAAGAGCACTCAAAATAATCTACCCATCCAAGTGTAGATCTTTAGGGCGTTTAATAATCCCAGTACAAATTCATAAAGATATCGAAGTGGTATGTCCATTAAAGGGACAGTAAACACCAACATTTTTCTTATTTAAAAAGATAGATAATCCCTTTATTAACCATTCCCCATTTTTGCACAGTTAAATTAATATACGTTTTACCTCTGTGATTACCTTGTATCTAAGCCTCTGCAGACAGCCTCCTTATCTAAGTGCTTTTGACAGACATGCAGTGTAGTCAATCTGAAGACTCCTAAATAACTTCACGGGAGTGAGCACAATGTTATCTATATGACACACATGAACTTACACTGTCTAACTGTGAAAAACTTTCAAAATGCTCTGAGCTAAGAGGCGGTTTTTCAACGGTTTAGAAATCAGTTTGAGCCTAGCTAGGTTTAGCTTTTCTAAAATACCACCAAGTGAACAAAGCAAATTTGATGATAAAAGTAAATTGGAAAGTTGTTTAAAATGTCATGCACTATCTGAATCATGAAAGTTTAGTTTTAACTTTACTGTCCCTTTAAATGTACTGGGATCAGTAGTGTTCCTTTCAAGTATAGATCTCTAGCTCGCTAGTCTGCATTCCCTGTCTTGTTTTTATTTCTTGTACTGCTTGTATATCTTTGTGGAATATTTTGGCACATTAGAAATAAATATAATAATGATGATGATGATAATAAATATATAGATAATGATGTTGCACAGTTGGATAAAAAAATAATGAAAACTGTTCTAGATAGTGAATATGATTTTGATATGTAATTCATGTAAATCTTGACATGTAACTAATAAAAATAGCAGTCACATAATGATTCAAAACATAAAGATGACGAAAGTGGCCTGAGAGCAATTATTGCCCAATTCTCTAAAGCTCTCCACTCAAGCAACATTCTCTAAAAAGATCTGTTTGTTCTATGAGATCTTGCATGGGACCCTCTGAAGACATCTATAGGACCTCAATAACTGTGTATCCCGCAAAGTGACACACCCTATAATTCTGTATATGAAGTAGAGATGTATAAATGTAGTCACCAATCAGTAAGCGCTATCCAGGGTTCTAAACCAAAAATTGGCCAGCTTCTTAGTTTTGATTCCTGCCTTTTCAAATAAAGATAGCAAGAGATTGAAGGAAAATTGATAATAGGAGTAAATTAGAAAGTTGCTTAAAATTAAATGCTCTATTCTATTGGGTACTTGTGAAGCGCAAACTAAACACCCGTGAGGGTCTCAAGGTGCTATGGGAGGGGGGGGAGAGGGGGGCTAAGGGAAGGCGATTCAGTCGAAGAGCCAGGTCTTGAGGTCCTTCCTGAAGTTTGTAAGGGAGGTGGATTCTCTGAGGTGCAGCGGGAGGGAGTTCCATGACATTGCTGCCATGTAGGAGAAGGATTTTCCTTCAGCTGTTTTTTTCTTGATGCGGAGATGACTGCGAGTGCTTGGTTGGCAGAGCGGAGTTGTCTGGAGGGGGTGTAGAAATTGACACGGTGGTTGATGTATTAAGGACCGATGTTGTGGAGGGCCTTGAATGCATGGGTTAGGAGCTTGAAGGTAATTCTCTTGTTGACGGGGAGCCAGTGTAGGTTCCTTAGGTGTTCGGTGATGTGGTTTTGGTGAGGGATGTCGAGGATGAGTCTGGCCGAGGTATCAGAATCATGAAAGAAAACAATTGGGTTTAGTATCCTTTTAAATAATTAAAATTAATGTAAACATGTATATTATGGACATTGTATATGCCCTCTGTAATCTTTCTTTCTCTTCTCATTTTGCTTTCCCCATCTTGATGTTCTAATCCTCCCACTTTTTAGGTTAATTTTGTCACTTGTGTTTTGTGTCCTCATTCCACAGCCCGCAGTGAGGATGCCGGCTACAGTCTATACTTTGTGAACACGTCCCTACTTCAGATCACATTCTCCAGCACTGTAGGAGTGACTATTCCTTGCCCAGCTGCTGGTTCACCAACTGCTAACCTCCGATGGTACCTGGGCACCGGAGATGATATATATGATGTACCACTCATCCGGCACGTCCATGCCAACGGAACACTCCAGCTCTATCCATTCTCCCCATCTGCCTTCAATAGCTTTATACACGACAATGAATACTTCTGTACAGCTGAGAACTCTGCCGGCAAAATCCGGAGCCCCAACATCCGTGTCAAAGCAGGTGAGTGGGGTCAGCAGAAAGTAACACAGCAAAGTGCAAATTGTTACACATCAAATGAAAGGAAACCATTTAATGAAATAGCTTCATTATCTTTTACTATGCTTATCAAATGTGGTATAAAGATATCAACTGAATGGGATTATTTATTCTTATGTCTTAAAGTGACGGTGCAGCCTTTTGTATACATACATATATTCATAGTAAGAATCCTTATTTGAAGGGAGAACATGCTAAAAATGTCAGTACTGCTGTAATTGCTACAGAAAGGCTATGTAAACAGACACCAAAAGGAAGAAACCTCCAAGTAGGGGGTGGGAGAGAGATGCCAGCCCCTTTTAACATTTTACCGCCATTATGGAATTCTATTCCGTCATAACCGCGCCGGGCTTTAACGCCATTGGAACGGAATAAAATGTCCTAGCCGTTTGGCTGTCCTGAAGCCAACGGCGCTTCCAGGATACGATCGCGGTCTGGAGGGCGTGCCTAGCATCATAGGGATGTCCCCCTGACCCGATTCCATGATTGAAATCTTTCAATTTGTTTTGATGATTTGTTTTAATTTCAATTTGTTTACATTGGAACATTGTTCCGATGTAGACAAATTAACCCTGTCATCAAAGGGTTAAAAAGTGTTTCAGCATCAGCAGTAAATACAATAAACACTTGTCTGCTGCTTGCCTGACCACACTGTCCCTTTAAGCATTGCATAGGAAATGAGTTTTGCAGATTTAGAGAAACCTATTGAGAAAGCCTTTATTGTATTTATTTTTTCTACTTTTGCCTTAAGCTAAGAAGTCACTGAGCAGCATGTTGCAGGGTTAGTCAGACGGTACGATACTCAAGCCTTTCTAAGGAGAGTAGAAAGAGAACCATTTTCTTAGATAAATTACAGAAAAAGTGGGAAAATCAATAATGAATGTAGACTAGATACATTTGTTTCATTTAAAACCATTTGATTTTGAATTGAATGTCTTTATATGTTTAAAAAGTACTGAGTTGAATACAAGGGTGCTTTGCTTTATATATATATATATGTATATGTATGTTTATTAGCATAAGGTTTCCTTTAAAGAGACATGACAGTGCAATAATAAAATGCTTACGCTCATTAGGGAATTTTATTACTGAACAAATGTATTAAACGCATAGTTAAAGTCAGTTCAGTAGCCGCAGTGCATTGTTGTTTCTGAGCTGGTCATGGCTGGTGAGCCAATCAGTAGCGGCATATGTACGTAATCACCCGTGCCAACCATGTCTATCTCAGGTGCTCAACTGAGAAGGCACTATTTTTCTGTTAGTTAGTGACCACCCAGAGCGCAGTCCAATAGATGCATTTTAAGGGACACCTTGAGGTTTGAATAAAAAAGGTTTAGTAAAGTTATGCATAGTAAAAAAAAAAATAAAAAAATAAAAAAATTGCAATATACTTTTCTTATTTAATTGGCTTTTTCATGTAATTTAGCTTTAAAAAAATGTGGCATTTTAAAATTCTCAACTGAAAAAGCACATTGCAAACTTCTCAAGGCTAAACATGCTACAAATCTGCAAAAAACAAAACTGCAGAACTATGCACTTTATACTAAACAATATGAACAGGGTTAGCCTTGTCGGCTGCAGACTCAAACTCAGATTGGCTCCTTCAAGTGAGGTAAACTATGAGTGGAATTTGGCTTCTGAAAAACATTTGAAGCAAGCAACATTTTAATTTATTTCAAGAAAGTTCAAAATTGCCTGATATGACATACTATAGCAAGACAACAAAAATCTATGGTTTGTGCATGCTAGTGAGCTATGCTCATCCTATCTCTCCTGTTCTGCTATGCGTATAGATGCCTAGCAGCCCTGCTTAAAGGGACAGTAAAGTCATAATTAGACAGAGCATTCAATTTTAAACAACTTTCAAATTGACTTCTATTATTTAATTTGCTTCTCTTGCTATCCTTTATTAAAGGGGTTATCTAGGTAAGCTTGGGAGCAGCAAAGCCCCAGGGTGCTAGGTATTGGTGGCTGCATATATATGCCTTTTGTCATTGGCTCACCCCATGTGTTCAGTTAGCAACCAGAAGTGCATTGCTGCTCCTTCAACAAATGATACCAAGGGAATGAAGCAAATTTGATAACATAAGTAAATTGGAGAGTTGTTTAAAATCATATGCTCTACCTAAATCATGAAAGAAAAATTGTTGGGTTTCATGTCCCTTTAAGTGGTAGTTGATGGCCATCAACTAAAGTAGATCTTAACATTGAGAAGATTCTAGAATATGCGGGATCTGTAGGAAGAACGCAATAGCTTGATCTATCGAGTAATTTGTTAAAGGGTTATAAAACCCCAACATTTTCTTTTGTGATTCAGACAGAGCATACTACTTTTATAGTTTCCAATTTACTTCTATTATCAAATTTGCTTTGTATTTTTATTGAAGAGATACCTAGGTAGGTGTTTGTATTTTTATTGAAGAGATACCTAGGTAGGTGTTTGTATTTTTATTGAAGAGATACCTAGGTAGGTGTTTGTATTTTTATTGAAGAGATACCTAGGTAGGTGTTTGGATTTTTATTGAAGAGATACCTAGGTAGGTGTTTGTATTTTTATTGAAGAGATACCTAGGTAGGTGTTTGGATTTTTATTGAAGAGATACCTAGGTAGGTGTTTGGATTTTTATTGAAGAGATACCTAGGTTAGGTGTTTGGATTTTTATTGAAGAGATACCTAGGTAGGTGTTTGGATTTTTATTGAAGAGATACCTAGGTAGGTGTTTGGATTTTTATTGAAGAGATACCTAGGTTAGGTGTTTGGATTTTTATTGAAGAGATACCTAGGTAGGTGTTTGGATTTTTATTGAAGAGATACCTAGGTAGGTGTTTGGATTTTTATTGAAGAGATACCTAGGTAGGTGTTTGGATTTTTATTGAAGAGATACCTAGGTTAGGTGTTTGGATTTTTATTGAAGAGATACCTAGGTTAGGTGTTTGGATTTTTATTGAAGAGATACCTAGGTAGGTGTTTGGATTTTTATTGAAGAGATACCTAGGTAGGTGTTTGGATTTTTATTGAAGAGATACCTAGGTAGGTGTTTGGATTTTTATTGAAGAGATACCTAGGTAGGTGTTTGGATTTTTATTGAAGAGATACCTAGGTAGGTGTTTGGATTTTTATTGAAGAGATACCTAGGTAGGTGTTTGGATTTTTATTGAAGAGATACCTAGGTAGGTGTTTGGATTTTTATTGAAGAGATACCTAGGTAGGTGTTTGGATTTCTATTGAAGAGATACCTAGGTAGGTGTTTGGATTTTTATTGAAGAGATACCTAGGTAGGTGTTTGGATTTTTATTGAAGAGATACCTAGGTAGGTGTTTGGATTTTTATTGAAGAGATACCTAGGTAGGTGTTTGGAGGACTATGTGGCATGAAAATGGTGCTGCCATCTAGTGCTCTTCATTCCCGTAAAGCTGCTGCCATATATTGCTCCAGACACGTACACTGATGAACTAGGTCTCATCTAGTGGAAAGTAGTGGCAATAACGAGTAGTGGGCGGATCTTTTATTCAGAGCTGTATCCGTGACACATGGATAAGATGCAGAATCAATGTGTGTTTGCAGAACGTTCTATTCCACCCTTTGTTCCATTAATGTTTGTTTCTGTCTTAGTTTTCAGGGAACCATACACAGTGCGGGTGGAGGACCAACGTGCCATGCGTGGCAGCGCGGCTGTCTTCAAGTGCCTCACCTTCCCATCAGTCCAGGAGTACGTTAGCGTGGTGTCCTGGGAGAAGGATACAGTGTCCCTCACATCAGGTACATTTAGCAGGAGAGCCAGGTATTTAGGATTAGTGAGAAGACTTCAGTATAGAACAGTGTTGATTTATAACAATGTTTTGTTACCACAGACCTTAGAACACAAATTTCATGGCCGTGACTGGTTAAATATAGGCGTTAAAATAATTAATTTTTATTATTTATTTGTTCTAAAGGTTATGATGTTAAAATGTTTTTGGAACAACAGCGACACCAAATATCACAATCGAATATTAAGAAATTCTGGATGTCACCATTAGGACACCATTCAAGAAGTTATCCAATAGGATTAGAGTTTAAATTAGCATTTAGTAGAATGGATTAGGATTAACCCCTTGACTGCCCAATGGTTAGCAAGAGGGTGCTGCTGTAATATATATTTCATTTTTAACTTTAGGGGAATGTTTTGAATGCTATGATATTATATAATGCTGATAGTACAATTCTTTTAGCATTTTGACTGCAAAATGTTTAATTGCTAGTTATAAATCCTTCTAAACACAAAAACTTTTTTAAAAAGACATGCTTTGCTAAATTAATATCCGTTAATTGCACTGCACCAACAGATTCTGCAGCGCTATAAATCACTTGAAAGTGATGCAGTATAACTGTAAAAAGCTGACAAGAAAATATCACATGAACATCTTTATGTAAAAAAAAGAAGATGATTTACATCAAATTTTCTTCATCTCACAAAAATAAATGCTATGATACTGTCAACTCCATTTTGGAAGAAAAAAAAAAAACCTCAGCCAATGAGCATTATCAGTGCTGAGGTCACAAGATTTCAAATGTAAACTAGGAGGAGGGAAATAACATAACTGTGTTCACATGCCAGAATCATACTGTATTGCAAGTCCTGGGACTAGCATTTTCATTGGCTGATTAAAGTCCCTTTACATTGGGATGTGGCTACTGCGGACATTTTGAGATAAAATAGCTTCCATTTTAACATAGAGATGTTCAGATATTTTTTTTTATAGTTATGCCGCATCACTTTCAAGTGCTAAAACATTTGGGTATCATGTCCCTTTAAGTGGTCCTTGTTACGGTTATCTAATGGCCTGGATTATGGAGTGCCTGTGTTGTTTTATGGAGTTCTTAGGTTGTGGCAGAGATGAGGACGCAGGAACTCATCTCTAATAAACAGTGTCACGGGGAGGCATTGCGTTTATCTGCTGCTATACATTTTCTCACAGTCTTGTATGGGGCTGACAACCTTATATGAACACTTTGCTTTATAATACTATAAAGTATCCACTTGTGATAATCTCCTTTTTGAATTAGGTTTTATAATTAATTTAGTATTTAGTAACATTTATTATTATTGGTAATAAATTAAACTAACCAAGAGCCCCTCTGCCAGCCATGTACATTAGACCTCAGCCCTCAGACACCAGAAGCTGTGTTACTCATTAGTGCAGCATTCTGAGTGTGAAACATGAAACACAGGTTGACTTCTGGTCCAGTATATAGCGGCTATACCTGCTCACGCTCTGTATTATGGAATTATGGATGTAATGAAATACAACAATATTTTAAAAGAGTCCTCTGCTAAATGTGATTTTTCAGAGTGAACATTTGAAAGCAGCAATAGACTTGTTTGCATTTATGGATTTAAGTTTCAATCTCTGTAAACCTGCATACTTAAAGGGACACTGAACCCACATTTTTCTTTCGTGATTCAGATTGAGCATTACATTTTAAGCAACTTTCTAATTTACTCCTATTATCAAATTTTCTTCATTCTTTTGGTATCTTTATTTGAAATGTAAGAATGCAAGTTTAGATGCCGGCCCATTTTGGTGAGCAACCTGTGTTGTTCTTGCTGATTTGTGGATAAATTAATCCACCAATAAAAATGTGCTGTCCATAGTCCTGAACCAAAATAAAGCTTAGATGCCTTTTTCAAATAAAGATAGCAAGAGAACGAAGAACAATTGATAATAGGAGTAAATTAGAAAGTTGCTTAAAATTGCATGCTCTATCTGAACCACGAAATAAAAAATTTGGGTTCAGTGTCCCTTTAAGCTAACGTGCCTGAGTAGATTTGTTTTATTGTACAATTGGCAAAAGTAAGTTTTTTTCATTGTGGAGCTATCAGAAAATGTTGTCAGACACAACAAAAACAGTGTGTTGTCCCATGCTCCTTAAAGGGATAGTCTAGTCAAAATTAAACTGTTGTCCCATGCTCCTTAAAGGGATAGTCTAGTCAAAATTAAACTTTCATGATTCAGATAGAGCATGCAATTTTAAGGCAACTTTCTAATTTACTCCTATTATCAAATTTTCTTTGTTCTCTTGGTATCTTTATTTGAAAAAGCTGGAATATAAGCTTAGGAGCTGGCCCCTTTTTGGTTCAGCACCTGGGTAGCACTTGCTGATTGGTGTCTAAACGTAGTCACCAATCAGCAAGCGCTGCCCAGAGTTATGAACCAAAAATGGACCAGCTCCTAAGCTTATATTCCAGCTTTTTCAAATAAAGATACCAAGTGAACAAAGAAAATTTGATAATAGGAGTTAATTAGAACGTTGCTTAAAATTGCAAGGTCTATCTGAATCCTGAAAAAAAAAATTGGGTTTTATCATATCCCTTTAAGTAGGCCAAAAAGCAAAATATGTAACCTGGGTTATCAAAATGCTACAAATTGCCTAAACCCACTGTTTTATTTGCAGGATGAAGTATTTGTGTTAAAGTGAGGTTTCCCACACTCAATACATATGACTGAAAAACAAACACAAGAGCTGTTTAATATGGAGTAGTTTCAAAGGCATTTAGTTAAAATGTATTACATTGATTTACTATTCTTGCACACTGACACAAAACTAGCAAATGTCGCACGCTCTATGCATAGAATCATTCTTATATGTGAAAATATTAATCTTAGAACATTTTATTTATGGCATACTTAATAATTATATCTTTCATGACATATAATTTTCATATTTATTTACTTTTTTAATATAACTATCTGATCAATAAAGAAAAGGGAAAAATATTGGATAGTCAGAAAAAGTTGTTTTGCCCAATATACAAAAAAAAAAATATATATATATATATATATGTATATATATATATATATATATATATATATATATATGTGTGTGTATATATATATATATATATATATATATGTGTGTGTATATATATATATATATATATATATATATATATATATATATATATATATATAATATATATATATATATATATATATGTGTATATATATGTATATATGTATATATATATATATATATATATATATATATATATATATATATATATGTATGTATATATATATATATATATATATATATATATATATCTCTTGTTTTACAACTAAGGGAGGTATGTTGGGTTTTTATATGTGATATGCTTAGGACTAAAGAAATATGTAATATATGTGTGTATAAAGACAAACATTATTGTATAGCCAATTAGGACATCTATTCAAGTATCCCTGTTTGCCTTCCCAAAGACATGGTCTATATGCGTTATTTCCATGGCAGCAGAGAACTCTGGGAAATATATGCAAATGAGATATACAATATCTTAAAGTTTTTGCCTCCATACTGTGTGTCTCACCACAGAATTCCCTTATGGCGTAAGTGCAGCAAAACCAAAACCACTTTCAGACAGCTGTTTTAAGGTTGCTAGCTTTTATCAGCAGAAGAATTTAAAGCTTTTTTTTCCAGAGCAAAAATAACATTAATTTAAAGGGACAGTCTACTCCAAGATTGTTATTGTTTATAAAGATAGATAATCACTTTATTACTCATTCCCCAGTTTTGCATAACCAACACAGTTATATTAATATATTTTTACCTCTGATTACCTTGTATCTAAGCCTCTGCAGACTGCCCCCTTATTTCAGTTCTTTTGACAGTCTTGCATTATAGCCAATCAGTGCTGACTCATAAATAACTCCATGGGAGTGAGCATAGTTATCTACACGTGAACTAGCACTGTCTAGCTGTGAAAAACTGTCAAAATGCTCTGAGATAAGAGGCGGCCTTAAAGGGCTTAGAATTTAGCATAAGATCCTATTTGGTTAAGCTTTCAACAAGTTAATTGGAAAGTTGTTTTAAAGTGCATACCCTACATTTTATATTGTACTAGACTGTCCCTTTTAAGTTGACTGCATTTTATAAAAATAAGAAACATTAAAAATGATTGTATATCCAATTATACATATAGTTATAGATAAAAGAGAGAGAGATGAGAGGAGAGAGAAACAGTTCTGTCTAGAATCATACTGAAATAGTCCAAATGTAAAAATGTCCAGTGCACAAATGATCAGCATCTTCAAAGTTGTAATAAAGCTCTGTTTTACGTCTAGCTTTCCTTGTGTGTCTAATAGAATGTATGTATGATCGTGTCTGATTTTTCAATGCTGGACAAACATACAAATGTAATTATTCAAGTGAACTTATAGAGTTACTGCAGTTCTCGTATGTAATTTTAAAATGTAATAACAATATAAAAATGGAGACACCCACAACAAAATGATTGCTGGGGGTTTGGTACCTACAGCTAAAGTGCTTAGACTCTATTGTGAGATTAGCTGATCTGATGTTTGTGAGAGAACCTGTTTGGCTGTCACATGATGCATTAGGAAGGAAAATGTAACTAACTTTGATATTTGTCAGAATAAAAATCTACTACTCATTTGAAAATCAAACTAAGCGCTTTTGCATTGTCTCTTTATTATTATGCTATTCTACTGTGTATAGTGGTCTTTAACTTTGCCACTTAGGAGATTTTTCTTTATATTGAACTTTGGATACCCTCAAACATGCCTGAGTTTTTAACTGGCACCTAGAATTAACCAATGGGGAAACAATAAGTAGAGCAGTGTAAAAAGTAACATTTCAAAATGTTGTGCCCAAAATGAGCATTGGGATTGGACACTATAACCATGTGATTGAGATCATATGATACTCACAAGAAGCAACCAGCTAAATAGTTATAACGGACACTCAAGATTCTTGTCTTCTACATGATGTAATTATATGGCAGCAAGATGGAGACAAATATCTGATGGTTTATAATTGACCCTTTACATAATTATGCCTTAATTTCTATCCTTACCGTGGTGGGAAGAGAGAGGCCTTCTTTGAATGATAGTTATATTTTTGATTTGGTGCTGATCAGGAATTTATATGGTACTTTCACCTAAATGCAGTGGTTTATGAACTGTATTCTCACAAAAACTCCTATTCACTTATCTTCTAATTCAGAAGGGAATACCTCTATGTTCAGATATGTCGACCTAGAAGAGGGATGACAGAACAATGTAATTTCAAGGTTCGTGGCCCACATCAAGAAATATGAGCTTCTTATGAACCAGTCTGTCTAGCTTAGATGGGAAACTAATCTGGGTGATACTTTATACCTTAAAGAGTGAGAACATTTTCAGAGCCTATGCGTTTTGTTTCATCATGTGTTCTCATTAAAGGGAAAATACTAAATACATTTTATAAGCATACTATTGAGGTTATTCCATATCTCCCTCTAGTCATGGGTGCTGTCATATTGAAATTTAGCTTTAATTGCATTCCATCACTGATGTGTTTGTAGTGTACATGTAAAGTAACTCTTTTTCAGATACCTACAGTAAAGCCTAGGTTCCAAAATTGTGGCACCCATAATTAGAGGAAGGTGCATGAAATGTGTTTAGTGTACCTTTAAGGAAAAGGTGTACATAACGTTTCCATGGTGGTACTTGCATCCTTCCCAGTAGTTCATTCAATGCTTCATAGCATGTGAAAATGTTGGAGATCTTTTAGTTTTTATGGTCAAGAACGCAATTCAGTTATCCTGGCCAGATTTTCCTCAACTTTCAAGAAGATTTTAGGCAGATTTGAGAAGACTAAATCCTACATTCTCAAGAATGTAAAATAAACTATTTGTTCAAACTTCTTCAATGAGGAGGGGAACTGGTGATCCCGACTCCCTTAAATGATGGCATCTAAGTCGTTTATGTATTATCAGTGTTCTGTGGCAGGAATATCGCCACACTTTAAATTCGTATACACTCATTTCAGCCCCATGGTTTACATGCTAATACAGAGTAGTGTTTTTTTTTTTAATTTCTGAGGAGCCCTGCAGTGGCCACTTTGTGTAACTTTGCCCATAAATAAACAAATTCTGCTTACAATTTAGCTTATCGTGCCATCACTTTACAGAAAATAATTTGCTGTTTAGTGTGCACGATTGTAAAATCATGAGCACATTTCAGTATTTCCTAAGCACACTAGAACGGTATAATACACAAAAGCCTGGGATCATAAAAATAGACCAGCTACCTGAAATAGTTTGTTTTCTAGGATCATTAGGGAGGGAGATTTTTCCAATTAGGTTATACTTTAGCTTGGGTTTGCCTTACAAAGATATATTGACCACCTTTCCTACGCATGGTATTATTGTAAAAAGATCATTAACACGCATTCAAAAGGCGAATGGTCTGTGATGTCAATATGATGATTTAGGTGAGGTAAGTGAATTAAAAAAAAAACTAATGGGGGGGGGGCGGAGCCAGCAGCGTACAGGAGAGGTCGCAAATTTTAGAGCTCCTGCCTGAATTTGACTAAAAATTAATTTAAAACCGGATTTGCTTCACAAATACCTTCTAAAACAGTTGGCATACTCATTCTACTTCCACCTACTACCTGGAGGACATTATATTTGCCATCTACCTATTAGTTGTGTCTCAAGTCTGGGTAGTCTGCTGGGGATCTTTTCAGGTGACGGCCATTTTATCACCCTCGTGGTCACACAATCCCCATGGCGGACATTCGACGATTACTTACTGAGCTTAGCGGGCTTTTAACCCACCATCACACCAAGCTTGCTACTGCCCTGGACGGAGCTGCGGAACCAGAAGAGAATGGTGAGATTCCGACAGAGATAGCTCCGGATCCCAAGGAGGAGTATACTTCAGGCGGGGATGTTTTGGGGCCCCGGCATTCCCTGCTTATTCGTGAAAATGCAAAGAACCATACTGGGCTCACAGCCTCCCATGTAACCTTTCGGATCCAGGCAAGAGGAGATCTTACCTACACAATTGCTCCGGATGGCACGGAAGGACAGAGTTCTAGAGGGATCTTAAAGTGTTCTGACGCTTCCAGCATTAACTATCATCTCGCCATTTGCAGCATTTCTCTAGTAGCCATAACATAAGAGGTATCGTTACCACTCTTTTTTGTACGGAAGCAGCGAAATTTACCTCATTTTCCCTGGTTCATAACTCTTGAGGCAAATGGAGACTATTTTTACTTTTGCTCCAGGAAAGTCGGAGTGGGCTAAGTCTAAACTCATGGCGCATAGTATGGCATAATGTTCAAGGCTAAAGGGTGTTTTCAAGTCTCTAACTTACACAGAGGGACTAACACGATTATTGGACTCCATGCCTAACTTGTATGTGTATGCTTTATTTATAATTTGGCTATGAAGATGAACATGTGTTAAATTATTGTGGGACTATACCCTTCCACTTATTTTTTGAACAGTGTACTTGTTTTATAGTTCAGTGACTCCCTATGTTTATAGAATAATTGTTAAGTGGCAAGCTTATGGTTTTAGGTAGTGCATAGTTCTATATGCCTAGACGATTCAGGCAATGTTATACTGTTATCGCTTAAGGCTGCTCAATATGTATATTCTTGGTTATACATTTAATGGAGTCAGCGTGCAACACGATCCATTCAACTGTTTATAACATATTCCCCATTACGTTTTGTATTTATGTTCTAGGATTGTTGGTTGGTTCTGGGTGCTTTTTGATATGATAATTTGCTCCCATGTGCACTACATTGTGGAGCATGGGTTTAGAATTATATCCACTTGTAGAAGATGTTGCTGCTGCGCTTTACTACTAGAGGGAAATATTGGTTTAATTATACTTTATATATAGCAAATATTTTATGCACAATTGATTTAGGTTATAACCGTTTACAATCATGCATATCTCATCTATACTACACATCCCCTAGGAATAGTAAATTTAACAATGTGTTGCAAACAGACCTCTAAGTTTCTTTTTTACTAGGGGGTCCAACAATAGTTTCCTAGAATACTGAGTGCCGTTCTCTGGTTCAACCTTATAGATACTTTAAAATAGTCTTGAACTAATTGCTTTACAGAAGCTAATTTAGTGGGCTTAGGCATTTTATATTTTAAAGACCTCCTCAGCTTATTATATTTATCTTACCACCTCCCCTCCACACATAATGAACCTCCTAATTTAGGAGGGCTACTCATGCGGCTTATATTTTTCTTGTGCCGCAACCTCACTACAGTTTTTATTAATAACCCTTGCAGTATGTCTTGATGTTAACCTTGTTCTCTTATATCTACCGTAGCAGGACTGCTTGGGTATTCAGAGCAATATATTTACTTATCTCATCATATCCTTTACACAGTAAACTGATACTTTCATTTTTGCTATCATTTAAAATGTCCATTACTCTACTACTCTAAGTTTACAGGTTCAAAAGTGATAATTTGATTTCTTAATTTTGGCTTATGTTGAAAAGGACAACAAAGAAAAAAGAAAAAGGGGTTCCAGTCTCTACTATTAGAATATCCATATTGGGAATTTTTTCTTTGTATCTATAGAGACTCTGTTAAAATGGAATACACCACTCATGCTTGTTATAATGATATGATATTCCATATAAATTGTATTGTTTAAGCAAAACCTCAATAAATACATATTTTTTTTAAAAAAACAAAAACAAAAAAAAACTAATTTACAAGGTGCTGGAAGATTTCATGGCTACCAATGGAATTGTCGGCATATTTTGCTATATCTTGAGCATAATATTTTTTAACCGCGAGCATAATTTATTTAAAACAAAAAGCAAACAAAAAAAACAAAACATTTTGTTTCGGAACTCCTGATCTACGTACATTTTAAATCAGTCATCTAATTTTCCTTCCTTTAGGGGATTCCCTTATGGATTTTTCTTTATCCCTCACACACTTCCATATTCCTTTTCTCCTTTTAATCATGATCTGTTCTTTTCATCATAAACGATCAGTTCCTTGAGATCGAACAGAATATTCCTCGGTGGAAGTATTTTATTACCATCATCTTTGATCCTTTATGGACGAATTTAATTTACCACTGGAAATCTGTGATGCTGACATAATTTTTGCAATACCTTTTGTTCACGAAAATAACCTTCTGTATTCCTAACTGGTTTGCCACCACATGATGTCTCCTTTTTATTGTTAAATTTAAATAGAAATGAAATTAACCAAAAAGAAAAAAAAAAAAATAACTAACTAAATATATAAAAATCTCACTTATACTTTTACAGAATCACCAGGAAAGGCATTTCGAGAGTCACCACTAATCAAATGCAATACAATCTGTAAAAAATATATAATGCCATCATTTTGTAGCAATTTGTAAATGCAATTCATCATCAATAACAGTATATTTTGCTATGTTTATGATAGTGAAAACATTTTTTTATCATTAGTAGCAACAGAAAATATATGTAAAATCTACCAAAACAAAGTGCTTAGGACCGGAAAAGGTTTAGATTTCGGAATAGTTTGGATTTTGGAACATTTATATATTTGCATCTGTAAAACGGGACAGCTTGGAGAGGATTATGGGACCAACTGTAAACAACAATATGTTGTGTCATTTAGCCAAAAATTTACAAGTCATAATAAAGTTTATTCATGTGACTTAAAGGTATTTTTATATGATTTTTTTTATATTTTTGTATGCATAATACCATCAAAAAGATAGTACAGTGCTGTAATCAGAAAGGTAACAGGTGATGTTTTACATGGATATAGATTAGTATTTGCATTTTTGAACAAAGAAACCAAACCAAATATGCAGGTAGAGACGTTTATAACACTGGTGGGTTAAAATTCAGATTTGTATAATTTTACTTCTAGGAAAATATTAACAAAATGGTCTGGATTTCAGAATAATTCTGGAATTTTGTGGAATTCTGCATATATGGATTTTTACTTGAAGTAAAATTAAGGAGACATTACTTTTTAATGATTTAAATTAATAGTAACATCAAAGGCGTCAACCTGATGTTTAACACCAATTATGGCTGCATGTAACGCTGCTGCACTGTCATTCATTGAAGAGAGTAGCGTGTTCTCTGCCAGCTTGGTTAAACAATCCGGCGCATATCTTAAATTAGCACTTATAACAAAATGTGAATCTATCCTATCCAAAGTAGGCACATGTCATGTTTCAGTGAAAATAACCTTGTCAGTGCTGGCCAACTAAAATGCTGTCTCTGTTCATCCAAATGCTTAACATCCATAACAAATGTGACCAAAACACAAAAATGCTGCTTGGTTTGCAGTAGCTACTACGATCACGGCATAGTCATATCCGCCATCTGTCACTGTGATGCAGTCATATTTTAAAGGGACATAACTACAGGTTAAAAATTACAGCGCTTGAAAACATGGCCTTTTAAAAAATGATAAACAACCCACTTATATTTACAATTAATCTTGATTGCTGCATTTTCATTGCCATTTTTGCATATCTTTATACAATTTGAATACAATGTTTCAATTAACTGGATATTAAAGCTAGATAATACAGTGATTAAAAAAATAGAATTTTACAGTTTCTAGATTCAGATGGAGCATGTCATTTCAAGAAACTTTTAAGTTTTAAAGGGACAGTATACACCAATTTTCATATAACTGCATGTAATAGACACTACTATAAAGAATAATATGCACATATACTGGTATAAAAATCCAGTATAAAACCGTTAAAAAACTTACTTAGAAGCTTCCAGTTTAGCTCTGTTTAAAAGGTTACTGGAACACCCAATGCAAGTGGGAAATATGACACTCCCCCCCTTCCCCCTGCATATGAAAAGACCCTTTATATAAACAGAAGCAAGCTGGAGTAGGTATACGTCAGTATTCTCCTAAAACTTTGGGGCTTGGTTAGGAGTCTGAAAATCAGAGCAATGTTATTTAAAAATAAACAAAACTATCCATTTAAAAAAAACAAACAAAAAAAACAAACGGTATGGGCTATATAAATGGATCATCTACAAATTTGTGCATAGCAAAATCTAGTGTATACTGTTCCTTTTAAGTCTGTTATAAAATTGACTTTGTTCTCTCTGTATTCTTTGTTGAAAGCATACCTAGGTAGGTTTAGGAACAGCAATGCAGTATTGGAGCTAGATGGTGATAGGTGGTTACACACATATACCTTTTGTCATTGGCTCCCAAGCTGTGTTCATCTAGCTCTCAGTACTGCATTGTTACTCTGGAGTTGACCTTAAAATAATGGTAAATTATTTGAGTTTAAAATGTGTCCGTCAAGGCTTAAAAATAAATTTCTTATGGAGGTGGTCAGAAAGGGATTAAACCAGATTATTAAAACTCATTTTCTAAAATAATTAGTATGTTTTGAAAGGTGACTTTAAAATAGATCACCTTCATTACTGATTTTCTTTAATATTTTAAAATCTCAAATCTGACAGTTTATCTTCACATTAAAGGGATAGTCTACTCCAGAATTTCTATTGTTTAAAAAGATAGATAATCCCTTTGTTACCCATTCCCCAGTTTTGCATAACCAACACAGTTACAGTATATTAATACACTTTTTACCTCTGTTATTATCTTGTATCTAAGCCTCTGCAGACTGCCCCCCTTATCTCAGTTCTTTTGACAGACTTGCGTTTTAGCCACTCAGTGCTGACTCATAAATAACTCTCCGGGATTGAGCACAATGTTATCTATATGGCACACACAAACTAGCACTGTCTAACTTTTAGAAACTGTCAAAATGCGCTGAGATAAGAGGTGCTTTTTTAACAGTTTAGAATTCAGTTTGAGTCTACTTAGGTTTAGCTTTCAGCAAAGAAAACAAAGCAAGTTTAATGATAAACGTAAATTGGAAAGTTGTTTTAAATTGCATGCTCCCTGAATCATGAAAGTCTATTTCTCTTGTTAAGTGTATTCAGTCCACGGGTCATCCATTACTTATGGGATATATTCCCTTCCCAACAGGAAGTTGCAAGAGGATCACCCAAAGCAGAGCTGCTATATAGCTCCTCCCCTCACGTGTCATATCCAGTCATTCTCTTGCAACTCAACATAGATGGAAGTCGCGAAAGAAGAGTGGTGTTTTATACTTAATTATTTCTTCAATCAACAGTTTGTTATTTTTAAATGGCACCGGAGTGTGCTGTTTTTTTTCCTCAGGCAGTATTTGGAAGAAGAATCTGCCTGCATTTTCTATGATCTTAGCAGACGTAACTAAGATCCACTGGCTGTTCTCGCACATTCTGAGGAGTGGGGTAACTTCAGAAAGGGAATAGCGTGCGGGGTCCCCTGCAGATAAGGTATGTGCAGTAAATATTTTTCTAAGGAATGGAATTGACTAAGAAAATACTGCTGATACCGATGTTATGTAAGTACAGCCTTAAATGCAGTGGAAGTGACCTGGCATCAGGCTGATTAATGTATATACAGTAAAGTAATTTTCTAGGAATGGAATTTGACTAAGAAAATGCTGCTATTACTGAAGTAATGTAATAAGTCTTAAATGCAGTATAAGGACTGGTATCAGACTTATCAATAGAGATACATACTCTTTAAAAAATAAAAGAAAAAGATGTTTAAAACGGTTGCTGGCATGTTTAATCGTTTTTGTGAGGTACTTTGGTGATAAAATTTATTGGGGCATGAATTTTCCACATGGCTGACTTATATTTCTGCATGGAAACAGTTAACTGAGGCTTCCCACTATTGTAATATGAGTGGGAGGGGCCTATTTTAGCGCTTTTTTGCGCAGTAAAAATTCAGTCTCTGTCTTCCTATTTCTTCCTGCATGACACAGGACGTCTCTAGAGAGCTCAGGGGACTTCAAAAGTCATTTTGAGGGAGGTAATCAGTCACAGCAGACCTGTGACAGTGTGTTTGACTGTGTTAAAAAACGTTTTTTTTTTTCTATATTATTATCCGTTTTGGGTATTAAGGGGTTAATCATCCATTTGCAAGTGGGTGCAATGCTCTGCTAACTTAATACATTTACTGTGAAAATTTGGTTGCTATAACTGATTTGGTTCATTGTTTTTTCAAAGATCATTATCGGTACCTAAGATTTGCCTTCCTAGACAGGCATTACCAGTTTGTAGCTCTTCCCTTCGGGTTAGCTACGGCCCCGAGAATCTTTACAAAGGGTTCTGGGCTCACTCCTGGCGGTTCTACGGACCGCGAGGCATAGCGGTGGCTCCGTATCTAGACGACCTCCTGATACAGGCATCAAGCTTTCAAATTGCCAAGTCTCATACAGAGATAGTTCTGGCATTTCTGAGGTCGCATGGGTGGAAGGTGAACGTGGAAAAGAGTTCTCTATCACCACTCACGAGAGTCTCCTTCCTAGGGACTCTTATAGATTCGGTAGAGATGAAAATTTACCTGACGGAGTCCAGGTTGTCAAAACTTCTAAATGCTTGCCATGTCCTTCATTCCATTCCACGCCCATCAGTGGCTCAGTGCATGGAAGTAATCGGCTTAATGGTAGCGGCAATGGACATAGTGCCATTTTGCGCGCCTGCATCTCAGACCGCTGCAGTTATGCATGCTAGGTCAGTGGAATGGGGATACTCAGATTTGTCCCCTCTACTAAATCTGGATCAAGAAACCAGAGATTCTCTCCTCTGGTGGCTTTCTCGGGTCCATCTGTCCAAGGGAATGACCTTTCGCAGGCCAGAGTGGACGATTGTAACAACAGATGCCAGCCTTCTAGGTTGGGGGCGCAGTCTGGAACTCCCTGAAGGCTCAGGGATCGTGGACTCAGGAGGAGAAAACTCCTCCCAATAAATATTCTGGAATTAAGAGCAATATTCAAGGGCTCTTCTAGCTTGGCCTCAGTTAGCAACAATGAGGTTCATCAGATTTCAGTCGGACAACATCACGACTGTGGCTTACATCAACCATCAAGGGGGAACCAGGAGTTCCCTAGCGATGTTAGAAGTCTCAAAGATAATTCGCTGGGCAGAGTTTCACTCTTGCCACCTGTTAGCGATCCACATCCCAGGCGTGGAGAACTGGGAGGCGGACTTTCCTAAGTCGCCAGACCTTTCATCCCGGGGGGAGTGGGAACTTCATCCGGAGGTGTTCGCTCAACTGGTTCGTCGTTGGGGCAAACCAGATCTGGATCTCATGGCGTCTCGCCAGAACGCCAAGCTTCCTCGTTACGGATCCAGGTCCAGAGACCCGGGAGCGGCGCTGATAGATGCTCTAGCAGCCCCTTGGGTCTTCAACATAGCTTATGTGTTTCCACCATTTCCGCTGCTGCCTCGACTGATTGCCAAGATCAAACAGGAGAGAGCATCGGTGATTCTGATAGCGCCTGCGTGGCCACGCAGGACCTGGTACGCAGACCTAGTGGACATGTCGTCCTATCCACCATGGTCTCTACCTCTGAGGCAGGACCTTCTAATACAAGGTCCTTTCAACCATCCAAATCTAATTTCTCTGAGGCTGACTGCATGGAGATTGAACGCTTGATCTTATCCAAGCGTGGCTTCTCAGAGTCAGTTATTGATACTTTAATACAAGCTCGGAAGCCTGTTACCAGAAAAATCTATCATAAGATATGGCGTAAATACTTATATTGGTGCGAATCCAAGAGTTACTCATGGAGTAAGGTTAGGATTCCTAGGATATTGTCCTTTCTACAAGAGGGTTTGGAAAAGGGCTTATCTGCTAGTTCGTTGAAGGGACAGATTTCTGCTCTGTCTATTCTTTTGCACAAGCGTCTGGCAGAAGTTCCAGACGTCCAGGCTTTTTGTCAGGCTTTGGCTAGGATTAAGCCTGTGTTTAAAACTGTTGCTCTCCGTGGAGCTTAAACTTGGTTCTTAAAGTTCTTCAAGGAGTTCCGTTTGAACCCCTTCATTCCATTGATATTAAACTTTTATCTTGGAAAACATAATTTATGCTTACCTGATAAATTTATTTCTCTTGTAGTGTATCCAGTCCACGGATCATCCATTACTTATGGAATATATTCTCCTTCCCAACAGGAAGCTGCAAGAGTCCACCCACAGCAAAGCTGCTATATAGCTCCTCCCCTAACTGCCATATTCAGTCATTCGACCGAAAAACATGCAGAGAAAGGAAAAACCATAGGGGTGCAGTGGTGACTGTAGTTCAAATGAAAAAATTACCTGCCTTAAGTGACAGGGCGGGCCGTGGACTGGATACACTACAAGAGAAATAAATTTATCAGGTAAGCATAAATTATGTTTTTCTCTTGTTAAGTGTATCCAGTCCACGGATCATCCATTACTTATGGAATACGAATACCAAAGCTAAAGTACACGGATGATGGGAGGGACAAGGCAGGTACTTAAACGGAAGTTACCACTGCCTGTAAAAAACCCTTTCTCCCAAAAATAGCCTCCGAAGAAGCAAGGTATCAAATTTGTTAAATTTGAAAAGTATGAAGCGCAGACCAAGACTCCGTCTTGTAAATCGGTTCAACAGAAGCCACATTTAAAAAAGGCCCAAGTGAAAACCACAGCTCTAGTATAATGAGCTGTAATCCCTTCAGGAGGCTGCTGTCCAGCAGTCTCATAAGCTAAATGAATTATGCTTTTTAACCAAAAAGACAGAGAGGCTGCTGAAGTCTTTTGACCTCTCCTCTGTCCCAGAATAGACAACAAACAAGGTGAACGTTTGATGAAAACTGTAGTAGCTTGTAAGTAAAACTTTAAAGCACAAACCACGTCCAATATTGTGTAATAGATGTTCCTTCTTTGAGGAAGGATTAGGATACAAGCATGGAACAACTATCTCTTGAGTGATGTACTTGTTAGAAAAAAAACCAGGTTGGTACGCAGGACTACCTTATCCGTACGAAGACCAGATAAGGAGAATCACATTGTAACACAGATAACTTGGAGACTCTACGAGTCGAGGAATTAGCTACCCAAAAGGAACTTTCCAAGATAAAGATTGATATCTATGGAACAAAAAAGGTTCAAACGGAACTTCTTGAAGAACCTTAAGAATCAGGTTTAAGCTCCATAAGCGGAGCAACAGTTTTAAACACAGGCTTGGATCTAACCAAAGCCTGACCAAATGCCTGAACGTCTAGAATACCTGCCAGACGCTTGTGCAAAAAAATAGACAGAGTAAAAATCTGTCCCCTTTTAAGGAATTAGCTGACAACCCTTTTCTCAAAAACATCTTGGAGAAAAGATAATATCCTGGGGAATCCAGACTTTACTCCATGAGTAACCCTTGGATTCATAAACAATCAGATATTTACACCATATCTATGTTCAATTTTCCTAGAGACAGGCTTTCATGTCTGTATTAAGGTATCAATGACTGACTCGGAGAAGCCATGCTTTGATAACATCAAGCGTTCAGTCTCCAGGCAGTCCATCTCAGATTGATTCTATTTAGATGGTTGAAAGGACCCTGAGGTAGAGGGACCTGTCTCAGAAGCAGAGGACCGTGATGGAAAGGATGACATGTCCACCAGATCTGCATACCAGGTCCTGCGTGGCTACGCAGGCGCTGTCAAAAACACCAAAGCCCTCTCCTGCTTGGTCTTGACCTCCGGAGGAAATCCCACTCCCCGGAAGAAAAGTCTGACGACTTAGAAAATCCACCTCCCAGTTCTCAACACCTGGGATATGGATAGCTGATAGACAAGAGTGAGTCTCTGTCCAGTGAATTATTGTAAGACTTCTATCATCGTAGGGGAACTTCTGTTCCCCCTTGATGGCTGATGTAAGCCACAGTCGTGTATATTGTCCAACTGAGTATGATGTACCTCAGAGTTGCTAACTGAGGGCCAAGTCTGAAGAGCATGGAATATCACTCCCAGTTCCAGAATATTTATTAGAAGGTGGGTCTCCTCCTAAGTCCACTATCCCTGAGCCTTCAGGGAGTTCCAGACTGCATCCCAACCTAAAAGGCTGGCATCTATTGTAACAATTGTCCCATCTGACCTGCGGAAGGTCATACCCTTGGACAGATGGACCCGACATAGTCACCAGAGAAGAGAATCTCTGGTCTCTTGGTCCAGGTTTAACAGGGGGACAAATCTGTGTAATCCCTGTTCCTCTGACTGAGCATGCATAGTTGCAGCGGTCTGAAATGTAGACGTGCAAACGGTTACTATGTCCCTTGCCGCTACCATTAAGCCGATTTCATTCATGTACTGAGCCACCGAAGGGCGCGGATGGGATGAAAAAACACGGCAGAAATTTAGAAACTTTGACAACCTGGACTCCGTCAGGTAAATTTTCATTTCTACAGAATCTATCAGAGTCCCTAGGAGGGAAACCCTTGAGATTGGGGATAGAGAACTCTTTCCTTGTTCACTTTCCACCCATGTGATCTCAGAAATTCCAGTACTAACGTCCGTATGAGACTGGGCAATTTGGATGTTTGACGCCTGTATCAGGATGTCGTCTAAATAAGGGGGCCACTTCTATGCCCCGCGGTCTAAGGACCGCCAAAGCGACCCCAGAACCTCCATAAAGATTCTTGGGGCTGTAGATATCCCAAAGGAAAGAGCTACAAACTGGTAATGCCTGTCTAGAAAGGCAAACCTGAAAAAACGATGGTGATCTTTATGCATCACAATGTGAGGATAAGCATCCTTCAAATCCATTGTAGTCCTCTATTGACTCTCCTGGATCATAGTTAAGATGGTACGAATAGTTTCCATCTTAAATGACGGAATTCTGAGGAATTTGTTTAAGATCTTTAGATCCAAAATAGGTCTGAAGGTTCCCTCTCCTTGGGAACCACAAACAGATTTGAGTAAAAACTCTGTCCCGTTCCTCTCTTGGAACTGGATGGATCTCGTACACAATGTAAGAATGCCTCCTTCTTTATCTGGTTTGCAGATAATTGTGAAAGGCGAAATCTCCCCTTTTTTTGGGGGGGAATCTTTGAAATCCAGAAGATATCTCTGGGATATAAATTCCAATCCCTAGGGATCCTGGGCATCTCTTGCCGACGCCTGGGCGAAGAATGAAAGTCTGCCCCCTATAGGATTCCGTTACCGGATAGGGGTCCGTTCCTTCATGCTGCCTTAGAGGCAGCAGCAGGCTCCTTGGCCTGCTTATCTTTGTTCCAGGTCCGATTGTCTCCAGACCGCCTTGGGACTGAGCACAAATTCCCTCTTGTTTTGCCTTAGAGGAAGAGGATGCCACACCTGCCCTGAAGTTTTTAAAAGGCACGAAAATTAGACTTTTTTTTTTTTTTTTTGCCCTTGATTTGGACCTATCCTGAGGAAGGGCATGACCTTTTCCTCCAGTGATATAAGCAATAATCTCCTTCAAACCAGGCCCGAATAGGGTCTGCCCCTTTGAAGGGAAGTTAAGTAGCTTATTTATTAAAGTCACGACAGCTGACCATGATATAAGCCATAGCGCTCTGCGCGCCAGTATAGTAAAAAAACAGAATTCTTAGCCGTTAGTCTAGTCAAATGAACAAGGCATCAGAAAACAAAGGAATTGGCTAGCATAAGCTTGTCAAATATATTCATCCAATGGAGTCGCTTAACTGTAAAGCCTCATCAAGAGACTCAACCCAGAACGCCGCAGCAGCAGTGACAGAAGCAATGTATGCAAGGGGCTGCAGGATAAAACCCTGTTGAATAAACATTTTTTATCCATTGGATCCCTAAAAAGCACAACTGTCCTCATCAGAGGTAGTGGTACGCTTAGCTAGAGTAGAAACTCTTCTCTCCACCTTAGGAACTGTCTGCCAGAAGTCCCGTGTGGTGGTAACTATTAGAAAACATTCTCTAAAAAATAGGAGGGGAAGAGAACGGCACACCTGGTCTATCCCATCCTTATTAAAAAATTTTTAGTAAACCTCTTTAGGTATTGGAAAAACATCAGTACACACCGGCACTGCATATTATTTATCCAGTCTACACAATTTCTCTGGCCCTGCGATTGTACACATTCATTCAGAGCAGCCAAAGCCTCCCTGAGCAACAAGTGGAGGTTCTCAAGCATAAATTTTAAATGTAGAAATATCAGAATCAGGTTAAATCATCTTCCCTGAGTCAAAAAAAATCACCCACAGACTAGCATATTGTGAGGTAGTATCATACATGGTTCTTAAAGCGTCTGTATGCTCTGTATCTACCCCCAGAGCTAACTGCTTTCCTTTAATTTCAGGTAGTCTGACTAATACTGCTGCCAGAATATTATTCACCACCTTTGCCATGTCTTGTAAAATAAACGCTATGGGCGCCCTTGATGTACTTGGCGCCATTGAGCGGGAGTCCCCTGAAGCGGGAGTCGAAGGGTCTGACACGTGGGGAGAGTTAGTCGGCATAAACTTTCCCCTCAACAGAATCCCCTGGTAAAAGAAACGCTATGGGTGCCCTTGATGTACTTGGCGCCATTTTGAGCGTGAGTCCCCTAAAGCGGGAGTCAAAAGGTCTGACACGTGGGGAAGAGTTAGTCGGCATAACTACCCCCACGACAGAATCCTCTGGTGATAATGTTTTTAAAGACAAAAAATGATCTTTATTGTTTAACATGAAATCAGTACATCTGGTACACATTCTAAGTGGGGTTCCACATGGCTTTAAAACATAATGAACACAGAGCTTCCTCTATGTTAGACATGTTAGAACAGACTAATAATGAGACTAGTAAGCTTGGAAAACACTTTAAATCAAGTTAACAAGCAAATATATAAAACGTTACTGTGCCTTTAAGAGAAACAAATTTTGTCAAAATTTGAAAAACAGTGAAAAAAAAAGGCAGTAAAACAAACGAAATTTTTTACAGTACATGTAATAAGGTAACAGAGCATTGCATCCACTTGCAAATGGATGATTAACCCCTTAATGCAAAAAACAGATCAAAAAACGACATAGACGTTTTAAAAACAGACACAACAACTGCCACAGCCAACAGTGGGAAGCTTCAGTTAACTGTTTCTATGCAAAATTTAAGCCAGCCATGTGGAAAAAACTTAGGCCCCAATAAGTTTTATCACCAACATATGTTAAAAAACGATTAAACATGCCAGCAAACGTTTTAAAACACATTTTTACAAGAGTATGTATCTCTATTAATAAGCCTGATACCAGTCGCTTTTACTGCATTTAAGGCTATACCAACATTACAGTGTTATCACCAATGTACGTTAAAAAACTATTAAACATGCCAGCCAAACGTTTTTAAAACACATTTTTATAAGAGTATGTATCTCTATTAATAAGCCTGATACCAGTCGCTACGCTGCATTTAAGGCTTTACTTACATTACTTCGGTATCAGCAGTATTTTCTTTGTCAATTCCATTCCTAGAAAATATTTTACTGGCACATACCTTATCTGCAGGAAAACCTGCACGCCATTCCCCCTCTGAAGTACCTCACTCCTCAGAATGTGTGAGAACAGCAAATGGATCTTAGTTACATCTGCTAAGATCATAGAAAAACGCAGGCAGATTCTTCTTCCAAATACTGCCTGAGATAAACAGCACACTCCGGTGCCATTTAAAAAATAACAAACTTTTGATTGAAGAATAAACTAAGTAGAAAGCACCACAGACTCTCACGACCTCCTATCTATGTTGAGGCTTGCAAGAGAATGACTGAATATGGCAGTTAGGGAGGAGCTATTATAGCAGCTTTGCTGTGGGTGGACTCTTGCAACTTCCTGTCTGGGAAGGAGCAATATATTCCATAAGTAATGGATGATCCGTGGACTGGATACACTTAACAAGAGAAAGTTCTGTTTTTGATGGCTATTTCCTCGGCTCGAAGAGTCTCGGAGTTATCCGCCTTACAATGTGATTCTCCCTATCTGATTTTCCATTCAGACAAGGTAGTTCTGCCGCACCTAAACCTGGGTTTTTTACCGAAGGGTAGTCTCTAACAGGAATATCAATCAGGAGATTGTTGTTCCATCATTATGTCCTAATCCTTCTTCAAAGAAGGAACGACTTTGCATAATCTGGACCGTAGTCCGTGCCCTGAAATTCTATTTACAGGCAACTAAAGATTTTTCGTCAAACTTCTTCCCTGTTTGTCATTTACTCTGGACAGAGGAGAGGTCAAAAAAGCTTCGGCAACCTCTCTCTCCTTTTTGGCTTCGTAGCATAATACGTTTAGCCTATGAGACTGCTGGACAAGCAGCCCCCTGAAAGAATTACAGCTCATTCCACTAGAGCTGTGGCTTCCACCTGGGCCTTTAAGAATGAGGCCTCTGTTTGAACAGATTTGCAAGGCTGCGACTTGGTCTTCGCTTCACACCTTTTCGAAATTTTACAAATTGACACTTTTGCTTCTTCGGAGGCCTGTTTTTGGGAGAAAGGTTCTACAGCAGTGGTTTCTTCCGTTTAAGTTTCCTGCCTTATCCCTCCCTTCATCTGTTTACTTAGCTTTGGTATTGGTATGCCATAAGTAATGGATGACCCGTGGACTGAATACACTTAACAAGAGAAAACATAATTTATGCTTACTGATAAATTTATTTCTCTTGTAGTGTATTCAGTCCACGGCCCGCCCTGTCTTTATAAGGCAGATCTAAATTTTAATTAAAACATTCAGTCACCACTGCACCCTATGGTTTCTCCTTTCTTGTCTTGTTTCGGGCGAAATGACTGGATGACACGTGAGGGGAGGAGCTATATAGCAGCTCTGATTGGGTGATCCTCTTGCAACTTCTGTTGGGAAGGAATATCCCACAAGTAATGGATGACCCGTGGACTGAACACACTACAAAGAGAAATACATTTATCAGGTATGCATAAATTATGTTTTTTGACTAGACTGTCCCTTTAACGTGTTTTTAACCCCTGTTGCAGCAACATTGCAATAATAAAATACTCTGTGTTCAAGCACTTTTATGTCCCTTTTAAGCAATTTTATTGACTTCTAAGACAAAGAACCTAAATGCAATAAAATTGCATTTTTAAAACGTCATTTTGAGCCTGGCAGATTTCTTGCAGAATATATATCAAATAAAAAAGCTCTGTAACTTGTTTATAGCCATTTGTTACACTTCTGGACATAAGGCGAGACAAACACTTTTCAGTATTACATATAGTATTTTACGTGGCAGGTAATACAAATTTATATTGCCACTATTTAAATTTGTATTCTTGAGCACACCACTATAGGTAAAATATAAGTCTCTAAAGTGAATAAACGCTTGCATTTCATTCAGTACCCAACTGACTTTATTGCATTTAGCTCGTAACTCATTTTTAACTGTGGAGCAAAGAAATGTCACCGTTATATGGAACATCGGAAAGGTTTACATGAATGTTATTTGCTTGGTTTAACGTAAAGAAATCGCCACAAACCTTTTACATATAGATCTTTCTTGTGAACACATTTCCTTGTATATTAACCTTTAAGGACATATGACGGAATTTTTCCGTCATAAAACCAATTGAGCAACTGAAAGCTGTGTCCCTTAAAGGGTTTTAAATCTATTTGGAACTCATTCTAACACCAAATCTCTTAACATTTGCTTGGATTTTGCGTCCTTATATAAACATTAAACTAATAGATTCTCCATGCACCATTTTTTTATTTTACCTTTAAAAGTATTTCAATTTTAAGCTACTTAACAGGGCCATTATAGTTGAAAGAAATTACATGCTGTAATTTTTTAGAGCATGCCAATTTTAAGACTATTGATCCTACTTGCTACTGTGTGTTTTAAATGGACACTGAAACCCACTGAACTTTCTAATTTACTCCTATTATACAATTTTCTTCATTCTCTTGATATCTTATTTGAAATGCAAGAATGTAAGTTTAGATGCCGGCCCATTTTTTTGTGAACAACCTGGGTTGTTCTTGCTGATTGGTGGATAAATTCATCCACCAATAAAAAAGTGCTGTCCAGAGTACTGAAACAAAAAAAAAAAAAACGCTTAGATTTACTTCTTTTTTAAATTAAAGATAGCAAGAGAATGAAGAAAACTTGATAATAGGAGTCAATTACAAAGTGCTGAAAATTGCATGCTCTATCTGAATCACAAAAGAAAAATGTTGGGGTTCCTGTGTCCCTTTAACCTTGGCTGATCCAATTAACTGTGCTAGTCCCATGATGACTAAGATGTGCATGGTAAATCATGTAGTTTATAAATGTACATGTAGAACCTACCTCACATTCCCATGATGTAAACTGCCTATATTACATTTTAGTTTGCTGGTATGAAGCACATGTACGCATGCGCGAAACACGTCAGGTGTTCATCTGAACCTGCACCTGCTGTTTGGCAACCTGGCTGAATAAAGATACCCTTTTGCATCAAGTTTCAGTTTTCGGGGGGTCTCTATTCTTTTTTCCCCCTGGTTGGGACATTATATATATATATATATATATATATATATATATATATATATATATATATATATATATATATATATATATATATATATTATATATATATATAATATATACTATATATATATATATATATATATATATTAGAGTTGTGAGCTTTCCTCCGCCCCTTCCATTTATTTTTCTATAGTGTAGTGAGGTAGAAAGCGGATCCTTGTAAACAGTGAGTTAGAACATCATTTCCGATTCACTGATTATAAGTACAGTACATCATTTGGAATCCCCTTTCTGTGTGTGATTACATCCAAGCAAATACAGCATTAGGGTGAGAGCCTGGGCCACTTGACTTAGGCCACTCCCAAAATAAGAGAGCCATGAGGCAATGCTAGTGATTGGGTGAGCACAAACATCGTCACTCCAAAAAATATATATAAATACTACATGGAGTGGGGGCAGGTAAGGGATAAAAAGTCAAATGAAAAAAGAAATTAAAAATATTTTGGTGCATTTTACATGGGAATATATATATTATATATATATATATTATATATATATATATATATATATATATATATATATATATAAAATGTGTGTGTGTGTGTGTGTGTGTGTGTGTATGTTTATAGGTGTGTATATATATATATATATCTGTATATATACCCATTTCACATAACAAAGAATTATTATATAATAAGCAAATAATTTAAACTATACTATTAACTAGTGCTGCTGACTGGATCAGCAGTGCTGAGCAGTACTTCTACTGTGTGTTTAACCCATTTGCAGGGGTTAAACACACTGTATTGCAGGGTCAATAGTCTTAAAAGCATAAGCTCTAAATAATTACTGCATGTAATTGTTCAACTATTATGGCCGGTTAAATAGATTTAACAAAAAAGGGAATTGTTTTACTAGCCATAAGTAAATCAATTTTTTTATGTATTTAAATTCCATCTTTTTGATGCAACAAAAAATGAGCTTTAATAGCCCTTTGAGAATAAATTGATTGACTTGTGTCTGCCAGATCGTATTCCAAGTCTGTTTACCAGCTATAAACATTTGATTTGCCTGCTTTAGTAATCCTTTATCAGTACTCACACTGAGATGTTCAATGCACTGAAATTAGTAAATTACTTATCTAGGCTAGGGGGTTAACTCCAATGTTGTTGTTTTTTTAATGCTTTTAGAATATTTCTGTTTTGCTGTATATCTGTACTTCTGAAATACAGGTGGCCCTCGTTTTACAACGGTTCAATTTACACCGTTTCAGAATAACAACCTTTTTTTCCCAGTCATGTGACTGCTATTGAAAAGCATTGAGAATCAGTGCATTTATTAAAATAGCCAGTAGGTGGAGCTGTCCGCTTGTGTTGCAGCAAAGCCAAGCAAGCTGAAAGTAATCGGGTTAACCAGACCTGAGCTATCGAGCAGATTTCGAAGGAACAAGATCTTTCTGTCTATAAATCAGTCCAGATTGGAATTCATAGAAAGAACTGTTTGCAGAAAAATGCAAGTGAAGTCTGTGTTGTGTGATTATTTTATTAGATTTATAATGCTGTTTAGCAAATGTTTTTGTTCATTTAACTTAGTTTAATTATATATTCTGTGTTGTGGGATTATTTTATTAGGTTTATAATGCTGTTTAGCATTTGAAGTCTTCATTTCAAAGCTTTAAAAATAATGTATTAGGTGTTACTTATGACAATTTTGAGAGGGGCCTGGAACCTATCTCCCTCACTTCCCATTGACTTACATTATAAACTGAGTTTCAATTTACAACGGTTTCGATTTACAACCATTCCTTCTGGAACCTAACCCCGGCGTAAACTGAGAGCTACCTGTACCCAAAAGCTTTAAAATCTGTAGAACCCCTATAGTAGTTGCAACTTATATTTGTTTTTATTTGTATTATCTTTCTATACTTATTTCACAAAATAGCCACAACTCTTGCAGTTGAATGGATATGTTGTAGTGTGTGTGTAGTGTGTATGTTTGTGTGTGTGTGCTAAGTCATCTGCAAGACTCGGTTACTTATTGGCAGCTATGTCTGTATGCTGCTCCTGATTGGCTTACATGCCATTTCTTGCTCTGGGGCTGTATTGCATTGTAGCTCCTAACTGGCGTCAAAACACATTTGTAACCTTACAGACAAAAAATATTAAAAAAATAAAAACTTCCTGAAAGGAACATAAAACAAGTTGGGATAGAGACAAAATATAATATGTACTTTAATTACTTTAACTGCAAATTTATACTGCAGTGCCTCGCCATTAACCCTTTCTTTTAAAGGACCAGTCAACACATTAGATTTGCATAATCAACAAATGCAAGATAACAAGACAATGCAATAGCACTTAGTCTGAACCTCAAATGAGTAGTAGATTTTTTTTATAACAAATTTCAAAGTTATGTATATTTCCACTCCCCTTGCACCATGTGATAGCAATCAGCCAATCACAAATGCATATACGTATATTCTGTATATACTGTACTGTATATTGTAAATATAAAAGACTGTGCACATTTTTTTTAATGGAAGTAAATTGGAAAGTTGTTTAAAATTACATGCTGTATCTGAATCATGAAAATGTAATTTAACCTGAGTGTCCCTTTAAGTTTCTAAATTGTACAGCTCTAACTCCCCCAACACAATTTCTTATATGGCTGTATCTATCTCCACGTTTGATTTGGTAGAATGCAAGACTTTAACACTCATTATCTGCTGGAGCATGCCTAGAAGAAAATTAGCTGCTGTTAACTCAGTTGAAATACAATGCCTGTGTTTCTGATGCTATACACTGACAAAGCAGGGTGGATCAGACTATGGCTATGTTACTAATTTTGCTTATTTTTGAAAATTATTTTAAAATACTTGCCAGCAATTTTTAAACCTTTTTCTTTTTTTTTTTAATGCAAACTAGCTTTATTAGCCCTTTTAGGATATGCACAGATCTCAAAATGTTTTATGGCACTTTAATAAAAGTCGTCCATACTAAGATATGCTAAAAACAAAACTTGAAAACAGCTTAAAGGGCTACTAAACCCAAATCTTTTCTTTCTACTTTAGCCACCAATTAGCAAGCGCTACCCAGGTGCTAAACCAAAAATGGGCCAGCTCCTAAGCTTTACATTCCTGCTTTTCAAATAAAGATAGCAAGAGAATTAAGACAAATTGGAGAAAATTAGAAAGTTGCTTAAAATTTCATGCTCTATCTGAATCATGAAAAAAATAAATTGGGTTTAGTATCCCTTTTAAAAAACCCTAACATAACTGAAAATAAAAAAAACCTACCCTTACTCAAAAAACAACAACAACAACAATACACTTAAAAAAAGCAAACAATTAAAAAAAAAAAAAAATAACAAACTAAATATCCAAAATAAAAAAAGTTATTCCTACTCTAATCCTCCCTTAAAAACAAAAAGCCACCCAAAATAAAAACTAATCTTAAAAGGACCATGTAAGAAATCAGCTTTTTTTTTTAATTTATTTTTTTTACAAAAATACAAAGTGCCCCCTAACAGCCCAACCCCCCCCCCCCCAAAAAAAAGACCTTACTAAAAAAAACAAAAAAAACTAACACGCCTCCAGTTAAGTCTATTATGTGAGGGATTTAGAGCAAACCACACTATCCGACATCCAACCTAGACTTTCGCTCAAGCACTAATATTACTTTCAGCTTTTAATAATGGCCCAAAAATAAAAGCGATATTGATTTAACTTGAGCGATGTTAGTGCACAATAGCGCTAATATTTTTGAGCTCCACTTATAATCTAGTATCTATATGCCAGTTATTAGATGAGTCACGGGATCACGCATAAGATTGTCAAAGTATCAAATTGGTGTTGACATCATGGTATGAGCTTCTATGCCATTGGTGACTGCATCATTATGCTATTTAGTGATACTGTTACACGCATTGGACCAGAATACAAGTGGAGTGGTAATTGACACTCCTGCATGAGCGTTAATTGCACTAGAAGTTAGCTTTTTGCATGTGTCGGATTTTGCTCGTATTATGAGTTGAAAGTAAACTGATTTTACTCACGCGCTAACCTGACGAGCACAAAAAGCTGAACTTAGAATATCGCGTATGCTTTTATGTATTCCCCCATAGAAGTAAATGGAGAAAAAAGGGGGGGGGGGGGGGAAACCTAACACCCCACTTATGTATTTGTGTTTATATAAATATGTCTGTAAATACATATATAGACATATAAATACACAAATACATATGTACACACGTGTATATATATAAATATATATACACATATATATACACACACACATACATCCTATAATTTAAAAGGCCAAGTGTGTTTGTCCGAAGCTGTCATGCGCAGTAGAGACTGCGCAAGGACAAACACACCTGACCTTCAACAAACTGACCTGTCCGCCACGAGAACTGTAGATATGATGGGGGCGGGGCCGGCCGGGCATAACGGGGGTGGGGCCGACAGGGCGTGATGGGTACGGGCGGGGCCAGGTGGGAGTGGCCATGGCCGTGAGAGAGAGAGCACGCAACAGAGGGTGGGAGAGAGAAAAAGAGAGGTTGGAGAGAGAGCAAAAGAGGAGAGAGCGAGCAAAAGATAAGGGGGAGAGAGAGAGCGCAAAAGAGAGGGGGGAGAGAGAACAAAAGAGAGAGGGGAGAGAGAGAGCAAAAGAGAGGGAGAGAGAGCAAGGGGTGGGACCACTGTACTGCAAAAAATGGCCCGTTTAAATGGGCTTTAGGACTAGTACATACATATTTAGACATGTACAGTATATGTATGTATCTCAATGTTAAATCCCTTTGCGTGCCTTTTTTTCTTCTAACACCTTAGATCTTATATCTTTGAGACCTTATAACTTTTTTGTGTGCAATTTTTTTTTTATATAATTTATATTAGATAGTGTTATTATGAGTGTAACTATACTTTGTAATGTATTTTTGATGTGTTCTGTGCAACTTTTTAGGTTTGCGAAACAGCTAACCAGAGCTCTGAAGTTGGGGTAATCATTGTAGTGTAAATTGGGATTGCGCTCAAGCAATCAGGTTTACTTTCAACTCGTAATGTGCTCCACTCGTAATGTGCTCCACTCGTAATGTGCTCCACTCGTAATCTGGTCTAATATGTTGTATGACTAGTAATCACACATTACATTTCCTTGACTTTAATGAGTGAAAGTAATTGAAGTAATTGTTACTAGGTTCTACCTGTTTGCACAAGAAAAAGTGAAGATGAAATAGGGAAACTGTCAAATATACACAGCAGCCTTTAATTTAAATCTCATATTTCTAATGACCAGATCTCTTAATCAATTTCAATCAGTCTTTCTAATTATATAGTCTATAGTGTAATATTACAATTCTGCAGCTAATAACACAAATCAGCTTAAAGGGAATAACTACCCCTTATAGACTCAGGTGCACCACTTATTATCAAGCCTATTAGTGGAAAATCTAACATTGTGGCTATACATAGTATATCACCTGCACAGGTGTAAGACAAACTAAACGGAGGAGCCAGCATATGAATATGTGTGTGGGTGCTTATATTGTGTGCATCTGTCTTCATGTATGGCTTGTAGTTGGATTTGATTGTAAGCTCTACAGGACAGGGCTTCTGCATCATTGTGTATAGTTGGGTATCTGTTGTGCTGTCTATGTATTATATTTTATCTGTGCTTATTATCTATTGTTTCAATTAGAACATTAATAATTAAACAATGCCTGCGTTGTTATAATGTATCTTTGTTACCTATATTTTACTGTATTTTATTGTATATTTGTGTATTGTAACACTGTCTGTACTGTATCAGTGCTTGTGTTATCTAGTATCTGTCTTTGTGTTAATATACTGTGTTCCTGCATATTAATATTCCTCGGCAAGTTGCTATATCTGTGTGCATATTATGATAGCTATATGTGTTTTTTCTATTTCTCGCTGCATATTATTATGAATCCGTTTGAGGTCCCTCTTTCAGCGAAGGAATTAATATTCATGAGTATACAATATTTTTGCCCAAACAGGGTCCCCATGGGGGTAGTTAGACTACCCCTTTCTGACACATGACACATAAGATCTCACACCAGTATCCACTATAAGAGACCTATATTCTATAATTTAGGAACTGAGTGGGTTTGGGCTTTTTGGGGGGGTGGGGATTTGGGGTGCTAGGCACTCAGCGATCTTCCCCGTGAGGCCTGACTTGATTCTTATCTCATCACCATGGAAACGGCAAGAGAAGGTGCGAGAGATGTTTTCATTTTCTGTGTTAATTCAGATATTCAGATGAAGTTGTGAGCTGTGGAGAGGAGGGGGGCAGAGGAGAGAGAGGGGGAGAGAATATGTGAGAGATGTGAGGAGCAAAAGATTGGGAGAGGAATGGAGGATAGAGAAAAGCAAGATATATGAGTAGACAGGAGAGAAGATATGTGATGAGGAAAAAAGATAAGGGGAAAGGGGGTGAAGAAAAGATGAGGGGACAGAGAGAAAAGAGTTAAGAGAAGGGGGTGAAGAGACAGTTGATGAAAGGCATAATACATGTATAAGAAAAAAAATAGAATGAAAGAACAAAGATGCAATATCAATTTAGGACATGATCATACTGCAGTACTGCCAATATTAGCCTCCAGAAACAGTAGCTCGGAAACTGTAACAATCTCCATACAACCATAAACACTGTTACTATGCTGCACTATGGAATGATTTGGTTATATATCAGTGTACAGATACTCATTACCATTATAGGCTGCGCTGTAGCTCAACATGTTCATGATCAGTTTATTTATTTATATAGCCACTATTATTATTATTAGACATAATATCATGCTCGTTATAATTGTTTAAATACTCAAAATAATTAATGCCAAATACAGCTACACAATACCTCTGTATGCCAGTTTGTTTTCAGTATGTTTAGTAATTACCAGTATTTAGCTATTTATTATTATTAGTAGTATTATTTATTAACCAACACAGAGATACGGAATAAACACACAATGAAAACGGAATCATAGTTATTAGGTAACATTCTGATCCTGCAGGGGCAGAAAGCTTTAAGCCAATCAGAGCTTACCATCTAGCCAATCACATTATCAGTAAATATCTTTACACTGGCATGGAGCAGCATGTCCCTACTCATAGGATAGACACCTGATGAAGATGCATTTCCCTTGAAACGCGTAGTTTGTGATACAGCTGACCGGTCGACTGTGTTTGTCCTGGTTCTCATTTGGGACTGACCTATGTTTTATTGCAAGAATCTTTTTATTGTGTTTTTTATCTTGTGAGTCAGATTGTCTTTTAATGTATGTTATTCAATTATAACTTTTTCTAGTTTATTATATTATCATTATTCAGACCTCTGTCTCACTTGAATTTCTTTTGCATTTTATCAGCTCTGTCTTCTTTTTTTGTTTGTTTTTTAGATAGAGGCTCACTAATATAATAAAAATGTTGTATTATATATCATCTTTATTAATTATGATTGCTTTAGAGTGTTATCTTTTAAAATTCACTCTTTATAAACAGGCGCGATCAGAGGTAAATTTATATAAAATATAATCTATGTTGTGTTTATTTTCAGGGTTAAAGGGACATTGCACTAGATTTTTCTTTGCATAAATGTTTGATGATTTTCAGACTCCTAACCAAGCTCCAAAGCTTTAAATGTATACTGATGTATGCAGACTTTAAAGATTGCTTCTGTTTGTATAATGGTTTTTTTCATATGCAGGGGAGGGTCTGCTCTCAGCCCCTTTCAGTGGGTGTCCCTGCTTAACCTCTTTAACAGTGCTAAATTGGGAGCTTCTAAGTAAGTTTTTAAAAGGTTTTATACTGGATTTTTATATCAGTATCTGTGAATATTATTCTTAACAGCAGTGTCTATTACATGCAATTAAATTAAAATTGGTATATACTGTCCCTTAAAGATACTCAGGATCTTCACACAATGTGCTCTTTATTACTGTAAATATACTTATTTTTTCTTAAACAAAATGCGCTTTATGAGTGTACAGATACTTGGAATCATTATCCATAGTAATACATAGTTATACAGCATGCTCATTATTAGAGTTAATCACTAAATTTATTTAAAGATATAATACCAAATGTTTATCTGTAAATAGATACTTACATTAGTATACAGTGTGATCATTAATAATACTTTTCATCCTTATGCATCTCAGCAAGTGTAATATCAGAGTATAAATACCCTATTGACAGTGCTGTATGTGTCTTACCTATGATCAATATACAGTAAATCGTTCATTTCAGTATATAGATACTCAGAATAATTATTTAACCACAGAAACAGGAAAACGGTACATAAGTAATACTGGTCAGTGTGCACATCTTTTTAGTTAAAAAAAATAAATACAAATCCTAATACTCTTAGAAAAACAACCTGAATGCATGCTCACTGTAGTAGAACTTATTACAAATAAAGTCTAAGTTATCAATTAATATTTATTTGGATGGATTAATAATGATCACAAATATTAGTTAAAAAATAAGAGAATATATTTTACATTTTCCACAGTTTAATTTTATTTTATTTTTAATTAATTACGTTAATTTGTGCTTTGTATCACCCTTTCTCTTGTCCTATTGTTCAATTCTGTTAATTCTAGCTTTTCTGTATTAGGTTATATTATAGAAAAGTATGACATATAAAGATAATATGGAAAACTAAGAATGAAGGGACAATTGTATTTATTTATTTTTTTCATTTATAAGTTTTGTGATTCGAAGTAATGTATTACAACATTTTGAATTATTTTTATATTTTTTTTTTAATTTTATTTTTGCATATTCTTTTTATTTTATTATTTTTCCCTTAATACAGTTAGCCATCTAATATAAAGACAGATATAAGTAGTAGCTTAGCAAGGAGAACCAAGTTACAACCAGCAGTCATAAATATTGCATTTAATAATTAACAATACAGCTGAGGTAAGAAAAAAAGACCTAAATATGCCCCGTGGGTGGCTGGCCCTACAAAACACGCAGAGAGATCATTGTAAATTAACATATGTTAACATAGTGTAATATAGATGTATACTATAGTACATAAATGTTATATAAAAGTAAAATATAAAGTGTAAACAAAGCAGCACAAATAGTAAAACAATGGGCATTCAATACAAGAAACATTAAAGTGACACTTTCCTGTCATCTTTATGAAAGAGCAGCATCTAAATGTTTTTTACATAAAAAGTATAGGTTTTTAAATGTAAATATAAATTGATATAGCGTTATACTTTCTACTAATGCTCATTGGCTGATAGGTATTTCCTGCTAATGCTCATTGGCTGATAGGTATTTCCTGCTAATGCTCATTGGCTGATAGGTATTTCCTGCTAATGCTCATTGGCTGATAGGTATTTCCTGCTAATGCTCATTGGCTGATATGCATTTCCTGTTGATGCTCATTGACTGATAGGCATTTCCTGCTCTTTGGCTCATAAATTCTTTTTAAAGTGACATACAAATGTAAAAAAGAAAATGATCTAATGTGTTAAAACATTTTATTATTGCGCTATTGTTGATATATAACAGTGTAGTTAACCACTTCAAAGGTGTTAAACACATAGTTAAGGACAGCTCCAGGACAACGATAAAGTACTGGAACCTAGCTGAACACACATGGTGAGCCAATGACAAGAGGCATATGCACATAGTTACTAATCTCCAGCTTCCAGTAGTTCATGGCCAAGAAAATGAAGTAAATTTGATAGTAAAAGTCAATTGAAAAGTATTTAAAAGTTGTAAGCTCTATATGGATTATGAAAGTTTGCTTTGAGTTTCATGTTCCTTTTTTAATATTTGGTGATTGATGGGTATTTTCTGAAAATTGACACTGGCCCTATGGCCACCATTTGATGATATGATTATATCATGGAATAGTTATGCAGCATAGTATGCCTTGTTATCAGTGCATGAATACATTATATCATCTCCATTGCATAGATAGTTATCATTATATGACAGGACATCCTCATTATCAGAGTGCAGATACTTAATATTGTTATATATCATATTGCACTTAGTACTATATATTTTATCAGTATATAGATCATGATGTTTAATTGATGCACAGTACATCACTGATTATAAGTAATGGGTAGATAAATGTGTTATGGCCATTGACTGTATTGTTTAAGTCCTCAGTCCCCGGTGACACTTGAGGATATGATTTTGTGAGTGCTGTCTCTGTCACTGGCTTCTAATCAGTATGTCCTTAGCATTGGCCAACTTACACAGGACGATTAATATTACAGGGACTTCTATTGGCAAGTAATGTGTTAACTTCTGTGCATGTTATGCAAATTCCCTGATTTGTGTCTTCCTGCAGCTTGTTAATTTGAATGAATGAGTCATTGAGACAAGGTGTCACTGTATGACTGGAGGATCTATCTCAAATGTCATCGTCATCACCACAATATTGTCCCTAATACAGTGCACTGTAGAGTCTCACATCTCAGCACATGGGGAACTGCCACACTTCCTATTCTGTGACCTTCAACACTTTGCCCCTTGTCACTTCCTATCACACTGTGCCCCTTGTCACTTCCTTTCACACTGTGCCCCTTATTACATCCCATTCTGTCAGACTGTGCCCCTTACCACTTCCTGTCCTGTGTCCAGTCACACTGTGCCTGTGCCGCTTATCACTTTCCACTCTGTGTCCTTTCAGACTGTGCCAGTTGTCACTTCCTATCTTGTGTCCTGTCAGACTGTGCCCCCTGTCACTTTCCATTCTGTGTCCTGTCACACTGTGAGCCTTGTCACTTACTATCTTGTGTCCTGTCACACTGTGCTCATTGTCACTTCCCATTCTGTGTCCTGTCAAACTGTGCCCCTTGTAACTTCCCATTCTTTGTCCTGTCACACTGTGCCCCTTGTCACTTACTATCTTGTGTCCTGTCAGACTGTGCTCATTGTCACTTCCCATTCTGTGTCCTGTCAGACTGTGCCCCTTGTCACTTCCCACTCTGTGTCCTGTCACACTGTGCCCCTTGTCACTTTCCATTCTGTGTCCTGTCAGACTATGCCCCTTGTAACTTCCCATTCTGTGTCCTGTCACACTTCTGGGTCGGAGTCCGTGTCATCTAAACCTCCAGCTGCAGAGGAGTCTAACTTTAGGTTTAAGATGGAGAATTTGCGCTTTTTGCTAAAGCAAGTGCTTGCTACTCTGGAGGTTCCAGAACCGAAACCTCCGGAAGAACCTGCGATTCCTAAACTTGATAAGGTATATGAGGACAAGGTGGTGCCTCAGGCCTTCCCGGTTCCTGTTAAGATTGCAAATATTAAGAATGAATGGGAGTGATTAGGTTCTTCCTTTTCCCCTTCTTCTTCCATTAAGAAACTGTTCCCTTTTTCTGGACTCTCAGCTTGAGCTGTGGGGTACTGTCCCTAAGGTGGATGGTGCCATCTCCACGCTCGCAAAGCGGACAACTATTCCCCTCGAGGATAGTTCGTCGTTCAAAGAGCCCATGGATAAAAAGTTGGAAAGACGAGATACAGGATAAGATTAAGGCACTGAAGATCGCCAACTCTTTCATCTGTGATGCTAATATGCAAATTATTCACCTGAACGCTAAGGTGTCAGGTTTTTCTGTTTTAGCTCGCAGGGCTCTGTGGCTAAAGTCTTGGTCTGCGGGCATGACCTCTAAATCGAGGCTGTTGTCCCTGCCTTTTCAAGGAAAGATTCTGTTTGGTCCAGGATTGGATTCGATCATATCCACGGTTACGGGAGGCAAGGGAGCTTTTCTACCGCAGAATAGGACAGCTAAAGCCGAGACAAAATCGGCATGAAGGGGCAGCCTCCAACCGGTCTCTGGACCAAGTAGGAGGCAGATTATCTCTCTTCTCAGAAGCATGGTTGCAGGACGTTTAGGACCCTTTGGTACTAGAAGTTGTGGCCTAGGGTTACAGGATAGGGTTCAGATCCCATCCGCCCAGGGGCACATTCCTCCTGTCAAACCTGTCTTCAAGACAGGAAAAGAGAGAAGCCTTTCTAGAATGTGTGAGGGATCTCTCCTCTCTAGGTGTTATCGTACCAGTACCCCAAGCAGAAAGGGGTCTAGGGTACTATTCAAATCTTTTTGTGGTTCCCAAGAAGGAGGGCATGTTCCACCCGATTCTGGACCTTAAGTGTTTAAACAAGTTTCTGAGTGTTCCATCGTTCAAAAAGGAAACGATCAGATCTATTCTGCCCCTAGTTCAAGAGGGACAGTTCATGACAACTATAGACTTGAAGGACGCTTACCTTCATGTGCCAATTCACAGGGACCACTTCAAGTTCCTAAGATTTGTGTTTCTGGACCAACACTTCCCTTTGGTCTGGCGATGGCCCACAGAGTCTTCACATAGGTTCTGGGGGCACTACTTGCAGTGACCAGCGCCATCACTGAGTCTCGCAGAGGATCATTCGAGGACGCTTCCTCGTTTGCTCCAATCTCACGGTTGGAAGATCAACTTAGGAAAGAATTCCCTGGTTCCCAGCAACAGGGTGGAGTTCCTGGGCACGATAATAGACTCTATCTCCATGAAAATATTTCTCACAGACCATTGCCTCAGGAAGATTGTGTCCCCTTGTCTTGCCCTTCAGTCCTCCTCAAGCCCCTCAGTGGCTCAGTGTATGGAGGTGATCGGACTCATGGTTTCCAGCATAGAAGTCATTCCATTCACCAGGTTCCATCTCAGACCTCTTCAATTGTGCATGTTGAGACAGTGGAATGGCGATCATACAGATCTACCACAGCAGATATCTATGGATGCTCGGACTTGGATCTCCATCTCTTGGTGGATCCGTTCAGAGCAACTGTCCATGGGGACATCCTTCTTGAGACCGTCCTGGGAGATTGTGACCATGGACGGGAGTCTGGCAGGATGGGGAGCTGTTTGGGGTGCCAGGATGGCACAAGGAAAATGGTCCCGGGAAGAGTCTTTCCTTCCAATAAATATTCTGGAACTCCGAGCAATCTACAATGCTCTGAAGGCATGGCTTCCTCTGGGGTTGTTCAACTTAATCAGATTCCAGACAGACAACATAACCTCGGTGGCTTACATCAACCATCAGGGGGGTACGAGGAGCTCCCTAGCCATGAGGGAGGTGTCTCGGATATTGGAGTGGGCGGAGTCTCACACCTGCTCGCTCTCAGCGATTCACATTCCAGGTGTGAACAACTGGAAAGCAGACTTTCTCAGCAGACAATCCTTCTATCCGGGGGAATGGAGTTTTCACCCCGAAGTGTTTGCAGAGATTTATCTAAGGTGGGGAATGCCGGAGATAGATCTCATGGTGTCCAAACTCAATTGCAAGCTACCCCGATATGGGTCGAGGTCCAGGGATCCCCAGGCAGAGCTAATAGATGCCTTAGCGGTGCCTTGGGGGTTCAGCCTAGCTTACATTTTTCCACCGTTACCACTTCTACCTTGTGTAGTGGCACGCATCAAACAGGAGCGAGCTTCGGCCATTCTGATTGCTCCATCGTGGCCACAAAGGACGTGGTTTGCGGATCTGGTGGGGATGTCATCCTCTCCGCCGTGGAGGTTACCCTGTCGCAGGGATCTGCTGGAACAGGGCCCTTTTCATCATCAAAATCTCGATTCTCTGAGGCTGACTGCGTGGAGATTGAGCGCCTAGTCTTAGCCAAGAGAGGCTTTTCTGAGAGTTTGATTGATACTCTAATTCAGGCAAGGAAGCCAGTCCCTCATCGCATCTACCATAAGGTGTGGAGGACTTACTTGTCCTGGTGTGAGAAACATGAATATCTTTGGCATAAGGTGAATGCATCCAGGATTCTGTCCTTTCTCCAGGATGGTTTGGAGAAGGGTCTTGCCGCCAGTTCCTTAAAGGGACAGATTTCGGAATTATCAGTCTTGTTGCATAGGAGGCTCGCTGAGCTCCCTGACATCCAATCTTTTGTTCAGACTCTGTCTAGAATCAGGCCTGTCTTTAGACAGTCTGCTCCCCCATGGAGCTTAAACTTGGTTCTTAAGGTATTGCAGAAGGTTCCGTTTGAGCCTATGCATTCCATTGACATTAAGATTCTGTCCTGGAAGGTTCTCTTCCTTTTGGCCATTGCATTGACACGCAGAGTATCTGAACTGGCTGCCCTGCAATGTGAGCCTCCTTATCTGTTTTTTTTTATGTGGATAAGGCAGTGCTTCGCACTGGTTTGGGGTTTCTTCCCAAGGTGGTGTCTAACCGTAACATCAATCAGGAAATAGTGGTTCCTTCTTTGTTTCCTAAGGGGGCAGAAAGCCTTTTCTACTTCTTTGTCCTTTTGGTTGAGGAGCTTGATTCGCTTGGCCTATGAGACAGCGGGACATAAGCCTCCTTAGAGGATAACGGCTCATTCAACTAGAGCTGTGGCTTCGTCTTGGGCAAGAATGAGGCCTCTATGGATCAAATTTGTAAGGTGGCTACCTGGTCCTCCTTCCTTACACACTTTTTTACAAAGTTTTACAAATTTGACGTTTTTGCTTCTGCGGAAGCTGTTTTTGGGACAAAGGTTTTGCAGACTGTGGTGCCCTCAGATTAGGGTCCGTCTTTTCCCTCCTGGTTTCATTCAGTGTCCTCTAGAGCTTGGGTATATGTTCCTAACAGTAATGAATGAAGCCTCTGACTCTCCTCCCCTTTAGATGGAAAACATAAATTATGCTTGCCTGATAATTTCATTTACATCGAGGGGAGGAGAGTCCACGACTCACGCCCATATCTCCGAGAGGCGGCCCTAAATTTGGTTTATCTTCTGGCACCATTTATACCCTGATATTTCTCCTACTGTTCCTTGTTCCCTTGGCAGAATGACTGAGGGATGAGGGGAGTGGAGGAGGTATTTAAGCCTTTGGCTGGGGTGTCTTTTCCTCCTCCTGGTGGCCAGGTTCATAATTCCCAACAATAATGAATGAAACCGTGGACTCTCCTCTCCTTGATGGAAATAAAATTATCAGGTAAGCATAATTTATGTTTTTCACAGCACTCTATTTCATGATCTGTCTCCCTCTCTCTCCTGTCACACTTGGTCTTTTTTCGTCATCTTTGGTCTTTCTGTTTATGTCACTCTACCTCTCTTCATTTTTCCTCTATCATATTTTGTTGTCATTTGAGCTGCTAAATTTGTGGATTGTTTAAAATAATCAATTTTTCTTCCCCTAATTTTAGATTAGCTTTACTGTTTCTGCAGTCTCACCGCTCTGCATAGAGCTGCTGGCAATCACAACATTAACGTGCAACATTTTAGGGTCCATGTGTCATTCAATGAGGCATCAGGGACGGTGTCTGTGTAGGACGCCAGCGATGGCTGTCACTCTGCCGCATGCATAATGTTTTATCTCATCTGTTTTAGAATCTAAACTCAGACACCCCAAAAATAAGCCTGGCCCCTCCTGTGTAAAGACAGACGGGTGTCCCTGACCTATGTACCAAAGCCAGCATTCTGATTTCTGGGGCAGGATTCCCGGCAGACTCTGTTACAGACTTGGGAGGGGTGGGAGATTGTCCTGAAGCAGCTAGTGCCGCATTTACATCTAATCTGCAATAAATAATTCAGGTTCAAGTGTAGTGAGGTGCTAGGAAGGCTGCTCTCGCTTTTCTAATCACTGCAAGAAGTTTATTGTGTATTTAAAATAATATGGTTGAAGCATTCTATGGGGGCAGAGGGAGAGATGGGGGGTTTAAAGGGACATACATGTGTGTTCAACATCTGCAAAGGGATTAAATACATAGTTTAAAGTCAGCTATGCTGAGACCTAGTTGAACACATCTAGTGAGTCAGTGAGAAGAGGCATATGTGTGTAGCCACCTACAACTAACTCCTGCATTGCTGCTCCTGAACCTGCCTAGGTATTCTTTTAAACAAAGGATACTAAGAGAACGGTGTAGATTTAAAGGGACATTACTTTGAGGCGGTAATATAAAATGATAAATCGTTTTTACAATATATTAAAAAAAAACTCTGCCATATACTTTCATTATTTATTTTGTCCCCTTCTCCTGTAATTCCATTCTGAAATTGAGAGCTTTTCAGTTCCTGTTAGAAATGGAAGTGCAGAACACCGTTATATACCACACAGCCAATGGCCTCTATGTATGAAGCCGTCTACTTTCCTGCATTTGCCGGCCCAATACGCTCACCTATGCTCGCCTACCATCGCCGCCGCGGACCTGAATACGTTTGCCAAAGTTATCAAGAAAGCTGCCAACTGACAGTCATCGATCTCGCTGCTCATCGGCTTCTTTGCAGCTTTCTTGCTAGCCTGTCTCTAAGCACCCACACTAAACTATACTGTTTTACCCCCTAAACCGCCGCTCCCGGAGCCCCCCGCACCTAAATAAAGTTATTACCCCCTATCCCGCTCTCCTGGACCCCGCCGCAACTATAATAAATATATTAACCCCTAAACCGCCGCTCCCGGACCCCGCCGCCACCTACATTATACCTATTAAGCCCTAATCTGACGCCCCCTATACCGCCGCAACCTATATTCAAGTTATTAACCCCTATTGTGCGGATCCCGGACCCCGCCACAACTAAATTGTTTAACCACTAAACCGCCACACCCGGAGCCCACCGCCACCTACATTACATTTATTAACCCCTATCCTGCCCCCCACTACACCGCCGCCATCTACATTAAACTCATTAACCCCTAAACCGCCGCTCCCGGACCCCGCCGCCACCTATATTAAACTTATTAACCCCCTATCCTGCCCCCCTATACCACCGCCACCTATATAAAACTTATTAACCCCTAAACCTAAGTCTAACCCCAACACCCCCCTAACTTTAATATTATTTTATTAAATCTAAATAAAACTTATTATTAACTAAATTATTCCTATTTAAAAATAAATACTTACCTATAAAATAAACCCTAAGATAGCTACAATATAACTAATAGTTACATTGTAGCTATTTTAGGATTTATTTTTATTTTACAGGCAACTTTGTATTTATTTTAACCAGGTACAATAGTTATTAAATAGTTATTGACTATTTAATAACTACCTAGCTAAAATACTTACAAAATTACCTGTAAAATAAATCCTAACCTAAGTTACAATTAAACCTAACACTACACTATCATTAAATTAATTAAATAAATTAACTAGTTTATTTAATTTAATTTTAGGTAATTGTAAACTATAGTACAAAAAAAAAAACACTAAATAACAGAAAATAAAAAAGAATTACAAGAAGTTTAAACTAATTACACCAAAATAAAGCCCCCCAAAATAAAAAATGCCCTATTCTAAATTACAAAGTAATCAGCTCTTTTACCAGCCCTTAAAAGGGCTTTTTGCAGGGCATTGCCCCAAAGTAATCAGCTCTTTTACCTGTAAAAAAAATAAATACAACCCCCACCCCACCCCACCCCCTGAAGATCTCCCTACCTTGAGTCGTCTTCACCCAGCCGAGCCGAATTCTTCATCCAAGCGGAGCAAGAAGAGGTCCTCCATCCGGTAGAAGTCTTCATCCAAGCGGAACAAGAAGAGGTCCTCCAAATCTAAAGCTTCTAATCGGTTTCGTTCCTTTCGTCAGAATAGAGAACAGAAAACCATTCCTTCCCCTAAAGACTCTGGCTCCAATTGGAAGCCATTCTCGAGTTGTAATAAGTCCAAGCATTACAAGAAACCAAAGCCAGCCCCCCTCAATCCAGTTTTGCTGGTGGAAATTATTTCAAGACGTTTGGGCAGGTTCCATTCAGAATCATTGGATTCAGAATCAGTGGCGTCACTAGGGTTGGTGTCACCCGGTGCGGTAAGTCATGGTGTCACCCCCCCCCCAGAAAGCAGACACACACAGAAACACAGGCAAACACTCAGACACACTTAAAAACATACTCAGATGCACACACAAACACTCAGAAACACACTCAGACATACACACAAAAACACTGAGACACACAAAAACTCAGACACACACATACAAAATATGTAAACTGCACTGCATTAATTATGAAGCTCATGCCTAGAGCTGCTCCCTGGCTCAGCAGAACATCAAATGAAAGTTAAACAGAGCACTCTAAAATAAATCACTGAAGAAAAGGTTTAGGTGCGCAAACTATGAAAATTCGGCTCTCTGACTCTGTTCCAAGTCTGTCAGTGCACAGCCCTGGGCCGCATGTCACTGAGCAGTGAGCACAGATAGGCAGGCAGGTTTAGGCTAGCAGCGCAACTTTGCAAGCCCCACGGCACACCCACAACATTCATAGTGAAATTGGGCAGGGGAGGAGCAAAGTACAAAAAAGCAAAAGCAGCCGGGAAAACTGTTGAAATTGCAGCACTGGCTCAAGGGGCAAAAAAATTGTGTGTCTACAACTTCCCCAGTCCCACTAATGTTCACAAATGCCAGCCTCTAATAAAATAATCTATGCATCTCAACATTGTATTTCTTTGAATTTCAATAAAAAAAATTTTTTTTGGTGTCACCCCCTGGAGGGTGTCACCCAGGTGCGGCCCGCACCCCCCTAGTGATGCCACTGTTCAGAATATTCAGAATATTGTCTCCCAGGGGTATCGAATAGGTTTCAGAATAAGACCTTCTGTGAGAATATATTTTCTCTTTCACGTTTCAACAAATCCTGTGAAAGCTCAGGCTTTTCTGAAGTGTGTTTCAGATCTAGAGCTTTCAGGAGTGATTGTACCAGTTCCAATTATGGAACAGGGTCTGGATTTTTTTTTTGTATTAAATAGTTTTTATTAAGTTTTTTTAAAAAACAAGTGTACAGAAATAACAATCTTATGTAAAATTTCTACATACATCAAAAACAATTAAACCTGGGGATTAATGATATCTTTAAGAGTATATTAGTTCAGCTGTGTATCACTTATTTCTACTACTTATTTTGTGCTATGGTTTATTGTACTATTGATAAGTAACTTGGCCTTTATTTGGGCTTGTATTATAGTATAGCTGTATCTAAACCACACTTGAGATTGAGGTATATACCTCTTTATATTACTGCTTTAGTTACACTTGTTCTAATAGATACGTCTTGTACTGGATAAAGAATGGTATCTCTGTGCAACAGTCTGTTGTCTATCGGTTTGCCATGTGAGGCTAGTTTATGTTATAATGCTTGTATGTTAGACTTGTCTCACTCGAAGTGTATATATAGGGGTATTGATGCTGGTGCTTATCTTATTGTTGTATTGAGGAGCTGCAACTATAGATTATTGTAATTGAATTACTTTATAGCTTTTCTTAACAGTTAATGCTATGTACTGAAACTTTAATAGTTACTTTATAACTGTTAGATTGTTATAGCTTTACTTGATCCTTATATAGATTGTAAGGTGTAGCTTTATATTTCGTTCAGCAAAATATCAGACTTCTCTCAACGTTTTACAAGTATTATATATTAAAGGGATACTAACCCCAAATGATTTCTTTCATGATTCAGATAGAGCATGCAATTTTAAGCAACTTTCTAATTTACTCCTATTATCAATTTTTCTTTATTCTCTTGCTATCTTGATTTGAAATAGCAGTAATGAAAGGTTAGGAGCCGGCCCATTTTTAGTTCAGCACCTTGGTAGCGGTTGCTGATTGGTTTGCTACATTTAGCCACAAATCAGCAAGTGCTACCCAGATGCTCAACAAAAAATGGTTCAGCTCTAAAGCTTACAGTACTGCTTTTTCAAATCAAGATAGCATGAGAACAAAGAAAAATTGATAATAGGAGTGAATTAGAAAGGTGCTTTAAATCTCATGCTCTATCTGAATCATGAAAGAAAAAAATTGGGTTTAGTGTCCCTTTAAGCTACCATCTGCTAATAAGAAACCCCCAGTTAATGCCACGATTAAAGTAGTTTTCGCTACTTATCTTACTAGCTCTTGCGCTATTGTATTCAGCTTAAATGATTGCCAGATCTGCAGTGCAACAGTACTATATGACCGGCCGGAAACTCCAGCGAGACTACCTTAAAGTTGCTATAGAGTACTTTTAACCATATTCATTATCTCAGTTTTTAAATTCAAATTACATTTTCTGCATTTGTACAACAGGAGAGCAATTAAAACTAAGGAACACCTGACGCAACGTTTCTCATACGCTTCCTCAGAGGGAATCCAACTCCTGTCTAATTTCTGCAATACATATTCCAGGTGTAGACAATTGGGAAGCGGATTATCTCAGTCGGTCAGTCTTTACATCCAGGCGAGTGGCTCTTCCATCCAGATGTATTTTGTCAGATTGTGCAGATGTGGGGGTCTTCCCGAAATAGATCTGATGGCTTCCCATCTAAACAAGAAGCTTCCCAGGTACCTTTCCAGGTCCAGGGGATCCTCAGGCGAGATGGTGTATGCGTAGGCAGTTTCTTGGTTTTACCAACCTGCTTTACATTTTTCCTCTCTAGTTCTTCTTCCAAGGGTGATCTCCAAGATCATATTGCATGTGTTTCTGATAGCACCAGGCATGGCTTCACATATTTTGGTTTTGGATCTTGTCCGGATGTCCAGTTGCCAGCCTTGGCCACTTCCTTTAAGGCCAGACTTTCTGTCTCAAGGGCCGTTTTTCCCATCAGGATCTCAAATCGCTAAATTTGAAGGTATGAAATTGAACGCTTACTACTTAGTCATAGAGGTTTCTCTGATTCAGTGATTAATACTATGCTACAGGCTCGTAAGTCTGTTTCAAGGAAGATTTATTATCGGTTTGAAAACCTATATTTCATGGTGTTTTTGTCATAAATTCTCTGGCATTCTTTTAGGATTCCTAGAATTTTACAAGTTTCTTCAGGATGGTTTGGATAAAGGTTTGTCTGCAAGTACCTTGAAGGGGACACATCTCTGCTCTTTCTGTTTTATTTCATAGAAAGATTGCTAAACTTCCTGATATTTACTGTTTCTGTACAGCCTTTGGTTCATATCAAGCCTGTTGTTAAATCAATCTCTCCTGCTTGGAGTCTTAATTTGGTTTTGAAGGCTTTACAGGCTCCTCCTTTTGAGCCTATGCATTCTTTGGATATTAAACTACTTTCTTGGAAAGTGTTGTTTCTTTTGGCTATCTCTTCTGCTAGAAGAGTTTTCTGAATTGTCCTGCTCTCTCTTGTGAGTCTCCTTTTCTGATTTTCCATCAGGATAAGGCTGTTTTGCAGACTTTGTTTAAATTTCTTCCTAAGGTTGTGAATTCTAACAAAATTAGTAAGGAAATTGTTGTTACTTCCTTGTGTCCTAATCCCAAGAATACTCTCGAAAGATCTCTACATTCTTTGGATGTTGTAAGAGCTTTGAAATATGTCGAAGCTACTAAAGATTTAAGGAAGACTTCTAGTCTATTTGTTGTTTTTTCTGGTCTTAGGAAAGGTCAGAAAGCCTCTGCCATTTCTTTGGCATTTTGGTTAAAGCTTTTCATCACAAGGCTTAATTAGAGGCGGGACAATCTCCGCCTCAGAGAATTACAGCTCATTCTACTAGATCAGTCGCCACTTCTTGGCCTTTTAAGATGAAGCTTCGGTGATCAGATTTGCAAAGCAGCAATGTGGTCTTCTTTGCATACATTTACTAAAAATTCTACCATTTTTATGTATTTGCTTATTCTGAAGCAGGGCTTTTGGTAGAAAAGTTCTTCAGGCAGCTGTTTCAGTTTGATTCTTCTGCTTATGATTTACGTTTTTTTCTTGAAATTTATGTGAAATTTATAAAAGACTTATTATTTTGTGGATTTTAATTTTTTTTAAGAGGAAATAGCTGTTTTTATTTATCCCTCCCTTTCTAGTGACTCTTCTGTGGTCTCCCACATCTTGGGTATTCTATCCCATACGTCACTAGCTCATGGACTCTTGCCAATTACATGAAAGAAAACATAATTTATGTAAGAAACTTACCTGATAAATTCATTTCTTTCATATTGGCGAGAGTCCCACGGAGGCATATCTTTTTTATGGTGGTTATGATTTTTTGTAATAAAAAGCACAATGTGATTTCCAGTACCCTCTTTTTGTATGCATTTTTACTCCTTATTTTATCACCTCACTACTTGGCTATTCGTTTAAACTGAATTGTGGGGGTGTGGTGAGGGGTGTATTTATAGGCATTCTGAGGTTTGGGAAACTTTGCCCCTCCTGGTAGGATTGTATATCCCATATGTCACTAGCTCATGGACTCTTGCCAATATGAAAGAAAAGAATATATCAGCTAAGTTCTTACAATAAATTATGTTTTTTCCTCTCTTGTTCCTTGTCCTTTCTTGTCCTTGCAAACCCTTTTTATGCTCTAGTTCCTTCTCTTTATCTTTCACATTAGTTCTCCCTTATTTACAATCTGTTGGATTTGGGAAGTACAAGTGTTCTAGGTGCATATATCGGTAGCTCTATCAGTTGGATATGCATTGGGTAATACACTTTTGGTCTCCCATTGTGATCATGTATTTCCTCCATAATATTTTAACAGATTCATTAAAAGAGCAAGTTTTAAATGGGTGATTGGTTATTAGACCATTTATTGTGGTGATGTCACTGAGAGATATTGCTATTGTCCTGTGTTCTATAATAGCCTGTCTTGCTTAGATTTACAAGACCAGTTAAAATGTATGAGACATATTGAAAATGCCACAGCAAAATATGTAAAAATCGGACTTTGAATAACTCTAGATTTCCTATGTAAATGGTCTATTATTCATATAAATTTCCTACTACAGGTATTTGTGTAAATGTCCTTCTATTGAATAGGAAATCTGCAGTTAGCAATCAGTGTTGTTCATTTAGTGTTGAATTCATTTTAAAGTGGGTCTCCTATGTAGAATATTTTTTTCCTTAATCACTAAACACATGTCCTGCCCCTCCATTCAATCAAGGGTGCTGCCATCATTTTCGAACCTAGGTTACACTGCAGGTATACGAAGCAGAGTTGCTGCACGTGTGCAAACACATCAGCACTGGAATATAGTGAAAGAGTTCAACATGGCAGCATTCACGACTAGAGGGAGGCAAGAAATTACCTCAATACTATGCTTATTTTAATGTTTTTAGTGTTTAAAGGAATACTAAACCCATTTGTTTTTCTTTCCTTATTCAGATAGAACAGGACATTTTAAGCAACTTTGTAATTTACTCCTATTAGTATTTTTTCTTTATTCTCTTGTATCTTTATTTTGAAAAGGCAGGAATGAAAGTTTAGGAGCCGGCCCATTTTAGGTTTAGCACCTGGGTACTGCTTGCTGATTGGGGGCAAAATGTAGTCACCAATCGGCTAGCTCTATCCAGGGTGCTTTACAAAAAATGGGCCGGCTCCTAAACTTTAATTTCTGCTTTATCAAATAAAGATACCAAGAGAACGAAGAAAAATTGATAATAGGAGTAAATTAGAATGTTGCTCAAAATTGCATTTTGTATCCGAATAATCAAAGAAAAACTTTGGGTTTAGTGTCCCAAAGCCCCTTTCATATCTGCATTAAAGATACAGTAAACACCTTGAGATTTTAATATAAAATATTTAGTTATGCACAGTAAAACCTAATTTTCAATATACATTCGTTATTAAATGTGCCCGTTTTCATATAATTAAGCTGTGAAAAATTGTGCTTATTCTAATTAAACTGAAAACCCACCCTGCAGACTTATCAAGGCTAACCTTGCTCACATATATTTCCCTAATTGGCTTTAACAAGAACTGCAAACCAATGTATGGCTAGCCTTGTCAGCTGCAGACTTAAGCCCAGATTGTCTCTTCCAAATGAGGCGGTGGGTGAAGTCTGGCTGTTGAAAAACAATTGCAGCAAACAAGAGGTTGATATGTTTTTTCTGTAGCAGATAAGATGTGTCTTGTAATTACAATGTGTTTACTGTCCATTTAATGTTTCCTCTTTCTCTCTCTCTTTCTCTTTCTTTCTTTCCTTCCCTCTTTCTCTCTATTTCTCTCTCTCTCTCTATTTCTCTCTTTCTTTCTCTTTCTCTCTCTTTCTCTCTCTCTCTCTCTCTCTCTCTCTCTCTCTCTTTCTTTCTTTCTCTCTCTTTCTATCTTTCTTTCTCTCTCTCTCTCTCTCTCATATCTTTTGCCTTTGTCATCCTGTTGCTTTCTTCTCTGTCTTTTATTATTCATTGATTCTCTTTCCTCACTCTCTCACTCATTCTCTGCCCTCTTTTCCTCCTCTGCATTTCTCTGTCTCAGTATATTCAGCTACTTGGTTTGATGGATGATGTCTACAGGCCGCTGTGTGCAGGGAGATAAAACCAAAGCTGTTTTGTGTTTTCACAGTAGAAATAATGTTCCAGTCATTGAGGGACGTGGGGAAGCAAAGGAGAGTGGAAAAAATAGCGAAGAGCAGAGAGGCATACAAAAGGGTGTAGTGTAAAGAACTAAAATGGGGCAAAATGGTTTAAACTGGGGCAAAGGGGAAGATTGCACAGATGGAAAAGTAGGGGAGAACAAGGAAACGGGATAGAGAGGAAAATAATGTAATACAAGTAAAGAAAGCATTAAAGGGACACTAAACCAAAATTTTTTTTTTCTTCATATTAAAAAACAGCATCGCAATTTTAAGCAACTTTCTAATTTACCTCCTATTAATCAATTTTTTCTCCCGTTCTCTTGCTATCTTTATTTTAAAAAGCCAGGAATCTAAGCTAAGGAGCCGGTCCATTTTTGATTCAGCACCATGGATAGCGCTTACTGATTTGGTGGCTACATTTAGCCACCAATCAGCAAGCGCAACCCAGGTGCTGAATCAAAAATAGCCCGGGCTCCTAAGCTTACATTCTTGCTTTTCAAATAAAGATTTCAAGTGGAACGAAGAAATATTGATAATAGGAGTGAATGAGAAAGTTGCGTAAAACTGCATGCTCTATCTTAATCAAGAACGAAAAAAGATGTGGGTTTAGTGTCACTTTAATACAACTAAAGAAAAGTAGTATAAAGTAAAATAAGGTGAGAACACAGAGCTAAACTGGAGAAGGGGGAGATCATAGAGTACAAGGAGATAGAGGAGAACATGGAAAACAATAAATAAAGAGGTGAGAGAGAGAACATATAGAGCTGTACAATAGATAAAGAACTTGGAAACCAAGGTTAATATGGAATTAATGTAGGAACATAATGAAATTAGGAAACCACGGATAGAGTAAGAATGAGAATTTTAGGAAGAGCAAGATTGAACAACAAATGTGAAATAGAGGCAGAGAAAGACATATAATTATATAATTTCAAAGAACATGGAGAGTGGTGAGAGAAAGTTATAAGAGAAACATGGAAAGTAAGAGAGAGTGAGATAGATCAGGTAGAACATGGAAAAGAAGAGAGAGAGAGAGTAGAGAGAGAGAGAGAGAGAGAGAAGAGAGAGAGAGAGAGAGGGAAAAAACAAGGAAAGGATTGGGAGTGTGAGAGAAAGTTAAGGAAAACATAGAATATATATTTTCAAAGAACACAAGTGTGAGAGAAAGATATAAGGAGAAAATGGAAAACAAGAGAAAGGATCAGGGAGAACATGGAGAGTATAATGGAAGGATACGAGAACATGGAAAACGAGAGAGAGCAAAAGATAAAAGAGAACATGGAAAACGAGAGAGGAGCGAAAGATATAAGCAGAAGATGGAAAATGAGGAAAAGAAGGAAAACGAAGATTTGGGAGAGAAAGATAAGGAAAAACTTGGACATTGTTAGAGAAATATAAGGGAGAACATGGCGAATGAGACACCCAGAAAGATTGGGCGGGTGGGGGGGGGGGGGGGGGGAGGACGGAAGAAAAAAAGAGGATAACATAGAGAGTGAGAGAAATATATGGGATTACACGGAAAATTAGAGAAAAAAAAAATAAAAGGACAGTGGGGAAATATAGGCGAGAGCATGGACAATGATGGAAGAACTGGGGAAGATGTGAAGAATAAGGGCAATGTATGGGAAGAACATTGAGAGTGAGAACTAGAAAAAAAAACAGGAGAACAAGGAGAGCGATGATGGACAACATGGAAGAGAGTAAGCTAGGGAAAATATGGAGAAAAAGAAAGATGGGAGAAACTATGAGAGGTACGAGAGAGCAGAAGCTTTGGGAGAATATAAAGAAAGGAGTGAATATGTAATGGGAGAGAAAAAGATAGGAGTTTGGAGTGCAAAAGCAGATGTCACAGAAAGTGAGAGATTATAAAGTAATGAGAAGAACATGGAATTTACAGGCTGGATAAGAAGAGCAAGAGATGTATAATATGGGGAATAAGACAGAGAGTGGAGAGAACCTGGTGCATAAGTGCAAGAGAGGTAGAAAATAAGACTGCAAGAGCATGTAACACAGGGAGAACAAGGAACACATGTACAATGGAGAAAGAATGTGGAGAATAAGATTGCAAGAGAGCGAACCACAGGGAGAACATGGTGCATAAGTACAAGAGAGGTAGAAAATAAGACTGCAAGAGAATGTACCACACATGTACAATGGAGAAAGAATGTGGAGAATAAGACTGCAAGAGAATGGACCACAGGGAGCATATAGTCCATAAGTACAAAAGAGGTAGAATGTAGAGAATAAGACTGCAAGAGAGTGGACCACAGGGAGAACATGGTGCATGCGTACAAGAGAGGTAGAATGTAGAGAATAAGATTGCAAGAAAGTGGACCACAGGGAGAACATGGTGCACAAGTACAAGAGGTGCAACGTAGAGAATAAGAATGCAAGAGAGTGGACCACAGGGAGAACATGGTGCATACGTAGAAAAGAGGTAGAACACAGAGAATAAGACTGCAAGACATCGGACTAGAGGGAGAACACGATACATAAGTACAAGAGAGGGAAAACATAGTCATAGAAAATAAGACTACAAATTAGCAGCCAACAGGGAGAACATAGAGAATAATATAGTGAGAGGAAAACATGTCAAATAGAAGAATAAATGACCAGAAAGTGTAGAATGAGTGGTAGAACAAAATAAAATTTAGAAAAATAGTGAAAAAGCTTAATGAGAGTATGAAGAGCAAAAGTTAGTGGCAAAGGCAGCATGAGAAAGAGAGTGAACAGCAAACAAGAGAGACAACATATAGAGGGAAAACACGGAGAGCAAGGAAGGAGCAGACAATGATATGGAGATGAGCATAAAGGGAAAGATGCATAGATTTAAAGGCCATTGAGGATGTCTTAAACAGAGGGTGTATACCTGGATCGAAGTTTGTTAATCAAGAGATTATTGTCTGAAGGATAATAGTGTTTGCAATGTTATTTGTTATGTGTTCAGTTTCTGAGGTTTATTGATGGGTGCAGGTCAATATTTTGGGTCTTATTGTCTAGGGACATTAAAGGGTAGGGGTCAGTAAGTGTGGGCTCAATACCTAGGGCCATTGGTGAGCTGGGTGTTACTAGCTGTGGTCTTGGTGTCTAGGTGCATTAGTGGGGTGAGGTGAGTGTTGCTAGTTGTTGACAAAGTGTCTGAAACACATTAGTGGGGTTTGTTGCAGTTGTTATGGTTTGATTGTCTAGTCTGGTAAGATGGCACCACAGGTTGAGGGCTTTGAATTTGAGGACTATTTATGATTGGGTTCACTTGTTATAGTGTCTAAAGTTGAAAGGTTATCATTTTCAGTGTCTGAGGGCATTGCATGGAGCTGATAGTTGTGCAAACGTGAAAAGTCCAAAAGACAGCAGTACTCACCAAACTTATGCAAAAGGTCACGTTTATTGGAATCTCCCAATGCTACACAAATCAAACATGTGACTTTTTGCATACGTTTGGTGAGTGCTGCTGTCTTTTGGACTTGTCATGTTTGCACACTTTGAGGTTTTTGGTGTAGAACCTCACAGATTTGCACCACAACCGACTCACATTGTGCTGGACAATGCATGCTGCTGCGCTGATAGTTGTGGGCTCATTACCTCTGGCTGTTTGTGGGTAGGGATAGCCAGTTATAGGCGAGTGTCTGTGCCATTGGTGGGTTCTGGGTAACTAATTGTGGGTTCATTTTCTTTGTGGTGGAGTTTGCACTTCTTGTGGGTTCTAAGCCTTGGTCCACTAGTTTCTAGGGTTTTAAGTTTCCTAGGGGTATTAGTGGAATATAAAGCATCTATTTGTTAGCTTTGTGTCTGAGGGACATTGGTAAATTGCATTCACTAGCAGTAGGCATAATAACCCTGCGTGGAGTCAGTGGCATGCCGAAGAGATTGAATATTCTGTTGGCATTCTCTGACAGTGTTGTCAAGCACATACCCAGGCACAGATCCTCCTCCCTCTTTCAGCTGTGCCAGGCTCTGGGACTATGTGCTAGATGCCAGATGGCAAGCTGGGGGCTTGGGGCTGGCGGCAGGTACCTCCTGTGTCACTGTGACAACCAGCCTTATATTGTATAGAGGAGGGAGCATGGAATCTGCAGTGAATAGTACATAAATGGTTACATTTGTTTTAATCATAAACGAGCTTCTTTATATCAGAGATGAATGAAATAAAATAGCAAATTATTTTTCTGGCATAAACCATATACATTTTCCCTTTGCTGCATATAACACACCATGTAACTTCTATTGTTCAATATAGCCAACCTTATTGCTGTATGGAATCTATATAACTCTAACTACTGCATATATCTTGTCCCTATAACACGTCATTTTATTTAGTATAACCTGCCACTAATGTTCTCACAAGCCATCACATTTGGCTTCTCCCTACTATTGATAAGGTGACAGCTGTGAGTGGGTTTTTTTATGTGTCACATGACGTTTGGTGTTGTCATACAGTTGCATTGGAACCATGCAGTACTCAAGTAACCCTTCTCTCTGATTTTTAAATATAATTTGGTAATGCGCTACACTTCCACCACAATATCTTCCTGTATGTAGTCATTTTAGTTTTGTAGTTGTTTCCTTGAATTGAAATGGTGCTTTTTTTTTTTATTCCTCTGAACCCAATATGCCTTCCATATGACAATATATTTATAGAAGTGGTGCTTCCTGAAGACTTTTAGATCCATTGGACAGCAGCTAATCAGCTTCTCCAAAATCTCACTGTGATCTTGAAACCCCAAATTAACTTTTTTTTTTACTAGCTGGAAGTCCTCTGCAATGCTAAAATATAATAATTTGCCTCTTGGAAATGTGTAAACATTGGTTCTCATACCAAGGGCCCTAACTGCAAGGTGGTTCCTTCTGATACCCTCAGATTCCTCAGATGCTAGTTTAAAGCACCAGAGTTCAAATGTAAATTATTTGCTTTCATTTTCTAACATTGCTCCCCATACACACCCTTCTATGGGGCTACATTACAAGAGCTTGTGCTCATATTACAAGTTGAAAGTAGACATGACTGCACAAGCACAAAATACATTTTAGTTTGTCTGGTTTACGCGAGGTCTTCAGTCATGCTTAAGTGTTACACTCATATATACACTATCTAATAAAAAATATTTATATAAATATGAAAAACTAAAAGTTATGAGAGTTAAAGGGTATATGTAAAATGGTATGTGACAAGGTATTTGAATGAAAAGGCCTATAATAATAATAATTAAAAAAATAAATAAAAAAAATAAATATATATATATATATATATATATATATACTTACATATGATAAGGAGCTGCTGATTGGTGGTTGCACATATATGCCTCATGTTACTGGCTCATCCAGTGCATTCAGGTGGCTCCCAGTAGTGCATTGCTCCTTCTTCAACAAAGAATACTAAAAGAATGAAACAAAATATATAATGGAAGTACATTAGAAAGTTGTTTAAAATTGTATGCTCTATCTGAATCATGAAAGAAATTCAGTTCAGTTACCAATATTTAGTCAATTAGGAGCGTAACTGAGTCTTTGGAGGCAGCAATCTAGGCCAAGAGACGTTCTGTTCATGCTGGACCAAAATCCCAAAGCTTCACCCTGTAATACAACAGCACTGGATTTTAACTAAAGAGGTCACACAGACTTCCTGCAAACTGTCTGATATCCCAGCCTTTATTCACTCTCTGTTATTAAACTAGCTAGCAGTTAAAGGGCCATGATACCCAAATGTTGAAACACTTGAAAGTGATGCAGCATAGCTGTAAAAAGCTGACTAGAAAATATCACCTGAATATCTCTATATGTAAAAAAATATATATTTTACCTCAAAATGTCCTAAGTATTCAAACCCCATTGCAAAGGACTTTAAGCAGCAAATCAGTATGTCTGTCCCGGGACAGGCAAAAGGGAGTGAGCTTCGTGCACACTCATTATTTCCCTATTCAGTTTAAGGAAGTTTACTATGAAATCTCATGAGAGTTAAGTGAAATCTCATGAGATTACAGTAAAAGAGTTCATGACCTCAGCACTGTTGATGCTAATTGGCTGCAGTTCATGTCTTCATTTTTTTTTTACCTGCAGCTGGACAGCAGCTAAAGTATAACATTTTATACAGCACTTACACTTACGGTAAGCTGAGGAGATTGTGAGGTAAAATATCTTCCTTTTTTACATAGAGATGCTCAGGTGATATTTTCCTGGCAGCTTTTTACAGTTATACTGCATCAGTTTCCAGTGATTTAGCATATGAGTATTATGTCCATTTAACTGTCAGCAGTGGCATAATTGTTATCATTTGAAAACAAAACTTCCAGAGACTTTGCAGCATATCTATAAAGTAAGCAGGTTATGTGACTATTTGCCACACCCACTAATTGTTTTCATAGTTACCCCCACCAGCTCTACCCCAAAACCTTGAATCTAAATTGCACATAATATGCACAGAATATTAAATATTTGTATTATTTGACTTTTTCAGTAAACTGAAGGAAATTCACAGATGTGAAATTAAATTATTTTTATTCTGCTGCATGAATGGAAAGTGCAAGAGAACCAAATGCCACAATCGGCAAACAAATAGAGGCAACAAAGAATTCCTGCGATAATAATAGCATGGGACAGGAGACCAAAAAGACTGTTGACAAGTTTTCTCTAGGTGTGCACCTGCATTTAGTAGTTAACATATACTAAACAGTCACTTCATTTTCTGCTTTTCTCCTTAAATGGAAAGAGCCCACAGCTGCATGCATGACTTTTGGGAAATAAGGACCTGGCCACTAGGAGGAGGCAAAGACACCCCAGCCAAAGGCTTAAATACTCCTCCCACTCCCCTCATCCCCCGTCATTCTTTGCCTTTCAACTTGCTCCATCAATTCCAGAAGGTGGTCTACTCTTTCATCAGGTTCTGAGGGTATAGTCTCCTTTTTGGGGGGCCTCGAGTTGAGGTTTTGTGTTCCCCTTTTTAGGGACCTGTATAGGTCCGGCGGCTTTGGTTGACTTGAGCGTGCCCTCTGTCTGGGGGTGGCTTTTGCGGTCTGTTTCTTCCTCGCAAGTGCCCTCTGTGTCGTCCTGATATGGACTTTGGTATTCTATGTTCAGATGCTGGAAGGTCTTGGCCTCTTCAGTTGCATTCGGTGTTTGCAGGATGTTGGAGAGAAGTCTGTTCTGTTTCGCTTGGTATAGGCGTGGCCTCCTTTTCCTGTTTGGACCTGTTTGTGTCTCTGTGAGCTGGGCTCACTCTTGGAGGTGTTCTTATTGTATTAGGGGACCTTTTTCGGTTTCCTCGGTTCTCCTTTGCCTTGTCCCCTTGGGGTTTTCGGCTGGTGTCTCCTTCATTAGTCTGTTGGGCGACGGTGTCTCCTGGATGACTGTTGGCTCAGTTTGGCTTCTGGACCTCTTGAGAAAGCCTGGTCGCTGACCGGGGGAAATGCGTCAAGGATTCCACTAAGTCTGGACAGCTGACGTCTCCTGTGTATCTGGTTTGGAAAGCCTGCGGTAGGCTATCCGGAAGCCGAGCAGAGTCTACAGCCAGTGTTTAACTTCTGATTGTGTGTATACAGTCGTTCCAGGAATGTCAACTTTACACCATCTGTCCTTTTGCATGATTTTACATATATCTAGTAAGTGCAACAGTGTGTGTTGCGTGTATGTTCATGTTATTAATGTCTTCACTTGAATCATACTCTCTGTGTGTGCTGCTTCTCATCTTGTTTTGCAGAAATGAATAATAAGGAAGGTCCAGGGGCTGCCACACAGGTAGTGAACAGAACAAGAACCAAGTATCAAATAGACACTTTAGTAAATCTTAATTAGTATAAGTGTTGGTCCAGAGAAAACCATGACTGTAGTTGGTGCTTTGTCAATACTGTAAAGCAAGGACATAGGTTTGTGCACCTCTAAAAGAAGTCTGTCCCCAGTAGCATGCCATCCCTGTAAGAACAGAAAATGTCAGGAGTGTGTCATACCCTAGGGCACCATGGCATTATCTTAACAGGATGCCACATTGTTGAGATTGAAGGAATCAGACTTATTAGAAGTAGAGGTGTTGATTCCTCGTGTATTAATCATTTGAATGTAATAATTTAAAACGTGTTCTGGCCAGTGAATAAATGAGTGATTAAAAATATCTTATTGATATCATTAAATGTTCTTTTCTGATTGGATAGGATACTTAGAATCAGAAAATGTATTTTAATTATCCATAAAATGTTTACTCACACTTATTTTATGTAATATTTCACATTCAGTATAAATAACACAGATATATATTCACTCAGTTTCCTAACATGATCCAAATGCTCTCTGCAGTACATTGCAAAGTTGTAAAAGTAGGTGTTCTGGGGGCCTACCAGTTATTACAATGTGGTTGTGAAGCACATCTGTTTTTTAAATGAAAGGGGCACCCAACAATTAGTTTATTTGTATCTGACTTTCTCATTGGTTGGGGGAGAGAAACCTAATAATGGGTATATTTATTTTTTGAGGTACATCCCTTTTTTACTAGGGAAATGGAATACCTGAACTGGTGTAGTTATAACAAAGTGTATGGTCAGAAATACATGACATCAGGGGAATGTTGTCATATCAAGGATGAGACATGCTAGAGGTTTGAGTCTGGTAGTTATTTAGGGGTTGATTCAAGGTGGGTTTAATAAGAGCAATGTAATGCTGAGATATGGAGATACTGAGGTGTTGAGTTGGATCAATGGTTGAAGGTTGAGTAGATGTTGGAGTCTACTCAGGGAGATATTTGAATTTTGTCGGAAAAATTATGAATTTTTGAGTGTAGAGGGTGTTGGTTCAAGACTGGAATCAGTAATCTTCTGAATTATTTAGATGTTTTTGTGTTGTTTAGAATGTTGGAGATCCTCAGGTATTTGTTCTTCCCTGCTCTTCACAGCTGTACTTATTTGCATTACACACCATGTATCTGTATATTAAAGCTGGAAGACAACGTGCCCCCCCCCCCCCAGTAATTACTATTAAGTTATTATTGTCCCATCATATACTTCTTTTATCTCTTCTCATACAAATTCATATTCTTACTCCACCCCTCTCTATCTCCTTCCTCTATCCGCTCTTATGCCCATCGTTTTCTCAATTTTCTCCCCTTTTTGGCCCTTTCTTTTCACCTTGTATGTTCTTACCCTTATCCCAATCCCTAGTTACATTCGTCCCCACTGACTCTACTCCTACCTCCACTCATATCTCCCCCAGTCCTGCTCCCTCACGCACATTTTTTAACTCCCTACCCCTTTAATATCCGTTATTTGCTGTCTCCAAGCCACACCTATATTCTCTTAACCTCTCTTCACTTCTGTCCATTTACTTTGTACATCCCTTTACTCAGTTCCTATTCCACCTTACTCCTTATCACTCGAAACCTAAAACAGATACATTTATTTCTTTTTTACATCAATGATTACACTTAATTTGATGCTACCACATCTGGACATGTTAGGGGAAAGCTGTCCCTCCTTCCCCTACTCCCATTTCCACAGTCCCCCTTTAATGCCAGAGTTCAGATCACAATGTTATGTTACCATTGTCTGTTATTATATTGTGTGCCTGTGTGTGTAGGTAGATAGATACTGATGCTTTGTGTTCTGCTGGCTACTTCATAGCATTGTTTTTACTGTTTTTATTTGGGGTGCGGCAGCATCACTGCAGTTAGACACACACACAGCTCCCCACATTTTGTGTCTTCTACATCTCTATCAGTGGACATTTACTTATTGAACAGGAATCTTTACATTTTAATTTTAAGACATTAAATCATTTCGCCCATGGTTCTGACCCATAGAGTCTGGAAAAGTGCAGGGCCGGGTAAAAGGTATTGAAGGGCCGCATTGTGGCCCTCAGGCATAATATTGGCAAAGCTTTGTATATACAGCATGTGGGCTGCTAGCAAGCCCAGAACACAGTATAAAGGAGGATGTTGTGCACTCGCGCCATACGGCACTCATTTGCTTTATCTGTATTTTTCTGTATTAATAGCCCCTGGCCCATGTCATCTAAGCTGTGCTGTGCAGCAGGGCTACACTTCTTTTGGGGAAAATGCCAGAGTTAGTATGCACCAGGGGGTGGTTAGGTTGCTTAATTATTCCTCTACCTATAATATCTGTACAGAATAATGGATCTCTGCACTTCTCCCCTTTAATTACACTTCATTAGATCGTTAGCAAACTTACAATAATTATTATTAATACATTAGGGGAACCTGATCCCAGTGACATCGTTACAGAGATCGTTAATGTCTGGGATCGATGAGTGATAGTGTTATAACTGGTAACGAGTGTAGGACGCTGTGCAGACTGTTCTGCCTATAGAAGTGCTCTGATTGCCTTTGGATTAGAAAGGGCTTTCACAGGCTGTCTAATTGTAATAGTGTATAACATTGTGATATTTTGTTGTACAAACAGTTCTGGTCAAAATAGTGTGTAGTTAGTAGGTTATCTGCTGACGACGCTGTATATTCTGCCTGGGGTTAATAGATGGCTCTGTGCAGCTGGCTTGGGCACTTGTCCAGAGTCTATTCCTGGGGGTTGGTGATGAAGAGTCCTTATTTCAGCCCCTTACCATTTAAAGGGGCATGTGAACCCTCAAAGGGTAACATGTGCTCAATGTGAAATTGGCAATTTTGTAAGCTTTTGAAACAATACATATAGGAGAACATCTATCTCAGCTAGAATAAAAAGATACAATACAATCCTGTTTAAAATATGGGGGTTACATGTTCCTCCAGATCAGGGTGGTTAAGTGGTGGCCTGAGGGCCACAAGTTAACCTTTAAACTTGTTTTTTGTGGCCCCCGACAGAGCTAAAAATGTGTCCTAGCTTTTGTGGAACCATGTAAAGCTGAAATAAAAATTTGTTCTTTGTTGTGGCCATAACTCAAGAGCTCTCTGGAGGGGAGAACAGAAAACAGAGGGTACCCTGTAACCTTACCTAAAACTTACTCTCTTGCAGTGGGCATTTTTTCTAGATATATATTATTATTTGTGTTTTATACCAATACATTTATACAGGACCCTTAAAGGGACATGAAACTAAGTATTTTTCTTTCAGATAGAGCATACAATTTTAAACAAATGTATATCTAGTTTGCTTAATTCTCTTAGTATTCTTTGTTGAAGGAGCAGCTGAATGCATAAGATGAAACCAGCAACGAGGTAGATATGTCCAGCAACCAATCGGCAGCTCCTGAGGCTACCTAGGTATGCTTTTCAGCAAAGGATACCAAGAGAATGAAACAAATTAGATAATAGAAGTAAATGGGAATGTTGTTTAAAATTGCATGTCCTGTCTGAATCATGATGGAAGCAATTTAGGTTTTTTGTCTTTTTAAAGGGATAGAAAGGTCAAAATTGAACATGGGTGTAATTCAGTTTTTAATAGCAGCATGTTTGCAGTATACTTCTATTAGCAAAAATGCTTCTAGTAACAGTTATGACTTTAACCAGCATATGAACATATGTTATGAGGGCCGTGCATCAGCATTCAAGCTCAGAGAGTTGGTAGTGGTGTCTATTGTGTCTGTGAAGACTTCATTTGTGTCATACTAGCCACTGCTGACTCTCTGAGAAGGTGTGTCTAATGCTGGTGCATGGGCCTCACAGCATATGTGCGTATGCCACTGTATCACAGTAATAACTTTTTACTAGAAGCATTTTTGTTAATGGAAGTATATTGTAAACATGTTTCTATTTTAAACTGAAATGTACCCATATTCATTTCAATTTTAACCTTTCCATCCCTTTTAGGCTTCTTAAATATTGATCTATGGCCTACATGTGATAGGCCAACCATCACTTTATTAACTATCGTGGTAAATTTAAAGAGCATCCTTTTTTAAAAGCAATACCTTGAGTTATGGTGAATGTAAAAACATCCTCCTTTCATAAAGTAGGAGACTAGGAGGCCTATTTATCAAGCCGTCAACTGTGCTGCATACAACGGCACCAATACGCTCGCCTGACATCGTGCCCGCAGACCCGAATACGCTCTCCATATTTATATAAAAAGCTGTCAAAAAGCCGCGCACCAAGTACGGGGCGACGAGCATCGGACTGTTGTTGACTAAACAGTCATTGATCTCGCTGCTATTGGGCTTTTTCCCAGCTTTATTTATACCCTGTCACTAAACACTGCCACTATACTAAAATGTTTAACCCCAATCCCGCCGCTCCCGTACCCCGCCGCCACTAAATAAAGTTATTAACCCATTTTCTGCCGCTCCCCAACACAGCCGCAACCTAACTAAATGTATTAAACCCTATCCCTCCACTCCCGGAGCCCACTGCCACTAAATAAATGTATTAACCCCTAAACCCCTCGCCTCTCACATCACTACCACTTACTAAACCTATTAACCCCTAAACTGCCAGCTCCCCACATCGCCATAAACTAAATTAACCTATTAACCCCTAAACCTAACAACCCACTAACTGTAAATTAAAATTACATCATCACTATCTTATAATAAATTTAAACTTACCTTTAGATTTAAATTAAACTATATTAAAATATTAATTCATCTACCCTAACTATTATACTAAAATTAAATTAAACTATATTAAACTATTCATTAACCTACCCTAACTATTATACTATAATTACATTAAACTATATTAAACTAATAATTGATCTACCCTAACTGTTATACTAAAATTACATTACACTACAAATTAAATTAAATATATTATATATTTAAAAACCTAAGCCTACTCAAATAATTTAAATCTACTATTAAAAATTACAAAGTTACAAAAAACTAACAACTAAGTTACACAAAATAACAAACAGTAAGTTACAAAAACAAACACTAAATTACACAAAATAAAAAATTAATTTATCAAATATTTAAACTAATTACACCTAATCTAAGAGCCCTATGAAAATAAAAAAGCCCCCCCCCCAAAAAAAAAAAACAAAAAAAAACCTAGCCTACAATAAACTACCAATGGCCCTTAAAAGGGCCTTTTGCGGGGCATTTCTCCAAAGAAATCGTCTCTTTTACCTGTAAAAAAATATGTACAAATACCCCCCCAACAGTAAAACCCACCACCCATACAACCAACCCCCCAAATAAAAACCTAAGTTCCCCATTGCCCTGAAAAGGGCATTTGGATGGGCATTGCCCTTAAAAGGGCATTTAGCTCTTTTTCTGTGCCCAAACCCTACTCTAAAATGAAAACCCACCCAATAAACCCTTAAAAAAACCTAACACTAACCCCCGAAGATCCACTTACAGTTTTGAAGACCGGACATCCATCCTCAACAAAGCTGCAGAAGTCCTCATCGAAGCCGGCAGAAGTCTTCATCCAAGCGGGCCGAAGTCTTCATCCAGAAGGCATCTTCTATCTTCATCCATCCGGCGCGGAGCGGCTTCATCTTCAAGACATCCGGCGCGGAGCATCCTTTACAATCGACGTCTTCTTCCGAATGAAGTTTCCCTTTAAATGACGTCATCCAAGATGGCTTCCCTTAGTTTCCGATTGGCTGATAGATTTCTATCAGCCAATCGGAATTAAGGTTGAAAAAGTCCTATTGTCTGTTGCAATCAGCCAATAGGATTGAGCTTTCATCCTATTGGCTGATCCAATCAGCCAATAGGGTTGAGCTTGCATGAAGATGGATGAAGATAGAAGATGCCGTCTGGATGAAGACTTCGGCCCACTTGGATGAAGAATTCTGCCGGCTTCGAGGAGGACTTCTGCCGCTTCGTTGAGGATGGATGTCTGGTCTTCAAAACTGTAAGTGTATCTTCGGGGGTTAGTGTTAGGTTATTTAAGGGTTTATTGGGTGGGTTTTAATTTTAGAGTAGGGTTAAATAGAGTAGAGCTAAATCCCCTTTTAAGGGCAATGCCCATCCAAATGCCCTTTTCAGGGCAATGGGGAGCTTAGGTTTTTTAGATTAGGTTTTTATTTTGGGGGTTGGTTGTATGGGTGGTGGGTTTTACTGTTGGGGGGGTATTTGTATTTTTTTTTTTACAGGTAAAAGAGCCGATTTCTTTGGGGTAATGCCCTTTTAAGGGCCATTGGTAGTTTATTGTAGGCTTGGTTTTTTTTTTTTATTTTGGGGGGGCTTTTTTATTTTCATAGGGCTCTTAGATTAGGTGTAATTATTTTAAATATTTTATCATTTATTTTTTATTTTGTGTAATTTAGTTTTTGTTTGTTTTTGTAACTTAGTGTTTGTTATTTTGTGTAACTTAGTTGTTTTGGTAACTTTGTAATTTTTAATAGAAGATTTAAATAACTTGAGTAGGGTTAGGTTTTTAAATATATAATATATTTAATTTAATTTGTAGCTTAAGGTAATTTTAGTATAACAGTTAGGGTAAATTAATTATTAGGTTAATATAGTTTAATGTAATTTTAGTATAATAGTTAGGGTAGATTAATTATTAGTTTAATATAGTTTAATGTAATTTTAGTATAATAGGGTAGGTTAATGAATAGTTTAATATAGTTTAATGTAATTTTAGGATAAAAGTTAGGGTAGATTAATTAATAGTTTAATGTAGTTTATTTAAATTCTAAAGGTAAGTTTAAATTTAGTGATGATGTACAGTTAGCGGGTTGTTAGGTTTAGGGGTTAATAGGTTAATTAAGTTTATGGTGATGTGGGGGGCTGGCAGTTTAGGGGTTAATAGGTTTAGTAAGTGGTAGTGATGTGGGAGGCCAGGGATTTAGGGGTTAATACATTTATTTAGTTGCGGTGGGCTCCGGGAGCCGCGGGATAGGGGTTAATTTATTTATTTATTTAGGTGGTGGCGGGGTCCGGGAGCGACGGAATAAGGGTTAATAATATTATGTAGGTGACGGCGATGTCGGGGAGCGGCGGAATATTGGTTAATAACATTATGTAGGTGGCGGCGATGTCGGGCGGCAGATTAGGGGTGTTTAGACTCGGGGTTCATGTTAGGGTGTTAGGTGTAAACATAACTTTTATTCTCCTATAGGAATCAATGGGATATCTGGCAGCATCGAACATAAGCTTTCGCTGCTTTCAGACTCCCATTGATTCCTATGGCATCCGCGGCCACCAGGGCGGCGGACTGAAAAGCAGGTACGCTGGGCTGGAATTGTGGCCTGTTAGATATTTGTTAACTAGCAAAAGTTGTCAGATCGTGCCGAATTTGTATTCGGAACATCTTTAATGACGTAAGCATCGATCTGTGTCGGACTGAGACCGGCGGATCGTATGTTACGTCACAGATTTCAACTTTTGCCGGTCTGTAGGCTTTGATAAATGAGGCGAATCAAGCTCGCCACAAATACACTGTGGAATTCCAGCTTATTTGCAGTTGACGGCTTGATAAATAGGCCTCATAGAATTATTGTATAGAAAATTAGCAAATCTAGGAATCTAGGCAAGTATTCACACTCGCTTATAGCCAGAAGTATTCTGTATACATTGTTACTAATGCAATCTCTGGGTAAGATATGCAAATTAGAGCTAAAATATCTCCTCTTTTTTAAACAATTATGGATTTAGAATTATAAGCAGGGGGGGGGTGATATTAATCCTTTGTCTTACATACAAATCCCTTATGTGAAAGAAATAAGACTACTCTTAAAAACAAGAGTTAAGATGATAATGGGGAATAAGTTCCAAGCAATAAAATGGATAGGGCAAGGTAGACTGTGGTATGCAAGCTGCTCTGTATATAGCAGTGTAGGTGTTTAGTAGAGTGCTGTCCAGACTGTTCTGTATGTGTTTAGTAGAGAGTGCTTTGCAGACTGCTCTGTATATAGCAGCGTAGGTGTTTAGCAGATTGTGCTGTGCAGATTGCTCTGTATATAGCAGTGTATGTGGTTAGTAATGAGTGATGTGCAGACTGCTCTGTATATAGCTGTATAGGTGTTTAGTAGAGAGTACTGTGCAGACTGCTCTGTATACAACAGTGTATGTGTTTAGTAGAGAGTGCTGTGCAGACTGCTCTGTATATAGCAGTGTAGGTGTTTAGTAGAGAGTGTTGTGCAGACAGCTCTGTATATAGTAGTGTAGGTGTTTAGTAGAGAGTGCTGTGCAGACTGTTCTGTATATAACAGTGTAGGTGTTTAGTAGAGAGTGCTGTCCAGACTGTTCTGTGTACAGTAGTGTAGGTGTTTAGAAGAGAGTGCTGTGCAGACTGCTCTGTATATAGCAGTATAGGTGTTTAGTAGAAAGTGCTGTGCAGACTGCTCTGTATGTAGCCGTGTAGGTGTTTAGTAGAGAGTGCTGTGCAGACTGCTCTGTATATAGCACTGTATGTGTTTAGTAGAGAGTGCTGTGCATACTGTTCTGTATATAGCAGTTTAGGTATTTAGTAGAGTGCTGTGCAGACTGCTCTGTATATAGTAGTATAAGTGTTTAGTAGAGAGTGCTGTGCAGACTGTTCTGTATATAGCAGTGTAGGTATTTAGTAGAGTGCTGTGCAGAGTGCTCTGTATATAGTAGTGTAGGTGTTTAGTAGAGTGCTGTGCCAATTGCTCTGTATATAGCAGTGTATGTGGTTAGTAATGAGTGATGTGCAGACTGCTCTGTATATAGCTGTGTAGGTGTTTAGTAGAGAGTACTGTGCAGACTGTTCTCAAATAGCAATGTAGGTATTAAGTAGATAGTGCTGTGCAGACTGCTCTGTATATAGCAGTGTAGGTGTTTAGTAGAGAGTGCTGTGCAGACTGTTCTGATATAGAAGTGTAGGTATTTTGTAGAGAGTGCTGTGCAGACTGCTCTGTATATAGCAGTGTAGGTGTTTAGTAGAGAGTGCTGTCCAGACTGTTCTGTATACAGTAGTGTAGGTGTTTAGTAGGTAGTGCTTTGCAGACTGCTCTGTATATAACAGTGTATGTGTTTAGTAGAGAGTGCTGTGCAGAGTGCTCTGTATATAGTAGTGTAGGTGTTTAGTAGAGAGTGCTGTGCAGACTGTTCTGATATTGCAATGTAGGTATTTAGTAGAGAGTGCTGTGCAGACTGCTCTGTATATAGTAGTGTAGGTGTTTAGTAGAGAGTGCTGTGCAGACTGCTCTATATATAGTAGTGTAGGTGTTTAGTAGAGAGTGCTGTGCAGACTGCTCTGTATATAGCTATGTAGGTGTTTAGTAGAAAGTGCTGTGCAGACTGCTCTGTATATAACAGTGTAGGTGTTTAGTAGAAAGTGCTGTGTAGACTGCTCTGTATATAACAGTGTAGGTGTTTAGTAGAGAGTGCTGTGCAGACTGCTCTGTATATAGCAGTGTAGGTGTTTAGTAGAGAGTGCTGTCCAGACTGTTCTGTATACAGTAGTGTATGTGTTTAGTAGAGAGTGCTGTGCAGAGTGCTCTGTATATAGTAGTGTAGGTGTTTAGTAGAGAGTGCTGTGCAGACTGTTCTGATATTGCAATGTAGGTATTTAGTAGAGAGTGCTGTGCAGACTGCTCTGTATATAGTAGTGTAGGTGTTTAGTAGAGAGTGCTGTGCAGACTGCTCTATATATAGTAGTGTAGGTATTTAGTAGAGAGTGCTGTGCAGACTGCTCTGTATATAGCAGTGTAGGTGTTTAGTAGAGAGTGCTTTGCAGACTGCTCTGTATATAGCAGTGTAGGTGTTTAGTAGAGTGTGCTGTACAGACTGCTCTGTATATAACAGTGTATGTGTTTAGTAGAGAGTGCTGTGCAGACTGCTCTGTATATAGTAGTGTAGGTGTTTAGTAGAGAGTGCTGTGCAGACTGTTCTGATATTGCAATGTAGGTATTTAGTAGAGAGTGCTGTGCAGACTGCTCTGTATATAGTAGTGTAGGTGTTTAGTAGAGAGTGCTGTGCAGACTGCTCTATATATAGTAGTGTAGGTATTTAGTAGAGAGTGCTGTGCAGACTGCTCTGTATATAGCTATGTAGGTGTTTAGTAGAGAGTGCTGTGCAGACTGCTCTGTATATAACAGTGTAGGTGTTTAGTAGAGAGTGCTGTGCAGACTGCTCTATATATAGTAGTGTAGGTATTTAGTAGAGAGTGCTGTGCAGACTGCTCTGTATATAGTAGTGTAGGTGTTTAGTAGAGAGTGCTGTGCAGACTGCTCTGTATATAGCAGTGTATGTGGTTAGACTGTGCTATGCAAGCTTCTCTGCATATGCATTGTGTTTAGTGGCATTGCATTGCATTGTGTATAGTTTTATAGTGGCTGAGGTTATTAGAGAGTGTGTGTAGACTATACTGAGTACTGTATATAGAATCTGAGTGGTACAGGACTTTGTCGAAAGTACTCTTGGTATATGTGTGACTGGTTGCCTCATTATGTGTTGTGGAGACTGCTCTGGGTAAGAATGTTTAGTTACTGTAGAATGAGTTAGTGTGTGTATCTTTACAGGCTACTTTGTGTAAATGGTACCTGGGGCAAATAAAGTGTTATGCAGACTGCCCTGGGTACGTAATGGTTTGCTTGTATGTTTGGTTTCTAGACAATGTTGTAAAGAGACTTCCAAAATGTTTGTGTGTGATTAGTATTATAAGCTTTGGATATTGAGTGTCTGAGGAGATACTATGGAGACTGTTTTGAGTACTGTGTGTGTTTAGTAGATAGATTCATGGAGGATATACAGGTAATATGTGTTAATGTGCTGTGGGTATAGGGCTTCTGTAGAAGGTACTGTATATAGGGCTGTGTGTATGTGGTTCCAGTGGTTAGCTGAGCATGGTGTGGGAATGTTCTGATTGCAGACTGTGTATTGAAATGATTCTATGCAGACTGCTCTTGGTTATACAGTGTCTGCCCAGTACACAGGATATGAGTGCAATGACCATGTTTGACTTGTCTGTTTCTTGGATTTAACACTTTCTCTCTGGTGAGTATAGCGGACATTGGTTGGCTGTGACTTTAGTGTGTATTTCAGGTATTTTGTGCTCTTGAATTAATGTGTTGCATGTTACAGTACTGTGCACGGCAACCTTTCACATCACAGATGCACACTCTATGGATTTGACAGGGAACATGTGTGTCCGGGGGAGTTTCCTTAGGCTGCTTCCTTCATGGATCACTGGAATCAACCGCCCCCCTCACACATACACCAATATTTCTGCAAAGTATGGCAGCTCCCACTTTACAGTTCCTAAAAATATTGGAGAGCTGCAAAACCTCAGGTTGGTGTAGAAGACACAAGGATGACATAACATGTAGCATTGCTCTGATATCACTGTGGCATCTAACATAATATGACATTGTGGTTGTATTTGTCACTGACAAGTGCTAGACGAGTAATAAACACTTAAATATCTGGAACACTGTCTTTTTCACATGTTATAGATCATCCAATGAAGAGATTGATTTGGCTTCTGTCACACTCCGCCACACTGTTGGATACATCATTTGTTCTTTGTATAACCCAGTAAGGCATCTATAGATTTCTTTTCTTAGGACTGTATTGAAGATTATATGCAAACAAGATAAGTTTTAAAATTATTTTAAATTGTCAGTGTTTTTGTTTTTTTTTAGCTAAATCTGCATTGTTGTGCAGTACAGAGACAGACCCCTAGTAGTAGGGTCAAGGTTCAGAATCTTGCAGGATGCACTTTAGCAGCTTTTGAAGAAGTATGTATAGAGGTTTGATTTTGGCAATAGAAGAACTTGGGCCGGGATGAAGATAGAAGACACCCCTGCAATGGATGGAGGTGTCGCCGCCTGGATGAAGACTTCTCGCTGCGTAGATGGAGATGGATGTCCGGACTTCAGGAACCTTGAGTAGATATTCTGGGGTTAGTGTTAGTTTTTTTTTTATTTGGGGTGTTTTTTTTAAGATTAGAGCTTTAGGCAAATTGTAAAACAGCTGAATGCCCTTTTAAGGGCAGTGAAAAAGAACTGAATACCTTTTAAGGGCAATGCCCATACAAATGCCCCTTTAGGGGCAATGGGTAGCTTAGGTTTTTTAGAGTTATGTTTTTTATTTGGGGGGTTGGTTGTGTGGTGGGTTTTACTGTTGGGGGGACTTTGTATTTTTTTTACAGGTAAAAGAGCTGTTTAACTTAGGGTAATGCCCTTTAAGGGCTAATGGTAGTTTATTGTAGGCTAGGGGCTGTTTTTATTTGGGGGGCTTTTTTATTTTTATAGGGCTATTAGATTAGGTGTAATTGTTTTTATTTTTGATAACTTAGCTTATTATTTTTTGTGATCTTAGTGTTTTTTATTTTTCGTAATTTAAGTGTTTATTATTAAGTGTTAGATTTTTTTTAATTTTTTTAGTAGTTTTTTTTTAAATTTTGTAATTTAGGATTTTTAATTGGTAGTTTTATTTTATTAGAATAGTAATGTTAGGTTAATTTATAGTTTAATGTTAGGTTTATTTTTATTTCACAGGTAAGTTTTTATTTTTTTAAATATAGTTATATTGTAATTTTAATTTAAAGTTAGGGGGGTGTTTGGTTTAGGGGTTAATAGTTTAATTTAGTGTTTTACGATGTTGTGGGTTGGCGGTTTAGGGGTTAATAGGTTTATTTAGTGGCGGCGATGTGGGAGGCCGGAGGTTTAGGGGTTAATAGGTTTATTTAGTGGCGGCGATGTCACAAAATGGCGGGTTTAGGGGTTAATAACTTTATTATAGTGTCCTATTATAGTTATATACTTAAATAGTGTTGGCGATGTGGGTGGGCGGCAGATTAGGATTTAATAAGTTTTAAATAGTGTTTGCGATGCGGGATGGTGGCGGTTTAGTGGTTTATAGGTAGTTTATGGGTGTTAGTGTACTTTGTAACATTTTAGTTATGAGTTTTGTGAAACATTTTTGTTACACAAAATCCATAACTACTGGTCTCAGATCACGGTATGGATCGTGTCAGTATAGGCTATAACGCAAGCATTTTAGCCTGTATGTACAACTTGTAATACCGGCGTTTTGAAAATCCCGCACACAAACGTCATTTTTTTGAGTCCGGAATTGACGTTGCGTTACAGGCTAAAATGCTTGTGTTACAACTATACCGCCGCTACTCGTAATATGCGTTCCTGGCCATTCCACAAAAAATGGCCAATTTTTCAGCGATATAGCTATACCGCAAAACTCGTAATCTAGCCGTTTGTTAGAAGAAAAGGTAAATAGACTTAATGTTCATACGAATTATTTACCACCTAAGCATAGCTTTCTGTGTTATGCAGCTGCAGGAGTGTCGATGTGACATTTTACCTGTGATATTTGTGTCCATGAAGCTTACTGTAATTATACAAATCTGTAAGAACTAAAGTTAAAAACGTAACAAAAAAGTATTGGGCATTGGTCAGAACTGCTTGTCACTGAGTAGGTTTAATCAGATGCTGCTCAGCAGCACTGCTATATTCTTAAGACGGACCCTAGTTTATCCCTGCAATTAATTCAATAATTAGTTTTTCGAAGTCTCTATTGTTTTCCCTCAGTCCTGTGTCCTTAATGCTCCTTGAGTGAATGAGGATTGACATCTGTGCTTACTCAGGAACTTGCTGTTGGTTATATGTGCTTCAGTCACAGATCTCATAGTCTGAGTGTGATTGCACCTTTGGGAGAATCTCCCTAGTATATACAGATGTGCATCAGTTTTTTTATAGAATGTAGACTTTTTTTTTAAGTGTATTTGTCAGCACCACCTCTGCTGGAAGGTCATTCCTGTATGTACTATAATTTGTGTCATGAAATGTTGTATAATAAAACAGTTGGGCAAAGTGGTAAAGAAAGAATGCACAGACATTTGCTTAGTGTTACCCATACATGGTGTAAAAATGCCTTAATAAAACTTGTTTTAATTTTTAATGTTCTAAATCTAAAATAAAAGACAAAAAAATGAAACAAGCAATGGTTATGATAATGATGGCACTTTATTGTTAGCTTGGTTTCAGTAATAACAGTAACTAATGCCCCTAACATAGAAATAGATATAATAACTATAACTAGCTAATACCCCGAACATAGAAATAGATATAATAACTATAACTAGCTAATACCCCGAACATAGAAATAGATATAATAACCATAACTAGCTAATACCCCGAACATAGAAATAGATATAATAACTATAACTAGCTAATACCCCGAACATAGAAATAGATATAATAACTATAACTAGCTAATACTCCTAACATAGAAATAGATATAATAACTATAACTAGCTAATACCCCGAACATAGAAATAGATATAATAACTATAACTAGCTAATACCCCGAACATAGAAATAGATATAATAACTATAACTAGCTAATACCCCGAACATAGAAATAGATATAATAACTATAACTAGCTAATACTCCTAACATAGAAATAGATATAATAACTATAACTAGCTAATACCCCGAACATAGAAATAGATATAATAACTATAACTAGCTAATACCCCGAACATAGAAATAGATATAATAACTATAACTAGCTAATACCCCGAACATAGAAATAGATATAATAACTATAACTAGCTAATACTCCTAACATAGAAATAGATATAATAACTATAACTAGCTAATACCCCTAACATAGAAATAGATATAACTATAATTAGCGAATACCCCTAATATAGAAATAGATATAATAACCATAACTAGCTAATACCCCTAACATAGAAATAGATATAATAACCATAACTAGCTAATACCCCTAACATAGAAATAGATATAACTATAAGTAGCTAATACCCCTAATATAGAAATATATATAACAACTATAACTAGCTAATACTCCTAACATAGAAATAGATATAATAACTATACCTAGCTAATACTCATAACATAGTAATAGATTTAATAACCATAACTAGCTAATACCCCTAACATAGAAATAGATATAAATAAAAAGAGAGAAGCGCTCAACCTGGGAATGAACAATAGCATAATAGCTTGTTCTATGGCTAGTTACCACCCTAGAAGCAGCCTCTTTTTGCTCAATATGTGCCTTTCACAGAGAAGAACTTTCCTGTAGCATATCAGTCTGATCCTGACTTAACAGTACAGTCCAGCCCCGAAATACCAGGCAATCCCTCTCTGAACGAGAGAAACAGCAAAACCCCAGACGTACGTTTCGGCCTATTGTGGGCCTCGTCAGTGAGGTGCAGCCATATCCCTCTAGGCACACTGAGCAACGGGTCCACGTCTGGATTCCCGCATCACACTTAGGGAGACTTCCCTAAGTGTCATAATTTGCATAAATAAAAAGAGAGAAGCGCTCAACCTGGGAATGAACAATAGCATAATAGCTTGTTCTATGGCTAGTTACCACCCTAGAAACAGCCTCTTTTTGCTCAATATGTGCCTTTCACAGAGAAGAACTAAAAGAGTCTAAAAGAGGCTGCTTAAATCACCATAGAACAAGCCACTGAGCTGCTGTTCGTTCCTGGTAGAGCGCTTCTCTCTTCGTATGCAAATTATTATGACCCTGGGGAAGTCTCCCTATGGGTGATGGGGGAAACCAGACGTGGACTCCTTGCCCAGTGTGCTTAGAGGAATGTGGCTGCACCTCACTGACGAGGCCCATAGGAGGCCGAAACGATCATCTGGGGTTGTCATGTTCCTAGTTCAGAGGAGAATTGCCTGGTATTTCGGGCTGGACTGACCTTACTTGGCGGGATCAGACTGATATACTTCAGGAAAGTTTTCTTCTGTGAAAAGCACACTGGTCTAAAAGAGGCTGCTTCCGGGTGGTAAATTGCCATAGAACAAGCCACTGAGCTGCTGTTCGTTCCTGGTAGAGCGCTTCTCTCTTCGTATGCATAGAAATAGATATAATAACCATAACTAGCTAATACTCCTAACATAGAAATATATATAACCATAACTAGCTAATACTCATAACATAGAAATAGATATAATAACTATATCTAGCTAATACTCCTAACATAGAAATATATATAACCATAACTAGCTAATACTCCTAACATAGAAATAGATATAATAACCATAACTAGCTAATACTCCTAACATAGAAATAGATATAATAACTATAACTAGCTAATACTCCTAACATAGAAATAGATTTAATAACCATAACTAGCTAATACTCCTAACATAGAAATAGATATAACCATAACTAGCTAATACTCCTAACATAGAAATAGATATAACCATAACTAGCTAATACTCCTAACATAGAAATAGATTTAATAACTAACCTATATGAAAGATATATTTTCATTTTGATAAATAGGGTAATTTTGCATGTGCAAAAATTCTGGGTTCATTATTCATGGTGCAAATGAATGATGGATTTACCCTCGGTTTCTGGCATTTGTTAAGATATATTAAAAGTACAACTCCAAATTTCAAGTGGCAATAAATGTTCTAATAAATACAATGTTGGAACTAAGCGAATCCCACAAGCTAAATGCAAATAAACTATATCTATCCCAAGCCCTACTGAATGACCTCCAATGTACACCCTCCAAAACAAATCCTTCATGCACAAAAAGATATTAAATCAATTTACCTTGTTCCAATGTGCTATATCTACTTCTGGTCCTTTCTTTTCTTTCCTTTCCTTCCATTCTTTCCTTCTTTCCTTTCTTTTTCTTTTCTTTTCTTTCATCTTTCCTTCCCTTTTTTCCCTCTTTCCTTCCCTTTCTTTCCTTCCCTTTCTTTCCTCCCCTTTCTTTCCTTCCCTTTCTTTTTTTCCTCTTTCCTTCCCTTTTTTTCCCCTCTTTCCTTCCCTTTTTTCCCCTCTTTCCTTCCCTTTCTTTCCTTCCCTTTCTTTCCTTCCCTTTCTTCCCTTTTTTTCCTTCCCTTTCTTTCCTTCCCTTTCTTTCCTTCCCTTTCTTTCCTTCCCTTTCTTTCCTTCCCTTTCTTTCCTTCCCTTTCTTTCCTTCCCTTTCTTTCCTTCCCTTTCCTTCCTCTTTCCTTCCCTTTCCTTCCCTTTCCTTCCTCTTTCCTTCCTCTTTCCTTCCCTTTTCCCTCTTTCCTTCCCTTTTCCCTCTTTCCTTCCTCTTTCCTTCCCTTTCCTTCCTCTTTCCTTCCTCTTTCCTTCCCTTTCCTTCCTCTTTCCTTTCCTTCCCTTTCTTTCCTTCCCTTTCTTTCCTCTTTCCTTCCTCTTTCCTTCCCTTTCCTTCCTTTCCTTCCCTTTATTTCCTCTTTCCTTCCCTTTTTCTCTTTGCTTCCCTTTTTCCCTCTTTCCTTCCCTTTCTTTCCTTCCCTTTCTTTCCTTCCCTTTCTTTCCTTCCCTTTCTTTCCTTCCCTTTCTTTCCTTCCCTTTCTTTCCTTCCCTTTCTTTCCTTTTCTTTTAATTTTCCCTTCCTTTCCTTCCCTTTCTTTCCTCCCCCTCTCTGTCAGTCTCATTCTTTTGTTTTCCCTTTCATGAATTGTTTTTGACTCTATCTGTACGTTCATGTCTCTCTCCCCCTTCCTTGCCTGTGTCTCTGTAATGTAATAATCAGCCTGCTTAGTGAACCCTATCTCACACTACTCTCCCTGCGCTTTGAGGAGTCAAGTTAACCAGAGCAAGATGCACAGTTGCACACATCTATCCTGATTATAAGCTGCTCTCTGTCCTCCCCTTGTTCTGTCTACCTCACCTTTCCTTATCTCTATCTTTCAGCCCTATACATCCTTTCCTCTATATCTCTGTGAATACTTCTTTGGGTTTTCTCTTTACAAGACTTGTCTGTTCATTCTTACTGCCTATTCTTTTCCAGTATCTCTGCATTCTTACTCTACTCTCCTTTTATTACAAGTAAGTTTGTATAGAGTCTTTATTGACACTATCCTTCAGATCCTTTATTTTGTTCTTCTTATGATGAGCACTCCTCCTTTGCACTATTAGACCACCCTAAACCATATCCCCCTTCCAAGATAATTCTTCCAGATTCGTTTGGGTACAGTAAGGACAGGTCCTGAGAGACTTTACATTTGTAATGAGCTTATCTCCCCCTCACGCCCCCTCCCTGAACCACCTGCACTCGCAGGGACACCAGCCTCAGCTTTCTACCATTATACAGAGGGTCAGCTTCTTGCTCGAATGTTTAAGAATTGTAGCTCCGGGACACACATGAGACTTCCCTCACCTGACAAGGGTCATAGTCTACTCAGACTATGCAGCACTGTCATTTCTAATTGTTTTTATGATAGGCGGGGTATGTAGAAGAACAGATGTAGTAGGTAATTTTGTATATTATCCTTAGCCAAAGTAAATAGACATGTCTAATGGTGCAGAGAGCTGCTCTGCGTAAGCATTTGTTTGCTAATAAGATATGACTTGAAACATATAAAGCCTCACAAGAGTCAGTATAAAGCCCCACAAGAGTCAGTATAAAGCCCCACAAGAGTCAGTATAAAGCCCCACAAGAGTCAGTATAAAGCCCCACAAGAGTCAGTATAAAGCCCCACAAGAGTCAGTATAAAGCCCCACAAGAGTCAGTATAAAGCCCCACAAGAGTCAGTATAAAGCCCCACAAGTCAGTATAAAGCCCCACAAGAGTCAGTATAAAGCCCCACAAGAGTCAGTATAAAGCCCCACAAGAGTGAGTGGTCAGACACACATTGTCATGCCTAGTACTTGTTAGACATATGACTCTTTTATACTGACCATAATGCCTCTTAGATTCATTTCTTTGACCCTCCCCATAACCTTTCTTAAGAGATTTAGACAACAAATTCCATCCACCCCCTTATATAGCCATGAGGCCTTATAGCCACCAGTCTAAGGTGAGTGCTCTCCTCCTTGATAACTCTCATTCTGACATTAATTCAAATAAACACCAGTCTGAGACTAGTAAGCCCCCACCATTTCTCTTTCATACCTCTAACCCTTAGCTTGGGCCCTGACCAAATACCCTCAGTCTGAGCCTGTTGACTCCCAAATTGTTAATAGTGACTCCATATTTGTCCCAGCGACACCAAAGCTGACACCAGTGGCCCCATAATAAGGAATATAAACCTCTCACTCAGCGTTTTGCTTCATAAGTTAGTTGTTCTTGTGCAATGTTGCTAGCATGCTGTGTGTGCAAGCCATGTGGCTCCTCTTACCTCTCAGTGCTTGCTGTCATGTTGGGTTTTTGTCATGTCGGCTTGGCTGATGGCTCTGTCAGGCACAGGGAGATTTCCCTCTGTCTCATGTCTGTCTCAATGACCCATCATGTATGTGACACATATCTGAACCTACATATCCCTACACACTAAATCATACTCATTCAATACAATATTCTGAGATTGTTACATTAACTGTGTGTGCCGGCAAGTGTAAGTAAGTGTTGCCTATGTGTATATATCATTTACTGTGTGTTGCGATGTGTCTGTATCAGTCTGTGATGATATGTTTGTCTCTGTATGTTATGTTTGTGCGTTTGTTTTATAGGATCTATGTATTGGTGTTGGTGCTTGTCATTGTATAAAAATTTTCATTAAAGGGCCAGTCTATTTTTTTATTGTTTAAAAAGATAATGCCTTTGCACAGCCAAAATTGTTATATTAATATACTTTATAACCTTTAAACCTTTACATTTCTGACTGTTTCTAAGCCCCTGCAGGCCTCCTCCTATCTCAGTGCATTATATCAGCTTTTCACAGGCAAAAAGTAATAGTTTATGTGTGCCATATAGATAACATTGTGTTCACTCCCATGGAGTTATGCAAGAACTAGCACTAGTTGGGTAAAATGCAAGTTTGTAAATAGAATTAAGATAAGGGGCAGTTGGAAGGGGCTTAGATACAAGGTAATCACAGAGGTAAAAAGTATATTAATATAACTGTGTTGGTTATGCAAAACTGGGGAATGGGTAATAAAGGGATTATCTATCTTTTTAAACCATAACAATTTTTGGGGTAGACTAGTCTCTTTGTCTTTTGTGTTCTCTGTATGTGTATCGTTTTATTAATTATTTACATTTTTTGTTAGATTTGGTTATAGACGTGTTATAGACGTTGTGTGCCTTTGTGTTTTGAGTCTATGCATTATTATTAATGTTTATTTGTAAAGCGCCACCAAATTCTGTAGCACCGTGTACGTGAGTAGGGCTACTCAATGACACTAATACTTGGTAAAAATAAATAAATAAATAAATAAACATACTAAACAAAACAGATTAAAGGGACATTCCAACAAAAATTGGAATTTACATGGATGCATTGAAGTTTTGAATAGACACATTTTTGTAGTATCGCTGTTTCAAAAGTGTATGTAAGTATGCACCGTGCACCAGCATTTTAAACACAGCACAGAGAGCCTAAGGTGTTTGTACCATCTGGTAATGACTCAATTTGTTAATTGCTGACATGATACATGCCTCACTGGGAATCTGAGCAGCTGCAGTATTTATAATGCTGGTGCACTGAGAATATCTAGCTATGCGTCACATGCACGTGCAGAGAAAAATGCCAACACTAAAGCAGTGATAACTTTTACTAGAAACATTTTTGACAATGCATGTATATTGCAAATATGTTTCTGTTCAAAGATGTAATTCATCTATGTGCATTTAAATTTTGACTAAAATGTCTCTTTAATACAAGAATAGGATGCACTAAAGTTTACAGTCTACAGGATATTAGATATCCATATCATAGTATGCATGCTTCTGTATGTATTGGCTGGAGTGACTATATCTTTATTTGTATTTGAAAAAAAAGAATTTCATGACATGAAACCCAAAATGTTTCTTTTATGATTAAGACAGAGCATAACGTTTCCAATTTACTTCTGTTATAAAATTAGCTTCGTTCTCATGGCATTCTTTGTGGTAGAGATACCTAGGTAGGTTGTGCGCATGTGGCTGGAGTACTACATAGCAGCAAATACTGCTGCCATCTAGTGCTCTTGAAAATGTTTAACATTGCTAAAAGTATTCTTGGGAATACCGCTGCCTCCATAGTGTCGGGGGCACGTGCACAAACTTTTCAATTATCTTTGTAGTGCACTATGTGTTCTACTTTACATGGGGCAATATGACAGCAGTATTCCAAACCATTAGAAAATACTTTTCAAACAGCTTTTTAAAGGATTTTTGGACATTTTTAATTCAATGAGTCTTGACCTCTGAACACACACATTTGGCCTTTTTAGCATTGCACAGCTTGGCTGATAACACTACTATTTCTGTGGCAAATTTTAGCACATGTTTTAAGGACATGGAGGTCAAAATTACACTGTTTTGATTCAGATATAACTTGCTATTAAAGGGACACTGAACCCAAATGTTTTCTTTCGTGATTCAGATAGAGCATGAAATTTTAAGCAACTTTCTAATTTACTCCTATTATCAAATTTTCTTTATTCTCTTGGTATCTTTATTTGAAATGCAAGAATGTAAGTTTAGATGCCGGCGCATTTTTGGTGAACAACCTGGGTTGTCCTTGTTGATTGGTTGATATATTCATCCATCAATAAAAAAAGTGCAGTCCAGAGTTCTGAACCAAGAAAAAAGCTTAGATGCCTTCTTTTTCAAATAAAGATAGCAAAAGAACGAAGAAAAATTGATAATAGGAGTAAATGAGAAAGTTGCTTAAAATTGCATGCTCTATCTGAATCATGAAAGAAAAAAATTTGGGTTCAGTGTCCCTTTAAATTAAAATAATGATAGCAAACTTTCCAATGCATTTCTATTATCACTTTTACCCCTTTATCTTGGTTTCCTTTGCTGAAATTCAGCTACTTCCCAAGAGAGCATATTGAGATATGCTCAGGAGTGTGCATGCACGTTTCTTGAGTACCCATGGCAGCAGTATTTGAAACAATGCTATAGACATAGGGCTAGATTAAAAGTGGAGTGCAGTCGATAATACAGAGTGCAAAAAAAAACACACAATCTCGCATTGCAAGTGGATGGTTAGATATTTTAAGCAAACATCTTAACATGGCCAATGCTTTTTTTATATGTGCCCTATTCTTTTAATGCAAAGGGCTAGGAGTTTTATAAGAGTGCTCATTGCCCTCATAAGTGCACTTGAGCGCAATCAAAATACAGCTGTAAAATGTAGCACGTTTAAAAAGACCTGAAGTGAACCATTATTATTAATAGTATAGTACATGAAGAACCCTCACCCTTGGCCTAGCCTAGCTCTTGAACAATATTTAATATGAATTTTACGGCATGCCCCCATAGATGTCTATTATGTATGGGATTTATTGCACCAGTGCTATTCAGCACTCAGATGTTCGCACACTCTTGACCAGTGACGGCGAACCTTAGCACTCCAGATGTTTCAGAACTACATTTCCCATGATGCTTAGGCACTCTGAAGTTTAGTTGAGCATCATGGGAAATGTAGTTCTGAAACATCTGGAGTGTCAAAGTTCGCCATCACTGCTCTAGGCAGTAGATAAAAAAAATATATGAGCACAACAAATTGATGCATTTATTGATTGCACTCAAATGAAGTTAATGCACATAAGTGCTAATATTTTTTGCACTCCACTTGTAATTTAGGCCATAGTGCTTAAGATATGTGCTCACTCCTGGGCCTACCTCAGTATGCTCTGATGGAAAAGAGATACATTTAAAGGGACAGTCAACACCAGAATTTTTGTTGTTTAAAAAGCACTTCTGTGACTAACTTGTATCTAAGCATCTTCTGACCGCCCCTAATCACATGACTTTTAGTTATCTATTGACTTGCATTTTAGCCAATTAGTGCAGTGTCTGCCACTAGCCACGGGCGTGATCACAATGCTATCTATATGGCCTACTGAGCTAGCTCTCCCCTGCTGTGAAAAGCAAATAAAATAGAGGCGGCCTTCAAGGGCTTAGAAACTATTATATGAGCCTTCCTAGGTTTGCTTTCAACTAGAATACCAAGAGAACAAAGCAAAATTGTTGATAAAAGTAAATTGGAAAGTTGTTTAAAATTACATGCCCTATTTGAAAAATGGAAGTTATTTTTGGACTTGACTGTCCCTTTAACAAAGGAATAAGTAAATAAGATATATTTTTTTGTTTAACTGCTTACTCTGAATCATAAAACTACATATAAAAAAGTTTTCCTGTCATGTCCCTTTCTGCTCATGGGCTAATAAACATCTGATTCCTGGCTTAATAAAAATGTGTATCATATAACGCTATAAAACTTGTACACAATTTAAAGAAGGCCATTATAATATCCATTTATGATTGAAATACATTGTTTAGGTTTTATAAAATGTTAGGTGTAAAATTACTCAGTGTTATGAAATTGTTAATTGCAAATGCTACAAATTGATATGATTGATTTGAGTGAAAGAGACACCATTCTTATACATTATGCAAAGATCATTAATACTGAATCAATTAGCTGCCATGTTATACTTTGTATTTTTGCTTCTCTGAAGGGCTGTGAAAACCTCTTGTAAATAAACCATTTGAAACGTCATTGAGACTCCTGATTCTTATTTTGTTGGTTTGTGGCCTAGATTTAGGGTTACATGTTTGTTTTTTAATTAGAGACTTTTCTAATATTGTATTTGTTAAAGTTGCCATAAGATACTGAACAGGTTTTACTTTTAATATTGTGACCGCACTGTACCAAACGTGTTCTGTATTAAAGAGACATTAAACACTAAATACATGCAAGATACAATGATGCATTCAAAGAAAAGATTAGTCCATGACTAACATGTAGATGTATTTTTTTAAAGTTTCATTAGTTGTTTAAAAAGTGACAAAATAAGTGTAAAGTTTTAGTGTCTATAAAACACTGGGAGCTGCCATGTTGTAACTTGTGTTACCTTCTCTGCTGTGGCCAATTAGGGACAGTTATACATAGGTCATTAGAGTGTGCAGCCAATGGTTGTGCTGGATTTAACAGTGTTCTGCACTTCCATTTCTAACAGGAACTAAAAAGCTCACAATTTCAGAATGGAATTACAGGCAAAGAGGACAAAATAAATAATGAAAGTATATTGCAGAGTTGTTTTATTATATACAATTTATCATTTTATATTACCATCTCAAAGTGTTTAATGTCCCTTTAATAACATGTAGCCACAATATTAGAACAAGTTTTACAGAGTGCAAAGCTGAAAAAATGCACTTTGGTAAAATAAAAAGAGCCGTGACTACTGTCTTCTATGGGATATTAGTATCTCATATACTACATCTTCTTCCTTAAAAGTAAAGAACATGCCAAAACTTATTTATTTAAATAATGAATATACTTTACATGCATATGATAGTATTTTACAGTATAAAACATACATATAACAAACTGCATACACATGTATAATATAATGAATGAATCTGAAATGTTCGGGCACAAGATGCATGGTGTGTATACCTTTAAGGGACAGTCAACACCAGAATTTTTGTTGTTTAAAAAGATAGATAATCCCTTTATTACCCATTCCCCAGTTTTGCATAACCAACATGGTTATATTAATACACGTTTTACCTCTGTGATTACCTTGTATATAAGCCACTGCAAACTGCACCCTTATTTCACTTCTTTTAACAGACTTGCATTTTAGCTAATCAGTGCTGACTCCTAGGTAACTTCACGTGCATGAGCTCAATGTTATCTATATCACACACACATGAACTAACGCCCTCTAGTGGTGAGAAACTGTCATTCAGATTAGAGGCGCCCTCAAGGTCTAAGAAACTGTTTTATTAATACTTAAAGTTTAAAGATATTTGAAGTGTTATGTTTGTAGAACTAATTTAAATACAGTAGCATTGCATAATTAGCAAGTGCAGAATAAAAAGACAATGCAATAACACTTTAATTTGTTTTTGCTGGCAAATGTATTTTTCCCCATTTGCCGGCCACCTGCATCATGTGACAGCCATCAGCCAATCACAGACTAGTATACGTATACATTGTGTATTTGTGCACAGGCTCAGTAGGAGCTGGTGCATCAGAAAGTGTGCATATAAAGGCTGGGCAATATTTGACAATGGAAGTACATTTTAAAGTCTCTTAAACCTGCATGCTATATCTGAATCATGAAAGTTTAACTTTGACTTTAGTGTCCATTTAACTGTGATTATTCAAAAAGGTATTGTGGCTCAGTGCTAAGGGCTAGATTTATCAAAGGCTAGGCGAACTCTGTATGTGCTTCGCCTGTAACTGCGCCCCAGCTCGCCTCCGGAGAAGCGCACATGTGCGCCTGAATTTATCATAAAAATAGAGGTAACTTTGTGCAGGCGAGCTGGGGCGTAATAATGATAAATTTCGCCTGTCGGAAACGGCATTTACTCCCTATTTATCACAGTACATCCCTATAAATATTTACGCCACCATGTTTTTATTATAAGTGTTTTTAAGTTAATATTTAGCTTATATTTATATTATATAATGTTTCTGTGCTGTTTTTTATATATAAGTAATAGAGATTATAGAGATCAGCGCTAGACGTGTATGAGTATGCTGTTAATCTTAATATATCTTCCCATCCACTACTGGAAAATATATGTGTACACAAGACACTTGCAGGTTAAACAGAAAACAGTCTCATTCAGTCAAATGTGGCAAGTCTATGGATATGTATTGTTCATTAATATCCACAATACTGGTTCCTGTGTGCTATGGAGAAGTAGGCTGCTCGTCTGAGAGAAGAAGAATGATCCCCCGCGGGGCGAGGTTCCTCTTAGAAATCTGAAAGAGTATTAGACAAGACAAGCGCCCAGGGGCACACTTCGTGTAATACGTTCAGATCATTTACTTATAATATAGCAGTGGGAAAAATCCGCTCTCACCTGGTTCAACCTCAACTTATGAGGTATGCAAAAAGCACTTCTGTTAGTGTACTCTCAGCTCTTGTAGTCCTCCTGCGTGTCCTCAGGTCTCCAGTAAATCCGTGGAGTCTGCAGCGTATCCCTGGAACTCTGCAACCTTTATTTAAAGGGGACAAACCGCTATCAGAGCCCAGCTTCAGCTGCCAGAGTCACCACCTTGTATGTAGCAAACCTGTGCCACAAACAAAGTTGGAAGCGAATCCTCCCACTCCAAATCTCGCAGCTCACAGGATCTCACTGGTTGGCTCTTGCGGTGATACAGAGTTCTTACGTCACTTCACCACCTCCAATGGAACTCACTCTCCTCCGGAGTAATGACAACAAGGATCCGCTTCAAAGTGTAGCACCAGCTGATGAGTCGGAAGGAACTCTCATCCAGACTGCATGGGATGAGGTTTTCTGGCTTTATATACACACAGTTAAATATCTGTGTGGATGAGAGTTCCTTCCGACTCATCAGCTGGTGCTACACTTTGAAGCGGATCCTTGTTGTCATTACTCCGGAGGAGAGTGAGTTCCATTGGAGGTGGAAGCAATGATAAATAAGAAACTGGGCGTATTTGTAGGTCAGGCTGTTAAATTACACCTATTACTAATGTAAATTGTAGCACTCGGGAGCGCGCCTGTGCGCCTAGACCAATGCACGCTGAGTGTGAAGAAGTTTCTTTCAGATTTGCGCAATTATAGGCGCAGAGTGCTTTGATGAATATGACGATCAGTTTGTATGAGCTATTTTGGACGTAATTATAGGAGAAGGGCTTTGATAAATCTAGCCCTAAGTATCTAGGCCTAGATTGCATAAAAATATTAGCGCTCTTATGTGTTAATATAGCTGAAATGCAATCAATAGTGCTTCTGTTTTCGCGCTCCTATTAAAAGTCCATAGTTATTTTTTTATAGCTCAAGCAATAGTCTAGGGTGGGCTAACATCTCCATGTCAGTGAGGGTATTTTAAGGGCCCAATTCTAAAAACTTTTTTTGGGTCAGATGTGGTTTTCCATTCCAACACTGGCAGGGGCTGCCCTCTAGTTGCACAATGTTTAAAATAATGGAGCTCGCTGGAAAGGGAAACCTATGTGGAAAATGAAATTAGCAGCCTGCAGCCAATACAAATCAGATTACTGTTCTTTTAGCGTATAGCATCTTATGATCACCTTTATTTTCATATACGTGTGTTTTTTCTTTTTTAAATTGATTTTATGTTTGCATATACAAAATGTACAAAACAATAAGAAAACAAAAGCAATAGATCTCGCATAACTCTAGTCCACTTTGCCTTCCAGCACTTGCTGTTTGTAATAAGTGATATAGTCCAACTCAAGAGTTAGCAGTGAGACCCAGAAGAGATCTCAGGATGGGGTTGTGTTATTTTCAGCCATGCTGCTAAAGTTACTGCCACTGTAGGGGAGATGTTGTTATGTAGCCAGAATGCTGATTTCTGGAGAGTTAGCCTGGGGTTTTAAATATCAGGAATAAAAAGTATGTTTTTAATAATTATACAGCTTTTTGAAATGTTGTGTTATTACAGACCAGCTGCATTGTTGCTGTGATATGTTTACTCTTGTCTGAGTTTACAATCACTAGTTGTGTTCTTAGAGAACTTGACAGCACCTTTTCATACAAAATAACATAGAGAAAAAAAATGTGGCTGGAGGAATCTGGGCCATACAAATGTGAAGTTTAGAAATCATTGAATACCTAAAGAAGAGACCTGTGAGGTTTGGTGTATATGAAAATAACAGAAATATGAGGTTTGGAGATTAGTGTATAGGTAAATCCATAAACCTGTGAGGTTTGGAGAGTACACTATGGGCTCAATTTATCAAACACGGGTGGACAGGGGCGTACATGTTCGTGCTTATGCAAAGCTGTAGTCAAAGTGGAGAGAAGGGCTTGATAAATTGAGCCTTATATGTAAAGAAAAAGCCTTAAAGGTTTGGAGATCAGTGCATGTGTAAAAAAGAGACCTGCAAGGTTTGGAGATATGTTTATATGTAAAGAAGAGACCTGTGAGGTTTAGAGATCACTGAACAGTATATGTAAAGAAGAGACATATGAGGTTTGGAGATCAGTATATGTAAAGAATAGACCTGTGAGGTTTAGAGATCACTGTATATGTAAAGAAGAGACATATGAGGTTTAGAGATCACTGTATATGTAAAGAAGAGACATATGAGGTTTAGAGATCACTGTATATGTAAAGAAGAGACATATGAGGTTTGGAGATCAGTATATGTAAAGAAGAGACCTGTGAGGTTTAGAGATCACTGTATATGTAAAGAAGAGACATATGAGGTTTGGAGATCAGTATATGTAAAGAATAGACCTGTGAGGTTTAGAGATCACTGTATATGTAAAGAAGAGACATATGAGGTTTGAAGATCAGTGCATGTGTAAAAAAGAGACCTGCAAGGTTTGGAGATATGTTTATATGTAAAGAAGAGACCTGTGAGGTTTAGAGATCACTGAACAGTATATGTAAAGAAGTGACATATGAGGTTTGGAGATCAGTATATGTAAAGAATAGACCTGTGAGGTTTAGAGATCACTGTATATGTAAAGAAGAGACATATGAGGTTTGAAGATCAGTATATGTAAAGAAGACATATATGAGGTTTAGAGATCAGTGTATATATAAAGAAGAGACATATGAGGTTTGGAGATCAGTGAATATGTAAAGAAGAGACATATAAGGTTTGGAGATCAGTATATGTAAAGAATAGACCTGTTAGGTTTGGAGATCAGTGAATATGTAAAGAAGACATATATGAGGTTTAGAGATCAGTGTATATGTAAAGAAGAGACATATGAGGTTTGGAGATCAGTGAATATGTAAAGAAGAGACATATGAGGTTTGGAGATCAGTGAATATGTAAAGAAGACATATATGAGGTTTAGAGATCAGTGTATATGTAAAGAAGAGACATATGAGGTTTAGAGATCAGTGAATATGTAAAGAAGAGACATATGAGGTTTGGAGATCAGTGAATATGTAAAGAAGAGACATATGAGGTTTGGAGATCAGTGAATATGTAAAGAAGAGACATATGAGGTTTGGAGATCAGTGAATATGTAAAGAAGAGACATATGAGGTTTGGAGATCAGTATATGTAAAGAATAGACCTGTGAGGTTTAGAGATCAATGTATATGTAAAGAAGAGACATATGAGGTTTGGAGATCAGTATATGTAAAGAAGACATATATGAGGTTTAGAGATCAGTGTATATGTAAAGAAGAGACATATAAGGTTTGGAGATCAGTATATGTAAAGAAGACATATATGAGGTTTAGAGATCAGTGTATCTGTAAAGAAGAGACGTATAAGGTTTGGAGATCAGTATATGTAAAGAATAGACCTGTGAGGTTTAGAGATCAGTGAATATGTAAAGAAGAGACATATGAGGTTTGGAGATCAGTGAATATGTAAAGAAGAGACATATGAGGTTTGGAGATCAGTGAATATGTAAAGAAGACATATATGAGGTTTAGAGATCAGTGTATATGTAAAGAAGAGACCTATGAGGTTTGGAGATCAGTGAATATGTAAAGAAGAGACATATGAGGTTTAGAGATCAGTGAATATGTAAAGAATAGACCTGTGAGGTTTGGAGATCAGTGAATATGTAAAGAAGAGACATATGAGGTTTGGAGATCAGTGAATATGTAAAGAAGAGACATATGAGGTTTGGAGATCAGTATATGTAAAGAAGAGATCTGTGAGGTTTAGAGATCACTGTATATGTAAAGAAGAGACATATGAGGTTTGGAGATCAGTGAATTTGTAAAGAAGAGACATATGAGGTTTGGAGATCAGCATATGTAAAGAAGAGACATATGAGGTTTGGAGATCAGTGAATATGTAAAGAAGAGACCTATGAGGTTTGGAGATCAGTGAATATGTAAAGAAGAGACATATGAGGTTTAGAGATCAGTGAATATGTAAAGAATAGACCTGTGAGGTTTGGAGATCAGTGAATATGTAAAGAAGAGACATATGAGGTTTGGAGATCAGTGAATATGTAAAGAAGAGACATATGAGGTTTGGAGATCTGTATATGTAAAGAATAGACCTGTGAGGTTTAGAGATCACTGTATATGTAAAGAAGAGACATATGAGGTTTGGAGATCAGTATATGTAAAGAAGACATATATGAGGTTTAGAGATCAGTGTATATGTAAAGAAGAGACATATAAGGTTTGGAGATCAGTATATGTAAAGAATAGACCTGTGAGGTTTAGAGATCACTGTATATGTAAAGAAGAGACCTGTGAGGTTTGGAGATCAGTGTATATGTAAAGAAGACATATATGAGGTTTAGAGATCAGTGTATATGTAAAGAAGAGACTTATAAGGTTTGGAGATCAGTATATGTAAAGAATAGACCTGTGAGGTTTAGAGATCACTGTATATGTAAAGAAGAGACCTGTGAGGTTTGGAGATCAGTATATGTAAAGAAGAGACATATGAGGTTTGGAGATCAGTGAATATGTAAAGAAGAGACGTATGAGGTTTGGAGATCAGTGAATATGTAAAGAAGAGACATATGAGGTTTGGAGATCAGTATATGTAAAGAATAGACCTGTGAGGTTTAGAGATCACTGTATATGTAAAGAAGAGACGTATAAGGTTTGGAGATCAGTATATGTAAAGAATAGACCTGTGAGGTTTAGAGATCACTGTATATGTAAAGAAGAGACCTGTGAGGTTTGGAGATCAGTGAATATGTAAAGAAGACATATATGAGGTTTAGAGATCAGTGTATATGTAAAGAAGAGACCTATGCAGTTTGGAAATCATTGTATATATGAATAAGAGACGTGAGGTTTGGAAACCAGTATATATGTAAATAAGAGACCTGTGAGGGTTGGAGATTAGTGTTTATGTAAATAAGAGATCTGTGAGGTTTGGAGACCAGTGTATATGTAAAGAGGAGACCTGTGAGGTTTGGAAAGCAGTGTATATGTAAAGAGGAGACCTGTGAGGTTTGGAAAGCAGTGTATATGTAAAGAGGAGACCTGTGAGGTTTGGAAAGCAGTGTATATGTAAAGAGGAGACCTGTGAGGGATGGATATATGTGTATATGTAAAGAGGAGACCTGTGAGGTTTGGAAAGCAGTGTATATGTAAAGAGGAGACCTGTGAGGTTTGGAAAGCAGTGTATATGTAAAGAGGAGACCTGTGAGGGATGGATATCTGTGTATATGTAAAAAGGAGACCTGTGAGGTTTGGAAAGCAGTGTATATGTAAAGAAGAAACCTGTGAGGTTTGGAAAGCAGTGTATATGTAAAGAGGAGACCTGTGAGGTTTGGAGACCAGTGTATATGTAAAAAGGAGACCTGTGAGGTTTGGAAAGCAGTGTATATGTAAAAAGGAGACCTGTGAGGTTTGTAAAGCAGTGTATATGTAAAAAGGAGACCTGTGAGGTTTGGAAAGCAGTGTATATGTAAAGAGGAGACCTGTGAGGTTTGGAAAGCAGTGTATATGTAAAGAGGAGACCTGTGAGGTTTGGAGACCAGTGTATATGTAAAGATGAGACCTGTGAGGTTTGGAAAGCAGTGTATATGTAAAAAGGAGACCTGTGAGGTTTGGAAAGCAGTGTATATGTAAAGAGGAGACCTGTGAGGTTTCGAAAGCAGTGTATATGTAAAGAGGAGACCTGTGAGGTTTGGAGACCAGTGTATATGTAAAGAGGAGACCTGTGAGGTTTGGAGACCAGTGTATATGTAAAAAGGAGACCTGTGAGGTTTGGAAAGCAGTGTATATGTAAAGAGGAGACCTGTGAGGTTTGGAAAGCAGTGTATATGTAAAGAGGAGACCTGTGAGGTTTGGAAAGCAGTGTATATGTAAAGAGGAGACCTGTGAGGTTTGGAAAGCAGTGTATATGTAAAGAGGAGACCTGTGAGGGATGGATATATGTGTATATGTAAAGAGGAGACCTGTGAGGTTTGGAAAGCAGTGTATATGTAAAGAGGAGACCTGTGAGGTTTGGAAAGCAGTGTATATGTAAAGAGGAGACCTGTGAGGGATGGATATCTGTGTATATGTAAAGAGGAGACCTGTGAGGTTTGGAAAGCAGTGTATATGTAAAGAGGAGACCTGTGAGGTTTGGAAAGCAGTGTATATGTAAAGAGGAGACCTGTGAGGTTTGGAAAGCAGTGTATATGTAAAGAGGAGACCTGTGAGGTTTGGAAAGCAGTGTATATGTAAAGAGGAGACCTGTGAGGTTTGGAAAGCAGTGTATATGTAAAGAGGAGACCTGTGAGGTTTGGAAAGCAGTGTATATGTAAAGAGGAGACCTGTGAGGTTTGGAAAGCAGTGTATATGTAAAGAAGAAACCTGTGAGGGATGGATATCTGTGTATATGTAAAGAAGAGACCTGTGACATTTTGGAGATCAGTGTTTATGTGAAGAAGAGAGCTGCAAGGTTTGGAGATCAGTGTATATGTAAAGAAGAGAGCTTTTACGTTTGGAGATCAGTGCATATGTAAATAAGAGACCTGTGAGTTTTGGAGATCAGTGAATTTGTAAAGAAGAGATCTGTGAGGTTTGGAAAGCAGTGTATATGTAAAGAGGAGACCTGTGAGGTTTGGAAAGCAGTGTATATGTAAAGAGGAGACCTGTGAGTTTTGGAGATCAGTGAATTTGTAAAGAAGAGATGAGAGAAGAGATGAGGTTGTGAGCTCGGTGTATATGTAAAGATAAATGTAATGTACCTGTAACGTTTGGAGAAGAGACCTGCAAGATTTAGATATTGCTCTATTTATAAATAGGAGACTTGTGAGATTTGGATATTGCTGTATATTTGTAAAAACATAAGTTGGATATCAATATATATCCCTGCACATGTAACAAGTAGACTTGGAAATCACTGTAAATGTTTAGAGGAGTGAGGTTTGGAGATTCCTATGTATGTGAAGATGAGAATGTGGAGGTTTGGAGATTAGTGCATATAAAGAATAGATTTGGGATGTTTTGAGATTTCTCTATTATATGTAAAGAGGACACCTATATGTGATAGGTGAAGAGGACACCAGAGTTGTTTAGAGTTCACCCTGTATTTAAAAAGGAGACCTCCTGTGGGATTTCTGTGTAAGTGAAAAAGAGACTTGAGGTTTGGGATTTTGTATATGTAAGGAGTAGACCTGTTATGTTTGAAAGCTCTACTATACATTAAACCTGTGAGACTGTGCACACCTGCGGTAGCAAGTGGTTATGTGATTGTCTCACTGTGATATGCCTGAGTATGGAGCACTACACGAGATTCTTTTGTGCATTATGACCCAGAGAATACAATCCTTGTATTATGGAATTACAGATCGCATTATCCCTCTGTACATATTCATATCTGCATGCTGCATAATCCGCTGCTTACCCCAGAGTGATGGGGGTTGGGGAGGGTGTGTGGATGAGGTGGGATTAGCCAGGAGTGGGTCTGAGCCACCATCACTGCATATTTTAATTAGAGACCTGTGATTTTTGGCAACTGAGCACGTGAACAAGAAACAAGGATTTCAGGTCATTGTACTGTTTACGTAAGGACCAGGCACCTGTGTGGTTTGTTAAGCTGTTTACATGTGTGTAAAGGACTGTTTATAAATCACTGTATAGGTAAAAAAGAGATGATTTGTAGTTTAACAAAAAATACCTTTGCTGTAAGATTAACATTTACAATTCAAATTGTGTTTTAGAGAGCTGATTCACTTAGTTTTGAAGAGCTACCTCACTTGTTAGTGAATCAACTCTATGTACAGACCTTCTATCTAGTAATCTTTGGCCTGAGACCTGCATAACATCTCACCTTGTATATATATGCAGATACCTGAATCTCACCATTTGTTTGCTTAGACCAACAGAGCATCTCACCCTCTTTGTGCAGAATATCTGTGTGTGCTGAAACCTGCAGTGCATTTCACACTATATATATATATATATATATATATATATATATATATATATCTTCACAGAGATGTACAGTGTGTCTCATTCTCTGTATGTGTGTTGAGACCTGCAGAGTTTTATACCTGCATACACTAATTATACCAGGAGAAACAGAGCATCACAGCTCTCTCTGTAGTGCCAGTGTCCGAAGTACTCGGTCCTGCTTGGCAGCGCCCGCTCTGAGCATCTGTGTCGGAACAGATGGCATAATATGAATGTGAGGGAGGTGGGGGGGTGTAGGGAGAAGGAGCAGAGAGAGGGGGAGAGTAAATAGTAGGTTGGAGAGAGAGTGAAAAAGGAGAGCAGAAGGCAGAAGATAGAAGAGAAAGTAATAACAGGAGTAATATGTAGGGGTTTTAGGTGGCAATAGTATATAGTTATAGGAAGCAAGCGCAGGAGTATAAGAGAAGTATTATAGGGAGCAATAGAATTAATAAAATGGAGGTGTTATAGGGAAAAATAGCATGATAAAATGGAAGCATTATAGGCAGCAATAGCACAAGTAAAAGGGAAGTGTTATAGGTAACAATAGCATGAGTAAAAGGTAGGGGTTATAGAGAGTAATAGCATGAGTAAAAGGGATGGGTTATAGGGAACAATAATATAAATATGAGGGGCGGGGTTACATGGAGCAATAGCATGAGTAAAAAGGAGATGTTATAGGGAGCAATAGTATGAGTAAAAAAGAGATGTTATAGGGAGCAACATCTTGAGGATAAAGGAAAGGGTTATTGGGAGCAATAGCATGAGGAAAAGGAAGGGTTATAGGGAGCAATAACATTAATAAACAGAAGGGTTATAGGGAGCAATTGCATGAGTAAAAGAAGGGGTTATAGGGAGCAATAGCATGAGGAAAAGGGAGGAGTTATAGGGAGCAATAGCATGAGTAAAAGGAAAGGGTTATAGGGAGCAATAGCATGAGTAAAAGGAGGGGTTATGGGGAGCAATAGCATGAGTAACAGGAGGGGTTATAGGGAGTAATAGCATGAGTAAATGGAGGGAGTTATAGGGAGCAATAGCATGAGAAAAAAGAGGGTTTATAGGGAGCAATAGCATGAGTAAAAGGAAAGGGTTATAAGGAGCAATAGCATGAGTAAAAGTGAAGGGTTATAGGGAGCAATAACATGAGTAAATAGAAGGGGTTATAGGGAGAAATAGCATGAGTAAATGGAGGGGTTATAGGGAGCAATAGCATGAGTAAATGGAGGGGTTATAGGGAGCAATAGCATGAGTAAATGGAGGGGTTATAGGGAGCAATAGCATGAGTAAAATGAGGGGTTATAGGGAGCAATAGCATGAGTAAAAGGGAGAGGTTATAGGGAGCAATAACATGAGTAAATGGAGGGGTTATAGGGAGCAATAGCATGAGTAAAAGGGAGGGGTTATAGAGAGCAATAGCATGAGTAAATGAAGGGGTTATAGGGAGCAATAGTACAAGTAAATGGAGGGGTTATAGAGAGCAATAGCATGAGTAAATGGAGGGGTTATAGAGAGCAATAGCATGAGTAAATGAAGGGTTTATAGGGAGCAATAGCATGAGTAAATGAAGGGTTTATAGGGAGCAATAACATGAGTAAATGAAGGGTTTATAGGGAGCAATAGCATGAGTAAATGAAGGGTTTATAGGGAGCAATAGCATGAGTAAATGAAGGGGTTATAGGGAGCAATAGCATGAGTAAATGAAGGGTTTATAGGGAGCAATAGCATGAGTAAATGAAGGGGTTATAAGGAGCAATAGCATGAGTAAATGAAGGGGTTATAGGGAGCAATAGCATGAGTAAATGAAGGGTTTATAGGGAGCAATAGCATGAGTAAATGAAGGGTTTATAGGAAGCAATAGCATGAGTAAATGAAGGGTTTATAGGGAGCCATAGCATGAGTAAATGAAGGTGTTATAGGGAGCAATGGCATGAGTAAATGAAGGGGTTATAGGGAGCAATGGCATGAGTAAATGAAGGGGTTATAGGGAGCAATAGCCTGAGTAAATGAAGGGGTTATAGGGAGCAATAGCATGAGTAAATGAAGGGTTTTTAGGGAGCAATAGCATGAGTAAATGGAGGGGTTATAGGGCGCAATAGCATGAGTAAATGGAGGGGTTATAGGGAGCAATAGCATGAGTAAATGGAGGGGTTATAGGGAGCAATAGCATGAGTAAAATGAGGGGTTATAGGGAGCAATAGCATGAGTAAAAGGGAGAGGTTATAGGGAGCAATAACATGAGTAAATGGAGGGGTTATAGGGAGCAATAGCATGAGTAAAAGGGAGGGGTTATAGAGAGCAATAGCATGAGTAAATGAAGGGGTTATAGGGAGCAATAGTACAAGTAAATGGAGGGGTTATAGAGAGCAATAGCATGAGTAAATGGAGGGGTTATAGAGAGCAATAGCATGAGTAAATGAAGGGTTTATAGGGAGCAATAGCATGAGTAAATGAAGGGTTTATAGGGAGCAATAACATGAGTAAATGAAGGGTTTATAGGGAGCAATAGCATGAGTAAATGAAGGGTTTATAGGGAGCAATAGCATGAGTAAATGAAGGGGTTATAGGGAGCAATAGCATGAGTAAATGAAGGGTTTATAGGGAGCAATAGCATGAGTAAATGAAGGGGTTATAAGGAGCAATAGCATGAGTAAATGAAGGGGTTATAGGGAGCAATAGCATGAGTAAATGAAGGGTTTATAGGGAGCAATAGCATGAGTAAATGAAGGGTTTATAGGAAGCAATAGCATGAGTAAATGAAGGGTTTATAGGGAGCCATAGCATGAGTAAATGAAGGTGTTATAGGGAGCAATGGCATGAGTAAATGAAGGGGTTATAGGGAGCAATGGCATGAGTAAATGAAGGGGTTATAGGGAGCAATAGCCTGAGTAAATGAAGGGGTTATAGGGAGCAATAGCATGAGTAAATGAAGGGTTTTTAGGGAGCAATAGCATGAGTAAATGAAGGGGTTATAGGGAGCAATAGCATGAGTAAATGAAGGGGTTATAGGGAGCAATAGCATGAGTAAATGGAGGGGTTATAGGGAGCAATAGCATGAGTAAATTGAGAGGTTATAGAGAGCAATAGCATGAGTAAAAGGGAGGGGTTATAGGGAGCAATAGCATGAGTAAATGGAGGGGTTATAGGGAACAATAGCATGAGTAAATGGAGGGGTTATAGGGAGCAATAACATAAATATGAGGAAGGGGTTACATGGAGCAATAAGATGGGTAAAGGGGAGGGTTTTAGGGAGCATCCAACATAAAAGTATCAACAAATCCATGTTTCATAAATTTGTAAGTCTTTAGATTAAAAACCGTGTAAGACTTTTGTAAAATAGTATTAAGAAAATACTAAGAAAATTAGTAAATGGAGTAAATGGAGGGGTTATAGGGAGCAATAACACAAGTAAATGGAGAGGTTATAGAGAGCAACAGCATGAGTAAAAGGGAGGGGTTATAGGCAGCAATAGCACAAGTAAATGAAGGGGTTATAGGGAGCAATAGCATGAGTAAATGGAGGGGTTATAGGGAGCAATAGCATGAGTAAATGAAGGGGCTATAGTGAGCAATAACATGAGTAAATGAAGGGGCTATAGGGAGCAATAACATGAGTAAATGAAGGGGCTATAGGGAGCAATAACATGAGTAAATGAAGGGGCTATAGGGAGCAATAACATGAGTAAATTCAGGGGTTATAGGGAGCAATAACATGAGTAAATTCAGGGGCTATAGGGAGCAATAACATGAGTAAATGAAGCGGTTATAGGGAGCAATAGCATGAGTAAATGAAGCGGTTATAGGGAGCAATAGCATGAGTAAATGGAGGGGTTATAGGGAGCAATAGCATGAGTAAATGGAGGGGTTATAGGGAGCAATAGCATGAGTAAATGGAGGGGTTATAGGGAGCAATAGCATGAGTAAATGAAGCGGTTATAGGGAGCAATAGCATGAGTAAATGGAGGGGTTATAGGGAGCAATAACATAAATATGAGGAAGGGGTTACATGGAGCAATAAGATGGGTAAAGGGGAGGGTTTTAGGGAGCATCCAACATAAAAGTATCTACAAATCCATGTTTCATAAATTTGTAAGTCTTTAGATTGAAAACCGTGTAAGACTTTTGTAAAATAGTATTAAGAAAACCCTATTTGTAAAAAAATATGCTAAAGCTTTGAAAATAAAAACTATTTGGTTTGGATCACAAATTAGTTGCTTTAAAGGTTATGAAACCCAAAATGTTATTTTTTTTTTTTTTTTTAAAAAAGTCTCCAATTTTTTTGTTTTTGTTTTATCATATGTGTTTAGTTCCCATGTATTCTTTATTTAAGAGTTACATAGGTAGGTGTAGGTGTCTAAAGCACTACATGGCAGATAATTACTCTGCAATCTATTGTTTTGCAAATGGATAAAATTCTTGTAAAACTACTGCTGTATAGTTCTCCGGACACGGGCATGCTCCTAAGCTTATATCCCTGTTTTTTTTTTAACAAAAGATACCTAAAAAAAAACAATTTGATATTAGAAGTAAATTATAAAGTTGTTTAAAATTGCATGCTGTATCTGATTAACGAAAGAAAAATGCATGGTTTTGTGTTCCTTTGAACTTGTTTTTATGCAGAGTTATTTTATTAATCCAAAAGATGAGCAGCCATGCAAAAAAATCAACATAGTGTCCAATAACTCTGCTTGTTCAGTTATGCCAGATACAGTTAAATAGTGACTCAAGGCTCTATTTGTGCAGGAGAGTTTCCTTTTAAACAATTTAACAAAATAGGAAAAAGTATTTGTTCTAAGATAAAGGTTTGTGACCTAATGTTTTTTGGGATTGTTTCTGTTTCAATCTTGAAAAATGAATATTTTTGTTAGCAGCTTTATTGGTTGGACCATGGTTATTCTGGTAGCTGTCCATGGTCCTGAAAATCTCTCTTCTTTCCATTCTCACTATTCCTCACCTCTATTTCTACAGTATCTCTATTTGGTAGATCTGTTCTTTGTCTTTTTTTCCCCACTTCTTTCTTTGTCCTCCCTATTTAGGGCCAGATTACAAGTGGCACGCTAACTGTTGCCTACGAGTGATAAGGGATATATCTTCGCTCTTTGCTTGCCTTAGAAGTAGCACACCTATTACAAGTTGAAAGTAAATGCATTCACTTGAGCACAATTTAATTTAATGCATGTCAGGATAGCATGACTTCAGAGCTCTGGTTATTGTTACGTGAGTCAAAAAAGTTGCACAAAACACATCAAAAATATATTTAGAAGTACAGTTACTCATAATTACACTGTCTAAATAGTTATTAAAAAATATATTGCATTAAAAAGTTATAAGGGCCCAAAGTTACAAGGTCTCAGGTGTTAGGAAAAAAAGGCATGCAAAAGGCTTTAACATAGAGATACATACATATGTCTTCATATGTATGTGTGTGTGTGTATATATATAATGTGTGTGTGTGTTTATATTTGTGTACATATATATTTATGTATTTATATGTGTATATATGTATTTATATGTGTATATATGTATTTATAGACAAGTGCACTGGAGCCCTTTGCAGTCAAGTAGCTGTAAACATGTAAAATCATATTTATGCAATATTCATTTTTAATAAAGTGTTTAACTATGTATTTACTGTGAGTATTTCACTTTCCAATGTTCTTCACATAGAAGAATTTGTTCTATTTATTCTTACATACATATTTCTATATATATAGCTGATGTTTTTTTGGTAAAATATATATCTACACATATTTATATAGATATATACAGATGTATTTTTAAATACATATTACCCTATGTGAAGAACATTGGAAAGTGAAATATTTACAGTGATACTGTTGGGTAGCACGGGGAATACGTTAACACATTTGCTATATTTAGAGTTCGGCTTTTTGTGTGCATAAGGTTATCGCTTGTGGGAAAACGTTTTACTTTCAATTTGTAATACCCGTGCTACCCGACACAAGCTAAAAGGCTCAATCTAGCGTTTAACATATTGGTTGGTAAACAAGTTATAATAAAACAGACCTGCAGATAAAATCACTAACCATCTATCTAGTAATTAGTGGGACCCCCTCATGGTTTCAAAACACTGAACTGTTCACAGAACCTCATTTCACATGTTCTGTATTGGACTTGAAGATCTGAGGACTGTATAGGTCTTTTAGGTAAGTTCACTGTCATATTTGAGCTCAAGATGATGAGTGCTTTGAGACATGGTGCAGTAACCTGCTGGAAGAAAATATATAGAAATGGGTGGGCTGTGACCATAAAGGGATCCACATAGTCATTAATACCAGGTAGAGTCAAACCAGCCAATGTTTTTCCAATTTCAGTCATGCTGTTCTGGTGATCACATGCCCCCACTGTTGCCTCATCTTTGTGTTTTAAGCAAGTAGGAATGGTATCTGATGTGGACCACTTGAGAGTTTGACTTGACATTTAGATATACCTTTTAGCACACCAATGTTGTAAAAAAAGTTATTTGAGTGCTTGTGGTCTGTAAGCTTTAAGAAGTCCAGACATACTTGTCTCGTATACAAAATGCAGAACCAGCACTATATTTATGTATCACATCATTCTCTTTGAGAATTTCTTGAGGTCAGATTTTTATGAGATGGTGGAACCAAAATGTCTGCTAACAGTAATCATACCACAGTCAAAGGTACTAAAATGACATGCCTTCCACGTCCAACTCTTAACCATTTCTGCATGCTTTCTATAGTCAGAACCCTTTAATTTTTAAAGGGTATCATCTGAATGCATTTTATGAGCGATTTGTTTATGGCTTAGCTTTTGCTGTGCTGTTATGGAGCTGGTTCACTGAGGTTTTTATAGTCCTAGGATGTCATAGATGCCTCTGTTTGTCTTAATGTTTCTGACCCTCAGTTTCTCTCCCTGGTACTCACCCTTTTTCTTTGTCCCACATTCCCACCATCCCTATCACTTACTTCTTCTGACAATCTCTTTTCTTCTTTCTTGGGCTCCCTGGTTTTCCCATCCTCGTTCTCTAATCAGTCCATCTTCTCTTCTCCTTTCTCTCTCCTTTTTCCCCTTATTTCTCCTTATCCTCTTGCTACCTCTTTCTATCTTCCCATCTTTCCCTCACTCCTCATCTCCCTATAGTTCTCTTGCTTTTCATCATATTCTATAAACTGCTGCCTTATTATTCTGTTGTCTTTTTATTCTCTCTCTCTATTTTTGTTCTTCATTTCTCTTCCCAATTCTACATCGCTCTCAGTCCTAATCCTTTTCTTCACTTCTCTCTAGTTTACTCTCCCTATTTCTCTCCCTTCCTATCTGTCTCCTCTGCACTCTCCCTCCTCTCCCTGTGTGTACTCAGACCCATTTGCATGTAGGGAGCGTTTAGTTATTTGCAATAAATCTCCCCTCACAAGGTGACTGGGTTATGTCATTATTTGCAAACACGCAGCTTGTAATTACACCTGCTGCTGACTCTGTCGTTGCAAAGACACACAACACCCAAACACAACTGGGGACACCCAAATGCACACACTAAACAGATAAATGCAATATAACACAACAAGGAACACAAAGACAGTGACCACGATAAGAAAAAAACACTAGACTAGAAACAGACGCAGAACACACTTTCAGTAATACGTCGACAATCTATACAGCACAGGAATATAACACTTGACAAAGCAATAAATATAGACACACAATACACTTAGCATATTCTGTGATACCCAGGTGCACAATAAACACAACACATGGAGTTAAACAGTAAGAACACACAAACACACACACATACAGACTATACCCAGCAAAACTGAGGCTGTAAAGGCAGGACAGCACCAAGTACACAGCATGCATCACAATGGTGGACACACAATACACACTGCAATATCCCAGTCCTCAAGTATCATTTGTCACAACTCTTTGTAGCATCCCAGCTATATCCTTGCAGCTCATTAGTGCCTTACTGCCCCTTGTCACATTTCCTCTGTAATCCAGTACCTCATTGGCCTTTGTCAAGTATCCACACAGTGTCTTAACCCCTAAGTGCCTGACTGGGTGTCACACTTACTTGCATTACCCTAAAACTCTATGCCTTATTACCCCTATATGTCTGCTACTGCAAACTTTTAGCCCATCAAAATCTCAGCATCTGAGTGAGCCCTCCTCCCCTTTACTCCTCCCAGCATTGTGGGTGTGTCTGCTTAGCAACAGTAATAATAATTATGCCCCCCAGATAGACTGCCAGGAATCACTAATGAGTACTTCTGCTGTGCAAAGGGAATTGGGGGAGGAACACCCCTACAATATGATAGGGTCATGAGATTTAATTACGGTTCTTCTATGTATCTTTAGTAGCTGCATTTGAAGAGCTCTGACTGTGTATGTGTGCAGAGCAGTTTCTGTTTATACATGAATTGTGTGTGTAGTGTGTGTAGCTGTGTGTATGTTTAGTCTGTGTGTGTAGTACATGTTTGTGTATAGCCAGTATGTATATTCTGTACGTGTAGTGTGTATTTATGTAATATATGTATATGTGTGTAATGCGTGTACATATTAAGTGCATGTATAGTGTGTGTTAGTATATAGTATGTGTAGTTGTGTAGTGTGTGCATATGAAGTGTATAGTGTGTGCTAGTGCATAGTATGTGTAGTGTGTGCATAGGAAATGCATGTGTAGTGTGAGTCTATATTGTGTGTTATTGTATAGTATGTGTAGTTGTGTAGTGTGTGTATGTGTAGTGTGAGTCTATATTGTGTGTTATTGTATAGTATGTGTAGTTGTGTAGTGTGTCTATATTGTGTGTTATTGTATAGTATGTGTAGTGTGTGCATATGAAGTGCATGTGTAGTGTGAATCTATAGTGTGTTATTGTATAGTATGTGTAGTTGTGTAGTGTGAATCTGTAGTGTGTGTTATTGTATAGTATGTGTAGTTGTGTAGTGTGAATCTGTAGTGTGTGGTATTGTATAGTATGTGTAGTTGTGTAGTGTGTGCATAGGTAGTGCATGTGTAGTGTGAGTCTATATTGTGTGTTATTGTATAGTATGTGTAGTTGTGTAGTGTGTGCATGTGTAGTGTGAGTCTATATTGTGTGTTATTGTATAGTATGTGTAGTTGTGTAGTGTGTCTATATTGTGTGTTATTGTATAGTATGTGTAGTTGTGTAGTGTGTCTATATTGTGTGTTATTGTATAGTATGTGTAGTTGTGTAGTGTGTCTATATTGTGTGTTATTGTATAGTATGTGTAGTTGTGTAGTGTGTCTATATTGTGTGTTATTGTATAGTATGTGTAGTTGTGTAGTGTGTCTATATTGTGTGTTATTGTATAGTATGTGTAGTTGTGTAGTGTGTCTATATTGTGTGTTGTTGTATAGTATGTGTAGTGTGTGCATATGAAGTGCATGTGTAGTGTGAATCTATAGTGTGTGTTATTGTATAGTATGTGTAGTTGTGTAGTGTGAATCTGTAGTGTGTGTTATTGTATAGTATGTGTAGTTGTGTAGTGTGTGCATAGGTAGTGCATGTGTAGTGTGAGTCTATATTGTGTGTTATTGTATAGTATGTGTAGTGTGTGCATATGAAGTGCATGTGTAGTGTGAGTCTATATTGTGTGTTATTGTATAGTATGTGTAGTGTGTGTGTTTGTGTATAGTACATGTAGTTATGTGTGTACTTGCAGCTGTGTGTATATGCAAACTCTCAACATTCTCCTCCACTTTTCTCACCTCTATCATGTCTCCTGTTTATGTGTACCCCATTCACTTCACTTCCTCCCCATCTTTTACCCACATTTCTCCCACCACTCACTTCTCTCTCTTTATTGCTCTGGTTGTCTCTGTCACTTTCTCTCCATCAAACATTCCCCTCTCTCTCACACACAAAAAGTCCCTCACATTATTAATATTCCCTAATGTTCATTCTTTCTCTATCACCATTTGTCTTTGTTTCTCACCTCTCTCTTTCACACATTATCTCTTTGTCTCTTTTTCTGTTAAACCTTCTCTCTCTCCCTCCTCCATCTCCCCCCCCCCCCCTTTTCTCTCAGTCTTTCCTCTCCCTCTCTTCAGGGCTCCTTTTCCACTTGGGTAAGCTGGCTCCTAATATTCCTTGAGGCTTAGACACACAGGGTTCTCCCCCTGCGCTCTCCTTTCTTTCCTCACCCATGTCTGTTGCAATCTCTCTTTTTTTTCATGTTTGTTGTATCCTCTCTCTCCCTGTCTCCCTTTTCCTTCTCTCTTTTACCCATATCAGTTTCTACCTCCCTCTGATTGGTTTGGCTCCTTTAGTGGTTGTTCATTTTGCAGCGGATGTAAATATGTCTCAGAACTCATTAACTGCTTCACTGTTGGGAGGTCGTTTTAACACAAATCTCTGCATTGCAGTCAGAAAAGGGTTAATATTTAGTCATGGTGCCTTCTTGAAGTAATCCACGTCTCTCTCTCTCTCTGCAGTTAGTTTAACTTCTGCCCCATTCTTTTATTATTATTATGATTGTTATTACTTATTTGTAAAGTGCTGCTGTATTCTGTAGAGTACATCAGCAGAGAAGTACACACTATATGACAAATAACCACAGTGATACAGCAGAATTGCATTAAATATAATTGGTACAGGAGCAGGTGGGCTCTTCCCTGAAGAAATTATAATCCTATTTCACTGTTTTCTTCCTTAGATATTCAAACCCCATAATTCCCCTCTTATCTCAACATTAGCTTCTCACTGCCATTTCTATTATCACCCTCTACTCCACTATTTCCCCACCTCAAACCCTCAAACTCTTTCTATACACCACCCTAACCCTCAAAATCTCACTGTTCTCTACCCTCAACCTCAAACGCTCATTCTACTCCAACCTCACCCTCAAACCCTCATTGTACTCCACCCTCACTCTCAAACCCTCACTTTATTCCACCTTCTCCCTTGGATCCTCACTCCACCCCACCCTCAAACCCTCATTCTAATCCACCCTCAAACCCTCACTCTAATCCACCCTAACCTTCAAACCCTAACTGAATTTCACCCTCGCCTTCATACCCACATTCTAATCCAGCCTTCCTCTCAAACCTTCACTCTACTACTCAACCCTCAAACCCTCACTGTACAATGCACTCATCTTTATTCCTGAATCTACCTCACCCTCAAACTCTTACTCTATCCTGTGTTTCTACCATATTCCACCGCATAAAACTCTTACTCTACTCCATCCCTCAAAACTCTAACTCTCTCTTTCACTCCTCATCTTCAGCCCCTCACTCTGTCCCATCCTTGAAACTCAAACCCTCACTCATTCCCGCCCTTGACTTGCAAACCCTCACTTTGCTCGACCCTCAACCTTCAAACCCTCACTCTACCCCACCCATATCTTTAAACTTCCACGCTGTCCCACTCATCACCCTCAAACCCTCACTGTACCCACACTTATCTTAAAAATCTCACTCTTTCCAACTCATAACTTTTAAACCCTCACTGTACCTCACACTTAACTTGAAACTCACACTCTGTCCCACTCTTCACCCTCAAACCCTCACTCTGCCCCATCCCTCATTCTCAAACCCTTACTCTATTCAACATCTACCCTAAAAACCAAACTCTACCCCAAATCCAAATGCTTACTCTACCCCCCCCCCAACAGTCACTCTACTCTACCCCTTACTCCTATTTCCCAATTATGCCCCTCCCCATCATGGGGTTCTGCTATAATTCCTTTTCTCGTCACAGACTCCTGCTCTAACCATTGGCTGCTTCTATAATCCTTCCTCTCATTGGCTCCTGCTCTTACTCGTTTTTTCCTCATCAGACCCTTCTCATTATTGGCTTTTTCTCTTACCCTTTTAATCATCAGTTAATGATTTGACCCCTCTCATCATTATCTCCTGCTCTATCCCTTCCTATTACCCTCAGTGACCCACTCTGCCCCCTCCTATCACTCTCAGTAATCAGTTGGTTACCTTTTCTCATCACCTATGCTGTATTCTGCCTTCTCTTCTCTCACTATATTATAAATCTGTACAGAAACTCTTTTTCTAGATTTAAGTGTATTTTACAAAGTATGTTGCTCAGAATAGGATTGTTCTTATGTATAATAAACAAGTTATTGGGTGGGGGAGAGGGGTTATTCATATGTGTTCCAGCATATGTAAATTCAGGAATTTGTTGCTCTGGTAAAAAAACTGTGACTACACTACTGTGCTTAGAGGTATATAAAGATAAACCCTGCATCATCAAATAATCGACTCTGTGCTCTTATCAACTCTTTCTCTTGTTAAGTGTGTTCAGTCCACGGGTCATCCATTACTTATAGGATATATTCTCCTTCCCAACAGGAAGTTGCAAGAGGATCACCCAAGCAGAGCTGCTATATAGCTCCACCCCTCACATGTCATATCCAGTCATTCTCTTGCAAGTCTCAACAAAGGAGGTTGTGAGAGGAGACAGGAGTAACATTCTTCAATCAAAAGTTTATTATTTTAAAATAGCACCGGAGTGTGCTGTTTGTTCTCTCAGGCAGTATTTAGAAGAAGAATCTGCCTGCGTTTTTTCTATGATCTTAGCAGACGTAACTAAGATCCACTGGCTGTTCTCGCACATTCTGAGGAGTGGGGTACCTTCAGAGAAGGGAATAGCATGCGGGGTCCCCCGCAAATGAGGTATGTGCAGTAAAATATTTTCTAGGAATGGAATCGACTATGAAAACACTGCTGTTACCCATATGACGTAAGTACAGCCTTTAATACAGTAGTAGCGACTGGTATCAGGCTGATAAATGTATGCGCAGTTGAGTTTTTTTCTAGGGACTAGAATTTAACTTTACATACTGTTAGTACTGAAATAAATGTATGAGCCTTAACTGCAGTAGAAGCGACTGGTAGCAGGCTTAGTGATAACTTTGCATAACACTGGAAAGTTGTTTTTTAAAACGTTTACTGGCATGTTATTCGTGTTGTGAGGTACTTTGGTGATAAATCTTTTTGGGCATGATTTTTTTCCACATGGCTAACGTATATTTCTGCATAGACACCGTTATATCAGGTCTCCCACTGTTGTGATATGAGTGGGAGGGACCTTTTTTTAGCGCCTTGTTGCGCAGTTAAAATTCTAGCACAGTCTTCCTGCTTCTTCCTCTTTGATCCAGGACGTCTCCAGAGAGCTCAGGGGTCTTCAAAATTCATTTTTGAGGGAGGTAATCAGTCACAGCAGACCTGTGACAGTGTGTTTGACTGTGAGAAACGCGTTAAATCTTAAATGATTATCCGTTTTGGGTATTGAGGGGTTAATCATCCTTTTGCTAATGGGTGCAATCCTCTGCTAATTTCATACATTTACTGTTTAAAATTGGTTGCTATAAGTATTAGTTCATTGTTATTTCAACTGTGACAGTTTTTTTGTGTTTTTAAAAGCGCTGCAGCGTTTTTTATATTGCTTGTAAACTTATTGAAAGAAATTTCCAAGCTTGATAGCTTCATTACTAGTCTGTTTAAACATGTCTGACACAGATGAATCTGCTTGCTCATTATGTTTAAAGGCCAATGTGGAGCCCAATAGAAATATGTGTACCAATTGTATTGATGTTACTTTAAATAAAAGTCGGTCTTTACTGGTAAAGAAATTATCACCAGACAACGAGGGGGAAGTTATGCCGTCTAACTCTCCTCACGTGTCAGTACCTTCGCCTCCCGCTCAGGAGGTGCGTGAGATTGTGGCGCCAAGCACATCAAGGCCCTAACAAATCACTTTACAAGATATGGCTAATGTTATGAAAGATGTATTATCTAATTTGCCTGAGTTAAGAGGCAAGCGCGATAGCTCTGGGTTAAGGACAGAGCGCGCTGATGATATGAGGGCCATGTCTGACACTGCGTCACAATTTGCAGAACATGAGGACGGAGTGCTTCATTCTGTGGGTGACGGATCTGATCCAGGGAGACCGGATTCAGATATATCAAATTTTAAATTTAAGCTTGAGAACCTCCGTGTATTACTAGGGGAGGTATTAGCGGCTCTGAATGATTGCGACACGGTTGCAATCCCAGAGAAATTATTTAGGCTGGATAAATACTATGCGGTACCGGTGTGTACTGATGTTTTTCCTATACCTAAAAGGCTTACAGAGATTATTAACAAGGAGTGGGATAAACCCGGTGTGCCTTTTTCCCCTCCTCCGATATTTAGAAAAATGTTTCCAATAGACGCCACCACACGAGACTTATGGCAGACGGTCCCTAAGGTGGAGGGAGCAGTTTCTACTTTAGCCAAGCGTACCACTATTCCGGTGGAGGATAGTTGTGCTTTCTCAGATCCAATGGATAAAAAATTAGAAGGTTACCTTAAGAAAATGTTTGTTCAACAAGGTTTTATATTACAGCCCCTTGCATGCATTGCGCCCGTCACTGCTGCAGCGGCTTTCTGGTTTGAGTCTCTGGAAGAGGCTATTCGCACAGCACCATTGGATGAGATTTTGAACAAGCTTAAAGCCCTTAAGCTAGCTAATGCATTTTTCTCTTGTTAAGTGTATCCAGTCCACGGATCATCCATTACTTATGGGATATTAACTCCTCCCCAACAGGAAGTGCAAGAGGATTCACCCAGCAGAGCTGCTATATAGCTCCCCCCCTAACTGCCATTACCAGTCATTCTCTTGCACCCAACGAATAGATAGGATGTGTGAGAGGACTGTGGTGATTATACTTAGTTTCATACCTTCAATCAAAAGTTTGTTATTTTATAATAGCACCGGAGTGTGTTATTCCTTCTCTGGTAGAATTTGAAGAAGAATCTACCTGAGTTTTTCTATGATTTTAGCCGGAGTAGTTAAGATCATATTGCTGTTTCTCGGCCATCTGAGGAGAGGTAAACTTCAGATCAGGGGACAGCGGGCAGATTAATCTGCAAAGAGGTATGTAGCAGCTTATTATTTTCTGACAATGGAATTGATGAGAAAATTCTGCCATACCGATATAATGTAAACTCAGCCTTAAATGCAGTAGCAGCAACTGGTATCAGGCTGTCATGTATGTATATTTTACACTTCAGTATTCTGGGGAATGGCACTTCACTGGAATTATACTGTATGCATAAAACTTTAGCCTAATTTGCAGGGACTAGCAACAGGCTTTTTAATAACACTCAATTTATTAATGTTAAACGTTTTTTGCTGGCATGTAAAATCGTTTAATTTTCTGAGGTACTGGGTGAAAAAATGTTTTGGGCACTATTTTTTTCCACTTGGCAGTCGTTTTATTTAATTTATGACAGTTTACTGATCTCTCTCACTGTTATGTGTGAGGGGGAGGGGCCTTTTTTGGTGCTTTTGCTACGCATCAAAAAATTCAGTCAGAAGTTTATTGTCTTCCCTGCATGATCCGGTTCATCTCTACAGAACTCAGGGGTCTTCAAAACTTGTTTTGAGGGAGGTAATCACTCACAGCAGAGCTGTGAGATTGTAGTTGACTGTGATAAAAAAACGTTTATTTCTGTATTTTTTTTTTTCTGCTATCAGGGTTAGTTATCCTGTGTTTTTTACAAAGATTTGATGCTATAACTTTTCAGTTTATTAATTTTCAACTGTCATAACTTTTTCTGTGCTTCTTATAGGCACAGTACGTTTTCATATTATAGTAAATTACTTGAAAAGTATTTCCAAGTTGCTAGTTTATTTGCTAGTGTGTTAAACATGTCTGATTCAGAGGAAGATATCTGTGCTATATGTGCTAAAGCCAAAGTGGAGCCCAATAGAAATTTATGTACTAACTGTATTGATGCTACTTATAAATAAAAGTCAATCTGTACAAATTGAACATATTTCACCAAACAACGAGGGGAGAGTTATGCCGACTAACTCGCCTCACGTGTCAGTACCTGCATCTCCCGCTCGGGAGGTGCGTGATATTGTAGCGCCGAGTACATCTGGGCGGCCATTACAAATCACATTACAGGATATGGCTACTGTTATGACTGAAGTTTTGGCTAAATTACCAGAACTAAGAGGTAAGCGTGATCACTCTGGGTTGAGAACAGAGTGCGCTGATAATATTAGGGCCATGTCAGACACTGCGTCACAATTTGCAGAACATGAGGACGGAGAGCTTCATTCTGCGGGTGACGGTTCTGATCCAAACAAACTGGATTCAGATATTTCAAATTTTAAATTTAAGCTGGAAAACCTCCGTGTATTACTAGGGGAGGTGTTAGCGGCTCTGAATGATTGTAACACAGTTGCAATACCAGAGAAAATGTGTAGGTTGGATAAATATTTTGCGGTACCGGCGAGTACTGACGTTTTTCCTATACCTAAGAGACTTACTGAAATTGTTACTAAGGAGTGGGATAGACCCGGTGTGCCGTTCTCACCTCCACCTATATTTAGAAAGATGTTTCCAATAGACGCCACCACACGGGACTTATGGCAAACGGTCCCTAAGGTGGAGGGAGCAGTTTCTACTTTAGCTAAGCGTACCACTATCCCGGTGGAGGATAGCTGTGCCTTTTCAGATCCAATGGATAAAAAGTTAGAGGGTTACCTTAAGAAAATGTTTGTTCAACAAGGTTTTATATTGCAACCTCTTGCATGCATTGCGTCTGTCACGGCTGCAGCAGCATTTTGGTTTGAGTCTCTGGAAGAGACACTTGAATCAGCTCCATTAGATGAGATTACACACAAGCTTAAAGCCCTTAAGTTAGCTAACTCATTTATTTCAGATGCCGTAGTACATTTAACTAAACTTACGGCTAAGAATTCCGGATTCGCCATTCAGGCACGCAGAGCACTGTGGCTAAAATCCTGGTCAGCTGACGTTACTTCTAAATCTAAATTGCTTAATATACCTTTCAAAGGGCAGACCTTATTCGGGCCCGGGTTGAAAGAAATTATCGCTGACATTACAGGAGGTAAAGGCCATGCCCTGCCTCAAGACAGAGCCAAACCTAAGGCTAGACAGTCTAATTTTCGTTCCTTTCGTAATTTCAAAGCAGGAGCAGCATCAACTTCCTCTGCACCAAAACAGGAAGGAGCTGTTGCTCGCTACAGACAAGGCTGGAGACCTAACCAGTCCTGGAACAAGGGCAAGCAGGCCAGGAAACCTGCTGCTGCCCCTAAGACAGCATGAATCGAGGGCCCCCGATCCGGGAACGGATCTAGTGGGGGGCAGACTTTCTCTCTTCACCCAGGCTTGGGCAAGAGATGTCCAGGATCCCTGGGCGTTAGAGATCATATCTCAGGGATACCTTCTAGACTTCAAATTCTCTCCCCCAAGAGGGAGATTTCATCTGTCAAGGTTGTCAACAAACCAAATAAAGAAAGAGGCGTTTCTACGCTGCGTACAAGATCTTTTATTAATGGGAGTGATCCATCCGGTTCCGCGGTCGGAACAAGGACAAGGGTTTTACTCAAATCTGTTTGTGGTTCCCAAAAAAGAGGGAACTTTCAGGCCAATCTTGGATTTAAAGATCCTAAATAAATTCCTAAGAGTTCCATCGTTCAAAATGGAAACTATTCGGACAATTTTACCCATGATCCAAAAGGGTCAGTACATGACCACAGTGGATTTAAAGGATGCTTACCTTCACATACCGATTCACAAAGATCATTACCGGTATCTAAGGTTTGCCTTTCTAGACAGGCATTACCAGTTTGTAGCTCTTCCATTCGGATTGGCTACGGCTCCGAGAATCTTCACAAAGGTTCTGGGTGCTCTTCTGGCGGTACTAAGACCGCGAGGAATTGCATACCTAGACGACATTCTGATACAAGCTTCAAGCTTTCAAACTGCCAAGTCTCATACAGAGTTAGTACTGGCATTTCTAATGGAAGGTGAACGAAAAGAAGAGTTCTCTTTTTCCACTCACAAGAGTTCCCTTCTTGGGGACTCTTATAGATTCTGTAGAAATGAAGATTTACCTGACAGAAGACAGGTTAACAAAGCTTCAAAATGCATGCCGTGTCCTTCATTCCATTCAACACCCGTCAGTAGCTCAATGCATGGAGGTGATCGGCTTAATGGTAGCAGCAATGGACATAGTACCCTTTGCACGTCTACATCTCAGACCGCTGCAATTGTGCATGCTAAGTCAGTGGAATGGGGATTACTCAGACTTGTCCCCTACTCTGAATCTGGATCAAGAGACCAGAAATTCTCTTCTATGGTGGCTTTCTCGGCCACATCTGTCCAGGGGGATGCCATTCAGCAGGCCGGACTGGACAATTGTAACAACAGACGCCAGCCTACTAGGTTGGGGCGCTGTCTGGAATTCTCTGAAGGCTCAGGGACAATGGAATCAGGAGGAGAGTCTCCTACCAATAAACATTCTGGAATTGAGAGCAGTTCTCAATGCCCTTCTGGCTTGGCCCCAGTTAACAACTCGGGGGTTCATCAGGTTTCAGTCGGACAACATCACGACTGTAGCTTACATCAACCATCAGGGAGGGACAAGAAGCTCCCTAGCAATGATGGAAGTATCAAAGATAATTCGCTGGGCAGAGTCTCACTCTTGCCACCTGTCAGCAATCCACATCCCGGGAGTGGAGAACTGGGAGGCGGATTTCTTAAGTCGTCAGACTTTTCATCCGGGGGAGTGGGAACTTCATCCGGAGGTCTTTGCCCAAATACTTCGACGTTGGGGCAAACCAGAGATAGATCTCATGGCGTCTCTACAGAATGCCAAGCTTCCTCGTTACGGGTCCAGATCCAGGGATCCGGGAGCGGTTCTGATAGATGCTTTGACAGCACCTTGGACCTTCGGGATGGCTTATGTGTTTCCACCCTTCCCGATGCTTCCTCGATTGATTGCCAGAATCAAACAGGAGAGAGCATCAGTGATTCTAATAACGCCTGCATGGCCACGCAGGACTTGGTATGCAGATCTAGTGGACATGTCATCCTGTCCACCTTGGTCGCTACCTCTGAAACAGGACCTTCTGATCCAGGGTCCCTTCAAACATCAAAATCTAATTTCTCTGAAGCTGACTGCTTGGAAATTGAACGCTTGATTTTATCAAAACGTGGTTTTTCTGAGTCAGTTATTGATACCTTAATACAGGCTAGGAAGCCTGTTACCAGAAAGATTTACCATAAGATATGGCGCAAATACTTATATTGGTGCGAATCCAAGAGTTACTCATGGAGTAAGGTTAGGATTCCGAGGATATTGTCTTTTCTACAAGAAGGTTTAGAAAAGGGTTTATCCGCTAGTTCCTTAAAGGGACAGATTTCAGCTCTGTCCATTCTTTTACACAAACGTCTGTCAGAAGTTCCGGACGTTCAAGCTTTTTGTCAGGCTTTAGCTAGGATCAAGCCTGTGTTTAAAACTGTTGCTCCACCATGGAGTTTGAACTTAGTTCTTAATGTTTTACAGGGGGTTCCGTTTGAACCCCTTCATTCCATTGATATCAAGTTGTTATCTTGGAAAGTTCTGTTTTTAATGGCAATTTCCTCGGCTCGAAGAGTCTCTGAGTTATCTGCCTTACATTGTGATTCTCCTTATCTGATTTTTCATTCAGACAAGGTAGTTCTGCGTACTAAACCTGGGTTCCTACCTAAGGTGGTCACTAACAGGAATATCAATCAAGAGATTGTGGTTACATCTTTGTGTCCTAATCCTTCTTCGAAAAAGGAACGTCTGCTACACAATCTAGATGTAGTCCGTGCCCTGAAATTTTATCTACAGGCAACTAAGGATTTTCGACAAACGTCTTCCCTGTTTGTCGTTTATTCTGGTCAGAGGAGAGGTCAAAAAGCTTCAGCTACCTCTCTCTCCTTTTGGCTTTGTAGCATAATACGGTTAGCCTATGAGACTGCTGGACAGCAGCCTCCTGAAAGAATTACAGCACATTCTACTAGAGCTGTGGCTTCCACTTGGGCCTTTAAGAATGAGGCTTCTGTTGAACAGATTTGCAAGGCTGCAACTTGGTCTTCTCTTCATACTTTTTCCAAATTTTACAAATTTGACACTTTTGCTTCTTCGGAGGCTGTTTTTGGGAGAAAGGTTCTTCAGGCAGTGGTTCCTTCCGTATAAAGAGCCTGCCTGTCCCTCCCGTCATCCGTGTACTTTAGCTTTGGTATTGGTATCCCATAAGTAATGGATGATCCGTGGACTGGATACACTTAACAAGAGAAAACATAATTTATGCTTACCTGATAAATTTATTTCTCTTGTAGTGTATCCAGTCCACGGCCCGCCCTGTCACTTTAAGGCAGGTAATTTTTCCATTAAACTACAGTCACCACTGTACCCTATGGTTTTCCTTTCTCTGCATGTTTTCGGTCGAATGACTGGTAATGGCAGTTAGGGGGGGAGCTATATAGCAGCTCTGCTGGGTGAATCCTCTTGCACTTCCTGTTGGGGAGGAGTTAATATCCCATAAGTAATGGATGATCCGTGGACTGGATACACTACAAGAGAAATAAATTTATCAGGTAAGCATAAATTATGTTTTTTCGGATGCCGTTGTGCATTTAACCAAACTAACGGCTAAGAACTCCGGATTCGCCATCCAGACGCGCAGAGCGCTATGGCTTAAATCCTGGTCAGCAGATGTAACTTCTAAATCTAAATTGCTTAATATTCCTTTCAAAGGGCAAACCTTATTCGGGCCCGGCTTGAAGGAGATTATTGCTGACATTACTGGAGGTAAGGGTCACACCCTTCCTCAGGACAGGGCCAAATCAAAGGTCAAACAGTCTAGTTTTCGTGCCTTTCGTAATTTCAAGGCAGGAGCAGCATCAACTTCCTCCGCTCCAAAACAGGAAGGAACTGCTACTCGTTACAGACAGGGTTGGAAAAGCAACCAGTCCTGGAACAAGGGCAAGCAGGCCAGAAAGCCTACTTCTGCCCCTAAGACAGCATGAAGAGAGGGCCCCCTATCCGGAAACGGATCTGGTGGTGGGCAGACTTTCTCTTTTCGCCCAGGCTTGGGCAAGAGATGTCCAGGATCCCTGGGCGTTGGAGATCATATCTCAGGGATATCTTCTGGACTTCAAAGCTTCTCCTCCACAAGGGAGATTTCATCTTTCAAGGTTATCAGCAAACCAAATAAAGAAAGAGGCTTTTCTTCACTGTGTACAAGACCTCCTAGTAATGGGGGTGATCCACCCAGTTCCGCGGACGGAACAAGGGCAAGGATTTTACTCAAATCTGTTTGTGGTTCCCAAGAAAGAGGGAACCTTCAGACCAATCTTGGACCTAAAGATCTTAAACAAATTCCTAAGAGTTCCATCATTCAAAATGGAGACTATTCGAACCATCCTACCCATGATCCAAGAGGGTCAGTATATGACCACAGTGGACTTAAAGGATGCCTACCTTCACATACCGATTCACAAAGATCATTATCGGTACCTAAGGTTTGCCTTTCTAGACAGGCATTACCAGTTTGTAGCTCTTCCCTTCGGGTTAGCTACGGCCCCGAGAATTTTTACAAAGGTTCTGGGCTCACTTCTGGCGGTACTAAGACTGCGAGGCATAGCGGTGGCTCCGTACTTAGACGACATTCTGATACAAGCGTCAAGTTTTCAAAATGCAAGGTCTCATACAGAGATAGTTCTAGCATTTCTGAGGTCGCATGGGTGGAAAGTGAACATGGAAAAGAGTTCTCTGTTACCACTCACAAGGGTTCCCTTTCTAGGGACTCTTATAGATTCTGTAGAGATGAAGATTTACCTGACGCAGTCCAGGTTATCAAAAATCCTAAATGCTTGCCGTGTACTTCATTCCATTCCAAGCCCATCAGTAGCTCAGTGCATGGAAGAAATCGGCTTAATGGTGGCGGCAATGGACATAGTGCCATTTGCGCGCCTGCATCTCAGACCGCTGCAATTATGCATGCTGAGTCAGTGGAATGGGGATTACTCAGATCTGTCCCCTTTACTAAATCTGGACCAGGAGACCAGAGATTCTCTTATCTGGTGGTTGTCTCGGATTCATCTGTCCAAGGGAATGACTTTTCGCAGACCAGATTGGACTATTGTAACAACAGATGCCAGCCTTCTAGGCTGGGGCGCAGTCTGGAATTCCCTGAAGGCTCAGGGATCATGGACTCAGGAGGAGAAACTCCTTCCAATAAACATTCTGGAATTAAGAGCGATATTCAATGCTCTTCTAGCTTGGCCTCAGTTAGCAACACTGAGGTTCATCAGATTTCAGTCGGACAACATCACGACTGTGGCTTACATCAATCATCAAGGGGGAACCAGGAGTTCCCTAGCGATGTTAGAAGTCTCAAAGATAATTCGCTGGGCAGAGTCTCACTCTTGCCATCTGTCAGCGATCTACATCCCAGGCGTGGAGAACTGGGAGGCGGACTTTCTAAGCCGCCAGACCTTTCACCCGGGGGAGTGGGAACTTCAGCCGGAGGTGTTTGCTCAACTGATTCTTCGTTGGGGCGAACCGGAACTGGATCTCATGGCTTCTCGCCAGAACGCCAAGCTTCCTCGTTACGGATCCAGGTCCAGGGACCCGGGAGCGGTGCTGGTAGATGCACTAGCAGCCCCTTGGGTTTTCAACATGGCTTATGTGTTCCCACCGTTTCCGTTGCTGCCTCGTCTGATTGCCAGGATCAAACAGGAGAGAGCATCAGTGATTCTGATAGCGCCTGCGTGGCCACGCAGGACCTGGTATGCAGACCTAGTGGACATGTCGTCCTGTCCACCATGGTCTCTGCCTCTGAGGCAGGACCTTCTACTTCAGGGTCCTTTCAAACATCCAAGCCTATTTTCTCTGAGGCTGACTGCATTCTATTCTATCAAAGCGTGGTTTCTCTGAGTCGGTTATTGATACATTGATACAGGCTCGGAAACCGGTTACCAGAAAAATTTACCATAAGATATGGCGTAAATATTTACATTGGTGTGAATCCAAGAGTTACTCATGGAGTAAGGTTAGGATTCCTAGGATATTGTCTTTTCTACAAGAGGGTTTAGAAAAGGGTTTATCCGCTAGTTTGTTAAAGGGACAGATTTCTGCTCTGTCTATTCTTTTTCACAAACGTCTGGCAGAGAACCCAGACGTCCAGGCTTTTTGTCAGGCTTTGGCTAGGATTAAGCCTGTGTTTAAAACTGTTGCTCCCCTGTGGAGCTTAAACTTGGTTCTTAAAGTTCTTCAGGGTGTTCCGTTTGAACCCCTTCATTCCATTGATATTAAGCTTTTATCTTGGAAAGTTCTGTTTTTGATGGCTATTTCCTCGGCTCGGAGAGTCTCTGAGTTATCTGCCTTACATTGTGACTCTCCTTATCTGATTTTTCATTCAGACAAGGTAGTTTTGCGTACTAAACCTGGGTTTTTACCTAAGGTTGTTTCTGATAGGCATATCAATCAGGAGATTGTTGTTCCATCATTATGTCCTAACCCTTCTTCAAAGAAGGAACGTCTTTTGCATAATCTGGACGTAGTCCGTGCCCTGAAGTTCTACTTACAGGCAACTAAGGATTTTCGACAAACTTCTTCTCTGTTTGTCGTTTATTCTGGACAGAGGAGAGGTCAAAAGGCTTCGGCCACCTCTCTCTCTTTTTGGCTTCGTAGCATAATACGTTTAGCCTATGAGACTGCTGGACAGCAGCCCCCTGAAAGAATTACAGCTCATTCCACTAGAGCTGTGGCTTCCACCTGGGCCTTTAAGAATGAGGCCTCTGTTGAACAGATTTGCAAGGCTGCAACTTGGTCTTCACTTCATACCTTTTCAAAATTTTACAAATTTGACACTTTTGCTTCTTCTGAGGCTGTTTTTGGGAGAAAGGTTCTACAGGCAGTGGTTCCTTCTGTTTAAAGTTCCTGCCTTGTCCCTCCCATCATCCGTGTACTTTAGCTTTGGTATTGGTATCCCATAAGTAATGGATGACCCGTGGACTGAACACACTTAACAAGAGAAAACATAATTTATGCTTACCTGATAAATTTATTTCTCTTGTAGTGTGTTCAGTCCACGGCCCGCCCTGTCTTTTTTTTAGGCAGTTCTAAATTTTAATTAAAACTCCAGTCACCACTGCACCCTATAGTTTCTCCTTTCTCGTCTTGTTTCGGTCGAATGACTGGATATGACATGTGAGGGGTGGAGCTATATAGCAGCTCTGCTTGGGTGATCCTCTTGCAACTTCCTGTTGGGAAGGAGAATATATCCCATAAGTAATGGATGACCCGTGGACTGAACACACTACAAGAGAAATAAATTTATCAGGTAAGCATAAATTATGTTTTTCCCTATCCCACAATGCCACTCTGAGCATTCCTTTTAACCTAAACCCCTAACCTAAACTCTTTTTATTTTGATCATTTTTAGAGGTCGTGTAACAATGTCCCCCCTTTCAAAACTTTGTATTTACCACTTGAAAACTTTGTATTCATCCTTGGTGGTTTTTGGTCAGATTTTCTATTGTATTCCAATCGATTAGATGTTTGATTCTGATAGTGTAGTTGTTTTGGTAAGCACTTGAAAAACTGTAACAGGCTTTTCACAGGTGTTTTTCTTGGGGTTTTCCTTACACCTTCCGGGAGCAATCTACACATGGAAAATACTAAAGGGATACAGCAGAACTAATTGATTTCATTTCATTTAGGGTTGCACCGATACCATTTTTTTATGACTGAGTACAAGTACCGATACTTGTTTTCAAATACTCGCCGATACCAATTACCGATACTTTTTTTTTTATGTGACAGTTTACCAAGCACAATACAGACTAATTATTTAAGATTCCTTTTTTATAATTATAAAGGACTGTAATTCAAAAGACATTATGAAATAATAAAAAAGTTCACTGAACACATTTATAAATAAAAAATATTACAATAAAATATTCAATTTAAAGGGGTGATACAATTGGGTTGTAGGGCTGTTATATAACATCAATCTGACATTTGTATGGAGGTTCGACTCTAAGTTGAACAGTCTTTCACTTTCCACACTACTGCATGGGGCAGAAAGATCTTTTTGGGCCATTTTAGCCAGAGCTGGAAATCTGTTTATTAACTGCCCAGTATTTCAGGAGTTTGTCTGAACGAGGTACAGTGATCTCTCCTACAATACTACAAATAACAGCAATTTGTATTGGCAGAACAGTAGTAAACAATTTTTAGTTTAGTCTCCACTCCAGTTTAAAATGAAATGGGTACATGCAGTTTGAAAAAACACCACAAGATAGCATATGGGTAGGAAGTGGAGGTATCGGTTTAAGTATCGGTGCATTTGCACAAGTACAAGTACTCATGCAAATACTTGGTATCGGTACCGATACCGATACTAGTATCGGTGCATCCCTAATTTCAATGCCGACTCATTAATGTGCTTAAATCCATTTTTTTTATCACCTAATCAGTAATATCAACTACTGATGTGTGAAATTAACAATTTCATATAACTTTAAATGATGGAATTTAAAATGTCCAAAGGACAATAAACATTTTAAGATTGTAAAATTAAATGTTTACTAATGTGTAGTAAAACAACTTTGAAATATACTTACCATTATTTGTTTTTCTCCTGTTTGCTGACATTTTATTTCTGAAAATAATTTTTTCCATTTCTGAGAACTGGAAGTGCACATGTCAGGCTTCATAAGCCAAGCCTGTACCACAGTGAACTCTAATTGACCTCAGCAGAGGTAATCGGTTCATAAACTGCAAAAAAAATGATACTTTTGCTAATATAATCACAGAAGTCTACTCCAGTTAAAATAAGGCCAATTATGGTGGAGTTTGGCTGCAAGAAACAATTGAAGCAAACAAAGTATTAATGTATTCAAGGAAAAAAATCTCACTAATCTAATATGTCAATTTGTTGAAAGACACATTGAATATATTTACGAAAATATAGTTCTTTAGATTGATTAAAAGGGGCCGATTTATTAAAGTGCGAGCCGACATGACACAATGTATAGTATCATGTCCGCCGCAGATCGATAAATCCAGACAGCATACGCTGTCGGCATTTATCATTGCACAAGCAGTTCTTGTGAACTGCTTGTGCAATGCCGCCCCCTGCAGATTCGCTGCCAATCAGCCGCTAGCAGGGGGTGTCAATCAGCCTGATCATATAGGATCCGGTGGATTGATGTCCGCAGCCTCAGAGCAGTCCATTCGGATCTTGATAATTCGGCCCCAAAGTCTTATTTGAACAGTATTTTAACTTTTTATTAAACCTGGATATTATTGCATTGATTGGTTTAATTAATTAATTTATTAATTAATTGCTTATCCATAACTGAGCAAAACATGAGAACATACAAGATATGCCACTCTAAAGAGGCCCAAATGGGTTTCCAAGATGTTAAAGGTAAAAATAAAAAGTGCAAACATACTGTAAAAAAAATTATGCTGAAACGGTTCTTGGACAGATTGGAATATCACTGCTGAATTCAATTAATGCAAAGTACTGGTGCAGTTTACATGGTGCAAAACCACTGAGAAATCATCTGTAATGTTAGAGCAAACATAATATGTGAGTTTGTTCTTTTTATTTTCTCATTTAGGTACATGGGCTGTAATGAAATAATTGTTAACAGCATCTCACATTCATCCCTATTCTGACCTTCTCAAGACCCTTTTACTCTGATAATCTCCCTATTATCTGTGATCTCATTTGCACATTTGCCCTCTCAGTTCACCACTGTGACCCTATGTAACTCTTCTCTCATAATCCATCCCACTCTGCCCTCTTGACATCAGCCTCCAGACTACACTTTTTCACCCTCATTGCTCGCTCGGCCCTCTCCCCTCATAATCTGTCCCTAATCTTTCATATCGCCTTATGTCCCTGATCTGCCCTCTCCCCTTATACGTCCCTAATCTGCCCTCTCTCCTCATAATCTATACTCACATTGTCATCTTCCCTCATAATCTGTCCTCTCTCTACATAATGTCCATAATCTGACTTCTCTCATAATCTGTACTCACTTTATCTACCCTCTTAATCTATACTCACTTTGTGCTCTCCCATCATAATCTATACTCACTTTGTCCTGTCCCCTCATACTCACTTTCTCCCCTCAAAATCTATACTCACTTTGTCCTTTCCCCTCATAATCTATACACACTTTGTCCTCTGCCCTTATAATCTATACTCACTTTGTCCTCTCCACTCATAATCTATACTCACTTTGCCCTCTCCCCTTATAATCTATACTCATTTTGTCATTTCCCCTTATAATTTATACTCACTTTGTCCTCTCCCCTCATAATCTATTCTCAATTTGTCATTTCCCCTTATAATCTATACTCACTTTGTCCTCTCCCCTCATAATCTATTCTCAATTTGTCATTTCCCCTTATAATCTATACTCACTTTGTCCTCTCCCCTCATAATCTATTCTCAATTTGTCCTCTCCCCTCATAATCTATACTCACTTTGTCCTCTACACTCATAATTTATACTCACTTTGTCCTCTCCCCTTATAATCTATACTCACTTTGTCCTCTCCCCTCATAATCTATTCTCAATTTGTCCTCTCCCCTCATAATCTATACTCACTTTGTCCTCTACACTCATAATTTATACTCACTTTGTCCTCTCCCTTTATAATCTATACTCACTTTGTCCTCTCCCCTTATAATCTATACTCACTTTGTCCTCTCCCCTCATAATCTATACTCACTTTGTCTCTCCCCTCATAATCTATACCCACTTTGTCCTTTTTCCTCATAATTTATACTCATTCTCCTCTCATAATCTATACTCACTTTGTCCTCTCCCCTCATAATCTAGACTCAATTTGTCCTTTCCCCTTATAATCTATACTCACTTTGTCTCTCCCCTCATAATCTATTCTCAATTTGTCCTCTCCCCTCATAATCTATACTCACTTTGTCCTCTACACTCATAATTTATACTCACTTTGTCCTCTACACTCATAATTTATACTCACTTTGTCCTCTCCCCTTATAATCTATACTCACTTTGTCCTCTCCCCTCATAATCTATACTCACTTTGTCCTCTCCCCTCATAATCTATACCCACTTTGTCCTTTTTCCTCATAATTTATACTCATTCTCCTCTCATAATCTATACTCACTTTGTCCTGTCCCCTTATAATCTATACTCACTTTGTCCTCTCCCCTTATAATCTATACTCACTTTGTCTCTCCCCTCATAATCTATTCTTAATTTGTCCTCTCCCTTTACAATCTATACTCACTTTGTCCTGTCCCCTCATACTACTTTCTCCCCTCATAATCTATACTCATTTTCTCCCCTCATAATTTATTCTCAATTTGTCTTTCCTTTTACCAATCTATACTCACTTTGTCCTCTCCCCTCGTAATCTATACTCACTTTGTCCTCTCCACTCATAATCTATACTCACTTTGTCCTCTCCCCTCATAATCTATACTCACTTTGTCCTCTCCCCTCATAATCTATACTCACTTTGTCCTCTCCCCTCATAATCTATTCTCACTTTGTCCTCTCCCCTCATAATCTATACTCACTTTGTCCTCTCCCCTCATAATCTATACTCACTTTGTCCTCTCCCCTCATAATCTATACTCACTTTGTCCTTTCCCCTCATAATCTATACTCACTTTGTCCTCTCCACTCATAATCTATACTCACTTTGTCCTTTCCCCTTATAATCTATACTCACTTTGTCCTCTCCCCTCATAATCTATACTCACTTTGTCCTCTCCCCTCATAATCTATACTCACTTTGTCCTCTACCCTCATAATCTATACTCACTTTGTCTCTCCCCTCATAATCTATTCTCAATTTGTCCTCTCCCCTTACAATCTATACTCACTTTGTCCTGTCCCCTCATACTCACTTTCTCCCCTCAAAATCTATACTCACTTTCTCCCCTCATAATCTATACTCATTTTCTCCCCTCATAATTTATTCTCAATTTGTCTTTCCTTTTAACAATCTATACTCACTTTGTCCTCTCCCCTCATAATCTATACTCACTTTGTCCTCTCCCCTTATAATCTATACTCACTTTGTCCTTTCCCCTTATAATCTATACTCACTTTGTCCTCTCCCCTCATAATCTATTCTCAATTTGTCCTCTCCCCTCATAATCTATACTCACTTTGTCCTCTACACTCATAATCTATACCCACTTTGTCCTTTCCCCTTATAATCTATACTCACTTTGTCGTCTCCCCTCATAATCTATACTCACTTTGTCCTTTCCCCTTATAATCTATACTCACTTTGTCCTCTCCCCTCATAATCTATACTCACTTTGTCCTCTCCCCTCATAATCTATACTCACTTTGTCCTCTGCCCTCATAATCTATACTCACTTTGCCCTCTGCCCTCATAATCTATACTCACTTTGCCCTCTCCCTTCATAATCTATACTCACTTTGTCATCTCCCCTCATAATCTATACTCATTTTGTCCTCTCCCCTCATAATCTATACTCACTTTGCCCTCTCCCTTCATAATCTATACTCACTTTGCCCTCTCCCTTCATAATCTATACTCACTTTGTCATCTCCCCTCATAATCTATACTCATTTTGCCCTCTCCCCTCATAATTTATACTAATTCTCCTCTCATAATCTATACTCACGTTGTCCTTACCCTTCCTAATCTATACTCACTTTGCCCTCTCTTTTCATAATCTGCCCCTCTGTGATGTCTCCTCTCCTACTCTCTCCCACTCTGCCCTCTCCCCTCTTATTCTCTCCAACTCTGCCCTTTCCCCTAATAAACTATTCTCCCTCTGATTATCTGTCTTTCATTGCCCCCTTTTCCATTTATCTGCCCCCTTCTGCCATTATCACCCTTTTTCACTACTCTTATCATTTACAGACTATTCTCACTAATACCCCCTGATTTGCTGACACACAATTCTTTTTTGCTTCTCCCTTCGCCCATCTGCACCTCTAATCTCAAATCTGTCCCTACTATTGTAACCTCTTGTCTCCTATTAGCTCCTTTTCCAACTTTTTCCATCTTTTCCCTTTTTGTCTCTCTCTCTAGTTTTGTGCTTTTTCAGCCCTGTTCTCTTTCCATGCTACCATGTCTTTCTCCAATCTCCCTATTGTAATTCTCACTATTTTTTTTCTTTACCATACCATATCCACTGTGTACCTCCTCTGCATACTCAGTCACCTCTCTCTCCCTATTTCCCTCTCTGTCCCCTCTGTTCTGTCTCTTCTCTATCTCCCTCCCTCCTTCCCCCTTCTTGCCCCCCTGCGCTCCCCATATCCCTGCTTTACACAAATCCTAATTGTGCTGATCTGATAGTGACTTCTTGATGGGATTAGTGCCCCCCTCCCTGCTCAGTAATACCCTGCCCTCCCAGGCTGTCATTCTCTGGTATTAGCTACTAGCTAGCATCCTCTCTCTCTTTCAGCCTCCTTGGGAAGACTAATTAATTTATACCCGTAGCAGCTGATCTAACGAGCAAGCTGCAGCTGCTGAGCTGGGAACGTTTCTGAAGGAGATCGCATGTGGGTTGGGAGCTGTCACATCCTCACCTAATCCTGTGGCAATGAACATGTTAACTTGTAGCACACAGTCCCATCCAAACTTAACAGCCCCCCTAAATGAAGCTCTTATTCCTCTTTAAAACCTTGAGCTGCCCGTTTTCAGCCAATATCCTTGTCTGTTTTCTCCAATCGCCTGTCTTATTTATTCTCCCTTCTCTCATTCTTCTCATCTACTCCTTTTTTTTGTTTTGTTTTTTTACTCATGTTCTGTCTCCTTCAAGTGTCTATATGTCTAGATCTCTATATCTTAATTTATGCAACCGGTCTCTATTTTCTCTTCATTCTGTTACACTCGCTCATTTTCTTTATTTCTCATTCTTTGTTTTTGGATTGTTTTGATTTTTCTCTTGTTTTCTGTATCCACCTCTTTCTTTTTTTCACACATGCTGGCTCTATTCTCTCTCATCATTTTATTCTCTCTCTTTTGTTTCCTCATTCTGTCTATCTCTCGTTGTCTCTCTTCTGTCGTTCTCCGCTCCCTCTCTCTTTCTCTCTCCTTGTTTCTCTTCCTCTTCCTCCTACACACTCGGCCTTTTTCTTTCCCCCACCCCCTCTCTGCTTCTCTCTGAAAATCCATTTAAATGCAATTCTATTCATAAAGTCCCCTCTCATGCATGTCTAATGAATTTGAGGAGAATGCTCTTGCAGTGTGGCTGAGGAGGGGCCCAATCTGCAGTGTATGTACAAGTCATTTGGTGCAAAGCTTGGGGGGTCTTGATGTGATTACAGCATCATTAGAAAGTGAATCCTGTATTACAGGGAGGGAGGGGGTGACCTGGAACCTCTAGGGCTGGACAGCCTGGACAATGCAAAAATAACAGCTTAGAACGTCTGTGGCTGTGTAGCTCATAATTAATCAAACTAAGCCCCTTGGTAACAGTATAGGAGGGTGAAAATGTTGGCCTTGTCTGGCACCTTTGGCTGGTTATAGCCACAAAGTTGTGCAGCCTCTGAGCTTGACCCATTTGAGATGAAGGAACACAACATTGCCACACCTGTGCTCTATATCTAAAACTAATGGATGTAATATTAGGTAACTATGGCTCTGACACTTCTACAGCTGGGCAGATCCTGGATGTATTATCTGAGACACCAAGGACTGGTCAGATCCTGGATGTATTATCTGAGACACCAAGGACTGGTCAGATCCTGAATGTATTATCTGACACACCAAGGACTGGTCAGATCCTGGATGTATTATCTGAGACACCAAGGACTGGTCAGATCCTGAATGCATTGCCTGGCACCTCTAGGGCTAGACAGATCCTGCATTCATTGACTTTTACTTCCAGGACTGGCCAGATCTTTTTTTCCATTGCCTGGAACCTCTAGGACTCCCCAGATTTTTTATGCATTGCCTGGCACCTCTAGGACTGGTCAGATCCTGAGTGCATTGCCTGGTACCTCTAGGACTGTTCAGATCCTGAGCGCATTGCCTGGTACCTCTAGGACTGATCAGATCCTGAGCGCATTGCCTGGTACCTCTAGGACTGGTCAGATCCTGAGCGCGTTGCCTGGTACCTCTAGGACTGGTCAGATCCTGAGTGCATTGTCTGGTACCGCTAGGACTGTTCAGATCCTGAGTGCATTGTCTGGTACCTCTAGGACTGGTCAGATCCTGAGTGCATTGTCTGGTACCTCTAGGACTGGTCAGATCCTGAGTGCATTGTCTGGTACCTCTAGGACTGGTCAGATCCTGAGTGCATTGTCTGGTACCTCTAGGACTGGTCAGATCCTGAGTGCATTGTCTGGTACCTCTAGGACTGGTCAGATCCTGAGCGCATTGTCTGGTACCTCTAGGACTGTTCAGATCCTGAGTGCATTGTCTGGTACCTCTAGGACTGGTCAGATCCTGAGCGCATTGTCTGGCACCTCTATGACTGGTCAGATCCTGAGCACATTGCCTGGCACCTCTGACTGTTCAGATCCTGAGCGCATTGCCTGGCACCTCTGACTGTTCAGATCCTGAGCGCATTGCCTGGCACCTCTAGGACTGGTCAGATCCTGAGTGCATTGTCTGGTACCTCTAGGACTGGTCAGATCCTGAGCGCATTGTCTGGTACCTCTAGGACTGTTCAGATCCTGAGTGCATTGTCTGGTACCTCTAGGACTGGTCAGATCCTGAGTGAATTGCCTGGCACCTCTGACTGTTCAGATCCTGAGCGCATTGCCTGGCACCTCTGACTGGTCAGATCCTGAGCGCATTGCCTGGCACCTCTGACTGTTCCGATCCTGAGCGCATTGCCTGGCACCTCTATGACTGGTCAGATCCTGAGCGCATTGCCTGGCACCTCTAGGACTGGTCAGATCCTGAGCGCATTGCCTGGCACCTCTAGGACTGGTCAGATCCTGAGTGCATTGCCTGGTACCTCTAGGACTGATCAGATCCTGAGTGCATTGCCTGGTACCTCTAGGACTGGTCAGATCCTGAGCACATTGCCTTGCACCTCTAGGACTGGTCAGATCATGAGTACATTGCCTTGCACCTCTAGGACTGGTCAGATCCTGAGTACATTGCCTTGCACCTCTAGGACTGGTCAGATCCTGAGTACATTGCCTTGCACCTCTAGGACTGGTCAGATCCTGAGTACATTGCCTTGCACCTCTAGGACTGGTCAGATCCTGAGTACATTGCCTTGCACCTCTAGGACTGGTCAGATCCTGAGTACATTGCCTTGCACCTCTAGGACTGGTCAGATCCTGAGTACATTGCCTTGCACCTCTAGGACTGTTCAGATCCTGAGTGCATTGCCTGGCACCTCTAGGACTGGTCAGATCCTGAGTGCATTGCCTGGCACCTCTAGGACTGGTCAGATCCTGAGTGCATTGCCTTGCACCTCTAGGACTGGTCAGATCATGAGTACATTGCCTTGCACCTCTAGGACTGGTCAGATCATGAGTACATTGCCTTGCACCTCTAGGACTGGTCAGATCCTGAGTACATTGCCTTGCACCTCTAGGACTGGTCAGATCATGAGTACATTGCCTTGCACCTCTAGGACTGGTCAGATCCTGAGTGCATTGCCTGGTACCTCTAGGACTGATCAGATCCTGAGCACATTGCCTTGCACCTCTAGGACTGATCAGATCCTGAGCACATTGCCTTGCACCTCTAGGACTGATCAGATCCTGAGCACATTGCCTTGCACCTCTAGGACTGGTCAGATCATGAGTACATTGCCTTGCACCTCTAGGACTGGTCAGATCATGAGTACATTGCCTTGCACCTCTAGGACTGGTCAGATCCTGAGTACATTGCCTTGCACCTCTAGGACTGGTCAGATCATGAGTACATTGCCTTGCACCTCTAGGACTGGCCTGATACTAAATTAATTGCCTGGCACCTTTATGACTGGCCGAATCCTGGATTCATTGTCTGGTACCTCTAGGGCTGGACAGATCCTGTAGTATTGTCTGTTACTCTATGGCTGTACAAATGTTGAGTGCATTGCATGAAATTACTAAACTTGATGCAATGCCTGGCAGCTTTAGGACCTGGGAGATCTTAGATGCATTGTCTGACACCTCTATGTCTGCACTTATAGTGAATGCATTGCCTGCTGCCTCTAGAAAGTTTTCTTATTGGATGCAGCTCTATGACTAAGACATACAATGGTTGACTTACTGCCTCTTTGCCTCTTCTCACAATTTTTCAGTCTTCTCTCATTGACCCTTTACAATTCTGCTTCTCTTCCCCCCCCCCACCCTTTACAATTCTGCTTCTCTTCCCCCCCCCCCCCCACCCTTTACAATTCTGCTTCTCTTCCCCCCCCCCACCCTTTACAATTCTGCTTCTCTTCCCCCCCCCCACCCTTTACAATTCTGCTTCTCTTCCCCCCCCCCACCCTTTACAATTCTGCTTCTCTTCCCCCCCCCCCACCCTTTACAATTCTGCTTCTCTTCCCCCCCCCCACCCTTTACAACTCTGCTTCTCTTCCCCCCCCCCACCCTTTACAATTCTGCTTCTCTTCCCCCCCCCCACCCTTTACAATTCTGCTTCTCTTCCCCCCCCCCCCCCCCACACCCTTTACAATTCTGCTTCTCACTTATATTGTGGCCTTAATTCATCAGGTTTTCAGAGAGAATTTAGGACTGACATCTCTCCAATTTCTATGCTCTGTTGTTAAACTAATTCACTGGAATTTGTAAAGTGATCTAAACATTTAAAGCACAGAAATTGCAGAGATTTATCTTGTTGGAGTGGCCTCTGAAATCATAGTGAATCTTGGCCAGCTCTCTCTCTCTGTGTTTCTCTGTCTCTCTCTCTCTCTCTCTCTCTCTCTCTCTCACTCTTATTCTCTCTCACTCTTTCATTCTCTCTCTCTCTCACACACTCTTTCATTCTCTCTCTCTCTCACACTCACACACTCTCTCTGTTTCATTCTCTCTCTGTTTCATTCTCTCTCTGTTTCATTCTTTCATTCCCTCTCACACACTTTCATTTTCTCTCTCTCTCTCTCTCTCTCTCTCTCTCTCTCTCTCTGTTTCATTCTTTCTCTTTCATTCTTTCTCTCTTTCATTCTCTCTTTTATTCTCTCTCTCTCTTTCATTCTCTCTTTCTCTCTCGTTCTCTCTTTTTTTCTCTCGTGCTCTTGTCTCTTTTTCTCTTTCTCTCTCTTTCTCTCTTTCATTCTCTCTCTCTTTCATTCTCTCTCTCTTTCATTCTCTCTCGTTCTCTCTTTTTTTCTTGTGTTCTTGTCTCTTTTTCTCTTTCTCTCTCTTTCTCTCTTTCATTCTCTCTCTCTCTCTCTCTCTTTCATTCTCTCTCTCTCTCTCTCTCTCTCTTTCATTCTCTCTCTCTCTCTCTCTCTCTCTCTCTCTCTCTCTCTCTTTCATTCTCTCTCTTTCTCTCTCGTTCTCTCTTTTTTTCTTGTGTTCTCGTCTCTTTTTCTCTTTCTCTCTCTCTCTCTCTCTCTCTCTCTCTCTCTCTCTCTCTCTCTCTCTCTCTCTCTCTCTATTTCTCTTATTTTTCTTTCTCTCACTCTTTCTCTGTCTCTCTCTCTCTCTCTCTCTCTCTCTCTCTCTCTTTCTCTGTATCTCTCTCTTTTCTCTTTCTCTCTTGCTCTTCTCACTCTCTCTCTATCTGTCTCTCTTTTTCTCTCTCGTTTTTTTTTCTTTCTCTCTCTTGTTTTCCTCTTTGTCTTTACATCTAATCTTTATACCACCCTGTCCCCCTCCCTCTCTGTCTATTCTTCCTACCTCATCAAGATTTCCCTAGCTCAATACAGGTTGGGGACTCCCCAATACAGTTTGACAAATGTTGATCGATCCAGACTGACCTCAAGGGCTCCATTGAGAGCCCATTAATGTAAGCATTAGGTCCCTACCTTGACCCTACTCACTGCCTGCTCTGTTCATCAAAGTATTGAGCAGCCCTCACCCCCCTCCTCAGCCCACAACTAACATTCTGTAAAACTAACACTGATTGTTTTGCCTTTGTATGCGAGTGTTGTCTGCATAAATATTAGATGTTGTATGGTCATGTTATTAAATGTATGTAAAGGGTTTGTAAATTTATTGCAGTATGTTATCAGTTCCCTATATATAGTTTTGTATCTTTTGCATGTGTGTTTTGTGTATTTTTATCTAAAAATATGGTGTTCTATGATTGTGGGTGTTTTTATATATATATATATATATATATATATATATATATATATATATATATATATATATATATATATATATATATATATATATATATATATATAAAACAAATACACATGTATATATTTTATGTGTCTAGAGTCTACATATATGATCCATGCTTGTGTGTGTATGTGTATATATATATTGATGCATAAATGTTTGTACATGTTTATATTTATTATTTAATCTATACAGTGTGTGTTCATGTACATGTATGTATCAGTGCATATAAGTCTGTGTTTTAGGTGTATGTGTTTGTGATTTGTGTTGAAAAGGCTCTTATTAGGGATGGGCAAATGTTTCTAAAAATTCGAAATGTAAAATGAATTTTGATACATTCGTTTGTTCGGATCAAATTTTGAATGTTTATATAACATTCTAAGATTCTTTTTTCAAATTTTCGTTTTCGAATTTTTCAATAAAATTCGAAAGTATTCATTTGAATAATAGAATGTTTAGCTATTCATTAAATTTTGAAATGTAATATTTGAATTAGAATGTAAGATTCAAATTCGAAATAGTATTTCTAGTCTCTAATTGTGTTTAATAAATGTAATATTCAAATTCGAATGCTACATTCAAATTTCTAATGTCACATTCGAATTCAAAATAGTATTTCTAGTCTAATACTGTGTTTTTTAAATGTAATATTCGAATTCGACATTCGAGTTTAATGTCACATTCGAATTCGATATAGTATTTCTAGTTTACAATTGTGTTTAATAAATGTAATATTTGAATGCTACATTCGAATTCGAATGTAACATTCAAATTCAAAATAGTATTTCTAGTCTAATACTTTGTTTTATAAATGTAATATTCGAAATCTAATGTGACATTCGAAATAATATTTCTAGTCTACAATTGTGTTTTATAAATCTAATATTCGAATTCGAATGTGACATTCGAAAGCTGTAAATAGCATTCGATAATAGAATTTTTAAGAATATTCGTTCTTATCAACATTCTATTATGTAAATCGAATTTCTACAATAACATTCGTTCTAACATTCGAATTCGGATATAAACACATTCGCCCATCCCTAGCTCTTATGCAGCACCACGCGGAAGAAGCCTTGTAAGATGAATTGATACAGTTTGGATCTCACCAGCAGGTTGTTATCTGTTTTTTCTGTGAATCATGCGTTTCTCCCTTCCCAGTGGACATCTAGTTACACCAGTGACCTGTGCAATATGTACTTTTAGTTTTACTTTAACACAGGATAAGGGATTATGTCAGTCATGTTTAATACATAGTTTAGTTACCTACCTTGGGGAATGTTCTATTTCAACTAATAAGCTCATTTTTTTCTACAAAAATTGACGCCAAAGTTCATATGATTTTTTTATATATAAATTCAGTGATGAGCTTTTCCACTGGAGTTGAATATACCCAGTGTTTATGTAGTATTTTATTAAAATAGTAATTTTAAAAGGATAAAGCATGCAAGTGTCAGACATTAGAATTGCTATATGCATCATTTTATTGAATGTTAATATAGATGTATATGTCAGATTCAATGATGAACGTGAGCTCATAGTGCAGAATATGAAGTGCAGGGACAAAATATGCTAGGTAATAGTATGTTGTAAATTAGCATACCAGCTGAGTGTGCAAACATTCTGAATACATTAACATTTTGTTTGCTAAAATTATTTTTCATAATTGCCTTATTTAGAAACCAAATCAGACTTTTTACTTAAAGGGACACTGTACCCAAATTTGTTCTTTTGTAATTCAGAAAGAGCATGCAATTTTAAGCAACTTTCTAATTTACTCCTATTATCAATTTTTCTTTGTTCTCTTGCTATCATTATTTGAAAAAGAAGGCATCTAAGCTTTTTTTTGGTTTCAGTACTCTGGACAGCACTTTTTAATTGGTGGATGAATTTATCCACCAATCAGCAAGGACAACCCAGGTTGTTCACCAAAAATGGGCCGGCATCTAAACTTACATTCTTGCATTTCAAATAAAGATACCAAGAGAATGAAGAAAATTTGATGATAGGAGTAAATTAGAAAGTTGCTTAAAATTTCATGCTCAATCTGAATCACGAAAGAAATTGTTTGGGTACAGTGTCCCTTTAAAGGGACATAGAACCCAACATTTCTATTTTATGATTCAGATAGAGCATAACATTTTAAACAACTTTCTAATGTACTTCTATTACCAAATTGGCATCATCCTGTTGATATCCTTTGTTGAAGGATCAGCAATGTACTACTGGGAGCTAGCTGAACACATCAGGTGATCCAGTAATAAGAGGTATATATGTGCAGCCAACAATTAGCAGCTAGCTCCCAGTAGTGCATTGCTGCTCCTGAGCCTACATAAGTAGAATTTTCAAAAAAAGATACTAAGAGAACAAAGCAAATTAGCTTTGGTTATTTTGTCTTTTGTATTTTATTTATCTTATCACCTCTGATGGTGCCAGTTACAGACAAATATGTAGCTGGGTTAGGATTGCGAAGTCTGAAGTGTGCAGATCTCACAATTGAAAAACCCACTATTTTCAGAGGACATTAAAGGAAAGGGCGGGGGGGATAAATATACTGCATAATTAAAAAAAAAATTTTTACAGCCCCAAAGTATTTAATGAGTTGCGACTAATAGTTATATTTGTCCTTCTCCACCCTGCTTTTCCCTTACCTATTCCCCTCCCTCTTCCTTCCCTTCCTACATCCTTCATTTTCCTAGCAGAGGGCAGGTTTATCACCTCCCCATCGGGTGCCCTGTATATTATGGATGTACAAAAGGAAGATGCACTATCCACATACCGTTGCATCACCAGGCATCGTTATAGCGGAGAAACTCGACAGAGTAACGGAGCGCGACTGCTGGTATCAGGTAACAACCCCCATAAAAGCGTATGTGCACACACTCACACACACACTAACATACATACAAACACACTCAGTCATACACTCACACACACTAACATACACACAAACGCACTCAGTCATACACTTACACACACTAACATACACACTCACACACACTAACATACACACAACACAGTCATACACTTACACATACTAACATACACACTAAGTCATACACTCACACACACTAACATACACACTCTCACACACTAACATACACACACACACACAGTCATACACTTACACATACTAACATACACACTAAGTCATACACTCACACACACACACTCAGTCATACACTAACATACACACTCAGTCATACACTCACACACACACTAACATACACACAAACACAGTCATACACTCACACACACTAACATACACATAAACACACTCAGTCATACACTAACATACACGCTCACACACACTAACATACACACTCAGTCATGCACTCACACACACTAACATACACACTAAGTCATACACTTACACACACTAACATACACACAAACACACTCAGTCATACACAAACACACTAACATTCACACACACATACACACAAACACATTCAGTCATACACTCACACACACTAACATACACACAAAAACACTCATTCATACACTGACACACACCAGCATACACACAAACACACTCAGTCATACACTAACATACACACTCAGTCATACACTCACACACACTATAACATACACACAAACACTCAGTCATGCACTCACACACTCACTAACATACACACTAAGTCATACACTTACACACACTAACATACACACACACTCATTCATACACTGACACACATTAACATACACACAAATACACTCAGTCATACACTCACACACACTAACATACACACACACTCATTCATACACTGACACACACTAGCATACACACAAACACACTCAGTCATACACTCACACACACTAACATACACACTCAGTCATACACTCACACACACTAACATACACACACAAACACACTCAATCATACACTCATACACACTAACATACACACTCAGTCATACACTCACACACACTAACAATATACACACAAACACACTCAGTCATACACTCACACACACTAACAACATACACACAAACACACTAAGTCATACACTCACACACACTAACAACATACACATAAATACACTCAGTCATACACTCACACACACTAATATACACACAAACACACTCAGTCATACACTCACACACACACTAACATACACACAAACACACTCTCACACACACAAATATACATACATATGCGCACTCACACAAACACAATCAGTCACACAGACTTACATACACAAACACACTCACTCAGTCATTCATTCACACACACTCACTCATACACTTTCTTAACACACTCTCACACACGCAAAAATACATACATATGCATACACACATACACACTCAGTCATACACCCTCTTAACACACACACCCTAACATACACACAAACACACTCAGTCATACACTCTCTTACTCTCTCTCACACATACACAAATATACACACACACTCGTATTCACAAAATATACACACACACAAATATAAACACACACACTTAATCACACACTCTCTTAACACTCTCTCTCTCACAAACACACACACACACTCACACACTATACACAAACACACACTCAGTAATTCAGTTTCTTAGCATACTCTCTCTCTCTCATACACATTTACATATTCACACACATACACACACACACACAAACATATTCACATACGCTCACACTAAGGGCCAAATGATCTAAAGGTCTCTGGGCTGGTGAGATTTAAAGAATGTTCGCCAGACCTTGTATTTCCCTGGTGGGATTCTCTAAAGCCTCTTTTTACCCATAAAACAGGGTATCTCACTAAGGGGCATATACTGCAATAGCATAGGGATAGAAGATACATACATAACAAAAGTGTAGAATTAAATTTGTATTTTAAAAATCATACAAAACAAATAATTTAACCATTCAGACAAAAATATGCAAGAATTTATTATTATTATTATTTTTTTTAAACGTAAAATATGTATGTAAATTACACAGGAATAAATCATATTAAATATGCACAGCGTAAATCATAATTTAAAGGGACATAAATCCCAAATTTTTTCTTTTATGATTCAGATAGAGCACACAATTTTAAACAACTTTCCAATTTACTTCTGGTATCAAATTTTCTTAGTTTTCTTGTTGTCCTTTATTGAAAAGCAAGGATGTAAGCTCAAAAGTGTGCACGTGTCTGCAGAACTATATAACAGCAGTTTTGCAACAATGTTTTACATTTGCAGGAGCACTAGATGGCAGCATTATTTCCTGTCATGTAGTGCTTCAGGCATGTGCACGCTACCTACCTAGGTATCTCTTCAACAAAGAAGGAAGAAAATTTGATAATAGAAGTAAATTGGAAACTTTTTGTAAAAAAAATTTTCCCATCTGAATTATGAAAGAAATATTTTGGGTTTAATGTCCTTTTAAGTACACTGGATGTGCAAAAAACACATAGAAATTCGTACTTATAAATGCAGAATATAAAGCATAATTGCTGGGGGTGCGGTGTTTCCCGTAAAATGGGCTGAACATGGACGTTCTATAAAATTGTTTCTCAAATCATTTTCGCACTACAGATCTCCCAGTTTTTTCTTACAAACTAAAAGGTGGTTAGCAGTTACCAAAATATGTATTACCCTAATATAAAAACACATGCATACAAAAATAAGAGATTGTAAGATGCTATACATAGAAAAGTAGTATAATGTGATTTATATTGGCTGCGGGATTTAATTTTTAAAGTGCACCCGCAGCTCCCTGCTAACTTTGCTGTATGAAGCGAAGTGTCCCTTTCCAGCGAACTCCATTACTTTATATAGGAGGCATCTCGCCACTTGCAGGGACCGCTCCTTATTTACGATAATTCTACGAATGCAGACCCTGCAAGGGACAACATAAACCATGTCTGGTCCGGCAAAGATTAGATAAACTGGCTGTCCATTATACACTCTCACAAACATTCTTGCACACACACATTCACACACTCGTACACATTCTCGCACGTACACACATTCACACACAATCTCGCACACACATACACACACACATTCTCTCGCGCACACACATTCTCGTACACATAAACATTCTCGCATGCATACACACACACTCACGCACATTCACACACACTCTCATACACATTCTCACCCACATTCACACACACTCTTATGCAAATTTTCGCACACACCTGCACTTACATACACTCACACATACATACACTCACATATTCTCACACACATTCTCTCTCACGCACACACACACACACACACAAAAACACACACACACACACAAATAACCTCATAGGGTCTGAGGTATCATAGAGCCCTCTATGCAGATGGAGTTTTATGTTCACAAAAGCAGATAAACCAAGTTGTTCCACTGTTCCTTTTAATGTTCATTTAGTATCATTATAAGGGTTATGAATTGGGCTTATAAAAATACAGAGACTGTCATATTCTCCTTTACTATGTTTCTCACTATTTCTTCATTATCACATTCTTGTTTTTTCTGTCTATTTTACAGTCAGCAAAATTCACTAACATATTTACTAAAATCCATCTCCAGTCCAGGGGTGATTCACAACTATATGCTTTCGGGGTGCAAAAAAAGTTGACAAAAAAACTAAATTTTAAAGTTGATGAGGTACTGGTGATGTATTATTATTCTTTATTTATAAAGCGCCAACAAATTCTGCAGCGCTGTCCATGAGTACAAAGCTAAAAGTACAACAATGATACAATTTTTTTTAAGACACAGGGCAAAATTTATCAAACAAATACAAGGGGAATTGAGGGCCATGTTCCAATGGGAACTTACAATGAGTATACATTTTCTGCATAGCCACATATCCCCCTTCCTAACGTAGGAACTGGAGAATCTGATGAGGGTGGAAAGTCTCAAAAAACTGGAGCCTGTTTCCTATTGTCTCTATTACTCTCAATTTCCATCTAAAGGGGAGGAGAGTCAATGGCTTCATTCATTACTGTTGGGAATTAAGAACCTGGCCACCAGGAGGAGGCAAAAACACCCCAGCCAAAGGCTTAAATACCTCCCCCACTTACCTCATCCCCCAGTCATTCTTTTCCTTTCGTCACAGGAGGATGGCAGAGGAGTGCCGGAGTTTCAGAGTAGTCTCTTATGGAGGGTAGTACTCTTCGCATTGGGACTGGATTTTTAAGTAGTCCTATCAGCCTCTCAGTGAGAGCCTGGGCGAAAATTAGAGTCCGGAGATGCAGGGAGAGTCTTTCTGCGAAACCATCCCGACTCATATTAACAGCTCCATAAGCAATCAGCGTTGACGAGTTTTGCTGAATGCTTTCTTCACTCAAGTCCATGTCAGGAGCGAGGCTACTAACCTGTCACACTTGAAGGGCCGTGTTCCTGTTCCACGGCGTAGAATCTGGTAAGATCGTTTAATTTTCTTCTATAAGGTACGACGAGTCCACGGATTCATCCTTTACTTTTGGGATATTATCCTCCTGCTAACAGGAAGTGGCAAAGAGCACCACAGCAGAGCTGTCTATATAGCTCCTCCCTTAACTCCACCCCCAGTCATTCTCTTTGCCTACTCTAAGTACTAGGAAGGGTAAAGTGAAAGAGGTGATAAAATGTTAGTTTCTCTTGTTAAGTGTATCCAGTCCACGGATCATCCATTAATTGTGGGATATTCTCCTTCCCAACAGGAAGTTGCAAGAGGATCACCCACAGCAGAGCTGCTATATAGCTCCTCCCCTCACTGCCATATCCAGTCATTCTCTTGCAACTCTCAACTAAGATGGAGGTCGTAAGAGGACTGTGGTGTTTTATACTTAGTTTATTTCTTCAATCAAAAGTTTGTTATTTTTAAATGGTACCGGAGTGTACTGTTTATCTCAGGCAGTATTTAGAAGAAGAATCTGCCTGCGTTTTCTATGATCTTAGCAGAAGTAACTAAGATCCTTTGCTGTTCTCACATATTCTGAGGAGTGAGGTAACTTCAGAGGGGGAATAGCGTGCAGGTTTTCCTGCAATAAGGTATGTGCAGTTAAAATATTTTTCTAGGGATGGAATTTGCTAGAAAATGCTGCTGATACCGAAGTAATGTAAGTAAAGCCTTAAATACAGTGATTACGACTGGTATGAGGCTTATTAATAGAGATACATACTCTTATAAAAGTGTATTTTAAAACGTTTGCTGGCATGTTTAATCGTTTTTTACATATGTTTGGTGATAAAACTTATTGGGGCCTAGTTTTTTCCACATGGCTGGCTTGAATTTTGCCTAGAAACAGTTCCCTGAAGCTTCCCACTGTTGTAATATGAGTGGGAGGGGCCTATTTTGGCGTTTTTTTGCACAGCAAAAATTACAGACACAGACATCCAGCTTCTTCCTGCATGATCCAGGACTTCTCTGAAGGGCTCAAAAGGCTTCAAAAGTCATATTGAGGGAGGTAAAAAGCCACAGTAGAGCTGTGGCAGTTGTTGTGACTGTTTAAAAAACGTTTTTGTCATTTGTTATTCCGTTTTTGGTATTAAGGGGTTAATCATCCATTTGCAAGTGGGTGCAATGCTCTGCTAACTTATTACATACACTGTAAAAATTTTGTTAGTGTAACTGCATTTTTTCACTGTTATTTCAAAATTTGGGAAAATTTGTGTTTCTTAAAGGCGCAGTAACGTTTTTTATATTGCTTGTAAACTTGTTTTAAAGTGTTTTCCAAGCTTGCTAGTCTCATTGCTAGTCTGTTTAAACATGTCTGACACAGAGGAACCTACTTGTTCATTATGTTTGAAAGCCATGGTGGAGCCCCATAGGAGAATGTGTACTAAATGTATTGATTTCACCTTAAACAGTAAAGATCAGTCTTTATCTATAAAAGAATTATCACCAGAGGGTTCTGTCGAGGGGGAAGTTATGCCGACTAACTCTCCCCACGTGTCAGACCCTTCGCCTCCCGCTCAGGGGATGCACGCTAATATGGCGCCAATTACATCAGGGACGCCCATAGCGATTACCTTGCAGGACATGGCTGCAATCATGAATAATACCCTGTCAGAGGTATTATCTAGATTGCCTGAATTAAGAGGCAAGCGCAATAGCTCTGGGGTTAGGAGAGATACAGAGCGCGCAAATGCTGTTATTGCCATGTCTGATACTGCGTCACAGTATGCAGAACATGAGGACGGAGAGCTTCAGTCTGTGGGTGACATCTCTGACTTGGGGAAACCTGATTCAGAGATTTCTAATTTTAAATTTAAGCTTGAGAACCTCCGTGTATTGATTGGGGAGGTATTAGCTGCTCTGAATGACTGTAACACAGTTGCAATTCCTGAGAAATTGTGTAGGCTGGATAGATACTATGCGGTGCCGGTGTGTACTGACGTTTTTCCTATACCTAAAAGGCTTACAGAAATTATTAGCAAGGAGTGGGATAGACCCGGTGTGCCCTTTTCCCCACCTCCTATATTTAGAAAAATGTTTCCAATAGACGCCACTACACGGGACTTATGGCAGACGGTCCCTAAGGTGGAGGGAGCAGTTTCTACTTTAGCAAAGCGTACCACTATCCCGGTTGAGGACAGTTATGCTTTTTCAGATCCAATGGATAAAAAATTGGAGGGTTACCTTAAGAAAATGTTTATTCAACAAGGTTTTATTTTACAGCCCCTTGCATGCATTGCGCCTGTCACTGCTGCGGCGGCATTCTGGTTTGAGGCCCTGGAAGAGGCCATCCATACAGCTCCATTGAATGAAATTATTGACAAGCTTAGAACGCTTAAGCTAGCTAACTCATTTGTTTCTGATGCCATTGTTCATTTGACTAAACTAACGGCTAAGAATTCCGGATTCGCCATGCAGGCGCATAGGGCGCTATGGCTTAAATCCTGGTCAGCTGACGTGACTTCAAAGTCTAAATTACTCAACATTCCTTTCAAGGGGCAGACCTTATTCGGGCCTGGCTTGAAGGAAATTATTGCTGACATTACTGGAGGCAAGGGTCATACCCTTCCTCAGGACAGGGCCAAATCAAAGGCCAAACAGTCTAATTTTCGTGCCTTTCGAAATTTCAAGGCAGGAGCAGCATCAACTTCCTCCGCTTCAAAACAAGAGGGAACTGTTGCTCATTCCAGACAGGCCTGGAAACCTAACCAGTCCTGGAACAAGGGCAAGCAGGCCAGGAAGCCTGCTGCTGCCCCCAAGACAGCATGAAGGAACGGCCCCCTATCTGGAAACGGATCTAGTGGGGGGCAGACTTTCTCTCTTCGCCCAGGCGTGGGCAAGAGATGTTCAGGATCCCTGGGTGTTGGAGATCATATCTCAGGGATATCTTCTGGACTTCAAAGCTTCTCCTCCATAAGGGAGATTTCATCTTTCAAGATTATCATCAAACCAGATAAAGAAAAAGGCATTCCTAAGCTGTGTGCAAGACCTCCTAGTAATGGGAGTGATCCATCCAGTTCCGCGGACGGAACAAGGACAGGGATTTTATTCAAATCTGTTTGTGGTTCCCAAGAAAGAGGGAACCTTCAGACCAATCTTGGATCTAAAGATCTTAAACAAATTCCTCAGAGTTCCATCATTCAAAATGGAAACTATTCGGACCATCCTACCCATGATCCAAGAGGGTCAGTACATGACCACAGTGGACTTAAAGGATGCCTACCTTCACATACCGATTCACAAAGATCATCATCGGTTCCTAAGGTTTGCCTTTCTAGACAGGCATTACCAATTTGTAGCTCTTCCCTTCGGGTTGGCCACTGCCCCGAGAATTTTTACAAAGGTTCTGGGCTCACTTCTGGCGGTTCTAAGACCGCGAGGCATAGCGGTGGCTCCGTATCTAGACGACATCCTGATACAGGCGTCAAGCTTTCAAATTGCCAAGTCTCATACAGAGATAGTTCTGGCATTTCTGAGGTCGCATGGGTGGAAAGTGAATGTGGAAAAGAGTTCTCTATCACCACTCACAAGAGTCTCCTTCCTAGGGACTCTTATAGATTCTGTAGAGATGAAAATGTACCTGACGGAGTCCAGGTTATCAAAACTTCTAAATGCTTGCCGTGTCCTTCATTCCATTCCACGCCCGTCAGTGGCTCAGTGCATGGAAGTAATCGGCTTAATGGTAGCGGCAATGGACATAGTGCCATTTGCGCTACTGCATCTCAGACCGCTGCAATTATGCATGCTAAGTCAGTGGAATGGGGATTACTCAGATTTGTCCCCTCTACTAAATCTGGATCAAGAGACCAGAGATTCTCTTCTCTGGTGGCTTTCTCGTGTCCATCTGTCCAAGGGTATGACCTTTCGCAGGCCAGATTGGACAATTGTAACAACAGATGCCAGCCTTCTAGATTGGGGCGCAGTCTGGAACTCCCTGAAAGCTCAGGGATCGTGGACTCAGGAGGAGAAACTCCTCCCAATAAATATTGTAGAGTTAAGAGCAATATTCAAGGCTCTTCTAGCTTGGCCTCAGTTAGCAACACTGAGGTTCATCAGATTTCAGTCGGACAACATCACGACTGTGGCTTACATCAACCATCAAGGGGGAACCAGGAGTTCCCTAGCAATGTTAGAAGTCTCAAAGATAATTCGCTGGGCAGAGTCTCACTCTTGCCACCTGTCAGCGATCCACATCCCAGGCGTAGAGAACTGGGAGACGGATTTTCTAAGTCGTCAGACTTTTCATCCGGGGGAGTGGGAACTCCATCCGGAGGTGTTTGTTCAACTGGTCCATCGTTGGGGCAAACCAGAACTGCATCTCATGGCATCTCGCCAGAACGGCAAGCTTCCTTGTTACGGATCCAGGTCCAGGGACCCGGGAGCAACGCTGATAGATGCTCTAGCAGCTCCTTGGTTCTTCAACCTGGCCTATGTGTTTCCACCATTTCCTCTGCTCCCTCGACTGATTGCCAAAATCAAATAGGAGAGAGCATCTGTGATTCTGATAGCGCCTGCGTGGCCATGCAGGACCTGGTATGCAGACCTAGTGGACATGTCATCTCTTCCACTATGGACTCTGCCTCTGAGGCAGGACCTTCTAATACAAGGTCCTTTCAATCATCCAATCTACTTTCTCTGAGACTGACTGCATGGAGATTGAACTCTTGATTCTATCAAGGCGTGGCTTCTCTGAGTCAGTCATTGATACCTTAATACAGGCTCGGAAGCCTGTCACCAGGAAAATATGGCGTAAATATCTTTATTGGTGTGAATCCAAGAGTTACTCATGGAGTAAGGTTAGGATTCCTAGGATATTGTCCTTTCTCCAAGAGGGTTTGGACAAAGGCTTATCAGCTAGTTCTTTAAAAGGACAGATCTCTGCTCTGTCTATTCTTTTGCACAAGCGTCTGGCAGAAGTTCCAGACGTCCAGGCATTTTGTCAGGCTTTGGTTAGGATTAAGCCTGTGTTTAAAACTGTTGCTCCCCCGTGGAGCTTAAACTTGGTTCTTAAAGTTATTCAGGGAGTTCCGTTTGAACCCCTTCATTCCATTGATATTAAACTTTTATCTTGGAAAGTTCTGTTTTTGATGGCTATTTCCTCGGCTCGAAGAGTCTCTGAGTTATCTGCCTTACAATGTGATTCTCCTTATCTGATTTTTCATTCAGACAAGGTAGTTCTGCGTACCAAACCTGGGTTTTTACCTAAGGTGGTTTCTAACAGGAATATCAATCAAGAGATTGTTATTCCATCATTGTGTCCTAATCCTTCTTCAAAGAAGGAACGTCTTTTGCATAATCTGGACGTAGTCCGTGCCTTGAAGTTTTACTTACAGGCTACTAAAGATTTTCGTCAAACATCTGCCCTGTTTGTCGTTTACTCTGGACAGAGGAGAGGTCAAAAAGCTTCGGCAACCTCTCTCTCCTTTTGGCTTCGGAGCATAATACGCTTAGCCTATGAGACTGCTGTACAGCAGCCCCCTGAAAGGATTACAGCTCATTCTACTAGAGCTGTGGCTTCCACCTGGGCCTTTAAAAATGAGGCCTCTGTTGAACAGATTTGCAAGGCTGCGACTTGGTCTTCGCTTCACACCTTTTAAAAATTTTACAAATTTGACACTTTTGCTTCTTCGGAGGCTGATTTTGGGAGAAAGGTTCTACAGGCAGTGGTTCCTTCCGTTTAAGTTCCTGCCTTGTCCCTCCCATCATCCGTGTACTTTAGCTTTGGTATCCCACAAGTAATGGATGATCCGTGGACTGGATACACTTAACAAGAGAAAACATAATTTATGCTTACCTGATAAATTTATTTCTCTTGTAGTGTATCCAGTCCACGGCCCGCCCTGTCCTTTTAAGGCAGGTCTAAATTTTAATTAAACTACAGTCACCACTGCACCCTATGGTTTCTCCTTTCTCGTCTTGTTTCGGTCAAATGACTGGATATGGCAGTGAGGGGAGGAGCTATATAGCAGCTCTGCTGTGGGTGATCCCCTTGCAACTTCCTGTTGGGAAGGAGAATATCCCACAAGTAATGGATGATCCGTGGACTGGATACACTACAAGAGAAATAAATTTATCAGGTAAGCATAAATTATGGGGGTTTTTTTCTTCAAGCAAGAGTTTTTTTTATTTTAAATGGTACCGGTGTGTACTATTTACTCTCAGGCAGCAGATGGATGAAGACTTCTGCCTGGAGGCTGATGATCTTAGCATTTGTCACTAAGATCCAGAGCAGTTCCCACAGAATGGCTGCGGAGTACAAGAAACTTCAATGTGAGGAACGTTTTCATGCTATAAGCAGTGAGGTATGTTTAGTCATTTTTTTCTGGAGAGACTGTGGTATTTCAGAATTGGCTGACAGTATCCCCATGAGGGAAAGGGTAAGCAGTAATCCTAAAATATATAGAGGGGTATTACTAAGCTTGCATAAGGGGCTAATAAAAAAAATGGTTGACACTGAGTTTTAATGTTTGTGGGCAAACATTTTTTGAACTGGGAGTGCTGATGACGTTTTTGGCAATAACGTTTTTTGAGACTTTATTGAGGGTACACTTGGCTTCTGTCTTGGGTTCCAGAACCCACATGGCTAGTTTGAGACCGCTCTGGTGCGGTTCATTTGGGCTGAAAAAACATTGAGTGAGATGGGCGGGGCCTATTTTCACGCCTCAGTTGCGCAGTTGTATTTGCAAAGCAAGCAGTAAGCTCCAACTCCGGTGGGCCCTTGTGTAAGTGTTGGGCCAAATCGAAGCTTTAACCCCATTTTTCCAATCCCTGAGGGCAGGTAGGAGGTACAGGGGGTGTTTTTCCGGATTTATGCCTTATTAACTATCCGGTTTTTCTCAGTAAAGGGTTAAGTGTTCCTTTCTTTGTGGGGCAAACTTAGCTGCATAAATTAAATCTTATATCAAAAAATTGAAACGATTGGTGTATTTTAAAGCACTTTTGCAAAACGTGTATGCTTTTTTGTTTTGCAAAACGTGTATGCTTTTTTTTTTCTCTTTAAGGCGCAGTACCGTTTTTTAAGATTGTTATTTTTTCACTAAATAAAGTGTTTTCAAACTTTTTTGTGGTCATTACTAGCCTGTTCAACATGTCTGACATTGAGGAAAGCCAATGTTCAATGTGTTTGGAAGCCATTGTGGAACCCCCACTTAAAATGTGTCCATCATGCACTGAAAGGGCAATACATTGCAAAGAACATATTTTAGCTAATAAAAGTGTGTTGCAGGATGATTCTCAGTCAGAAGGGAATCAGGTTATGCCATCTAATTCTCCCCAAGTGTCACAACCATTAACGCCCACATAAGCGATGCCAAGTACTTCTAGTGCGTCTAATTCTTTCATCCTGCATGATATGGCCGCAGTTATGAATACTACCCTCACAGAGGTTTTATCTAAGCTGCCTGGGTTGCAGGGGAAGCACAGTAGGTCTAGTGTGAGAGTAAATGCTGAGCCCTCTGACGCTTTATTAGCCATATCCGATGTACCCTCACAATGTTCAGAGTTGGGGGTGAGGAATTTGCTGTCTGAGGGAGAGATTTCTGATTCAGGAAAAATGCTCCCTCAGACAGACTCAGATATGATGGCTTTTAAATTTAAACTAGAACACCTCCGCTTGTTGCTCAGGGAGGTTTTAGCGACTCTGGATGATTGTGACCCTATTGTAGTTCCAGAGAAATTGTGTAAAATGGACAGATATCTAGAGGTTCCTGCCTACACTAATGTTTTTCCGGTCCCTAAGAGGATTTCGGACATTGTTGCTAAGGAGTGGGATAGACCAGGTATTACCTTTTCTCCCCCTCCTACTTTTAAGAAAATGTTTCTCATATCAGACACCATGCGGGATTCGTGGCAGACGGTCCCTAAGGTGGAGGGAGCTATTTCTACCCTGGCTAAGCGTACAACTATACCTATTGAAGACAGTTGTGCTTTCAAAGATCCTATGGATAAAAAATTAGAGGTTCTCCTAAAGAAAATATTTATTCATCAGGGTTTTCTTCTGCAACCTATAGCGTGCATTGTTCCTGTAACTACTGCAGCTGCTTTTTGGTTTGAGGGTCTAGAGGAGGCTCTTCTGGTTGAGACCCCATTAGATGATATTCTGGATAGAATTAGGGCTCTCAAGCTAGCTATTTTTTCATTACAGATGCCGATTTTCAACTGGCTAAATTTGCGGGGGTGTTTTTCCGGATTTAGGCCTTATTAACTATCCGGTTTTTCACAGTAAAGGGTTAAGTGTTCCTTTCTTTGTGGGGCAAACTTAGCTGCATAAATTAAATCTTATATCAAAAAATTGAAACGATTGGTGTATTTTAAAGCAGTTTTGCAAAACGTGTATGCTTTCTTTTTTTTTAAATTAGCGGCAAAGAATTCAGGTTTTCCATTCTAGCGTGTAGAGCGTTATGGCTTAAATCCTGGTCTGCTGACGTGTCATCAAAATCTAAGCTTTTAGCCATCCCTTTCAAGGGTATGACCCTATTCGGGCCTGAACTGAAAGAGATAATTTCAGACATCACTGGAAGAAAAGGCCATGCCCTTCTTCAGGATAAGACAAATAAGATGAGGACCAAACAAAATAATTTTCGTTCCTTTCGAAACTTCAAAGGTGGTCCCTCTTCCTCCTCCCCTGCTGCAAAGCAGGAGGGGAATTTTGCTCAATCCAAGTCAGTCTGGAGACATAACCAGACTTGGAACAAAGGTAAACAAGCCAAGAAGCCCCCTGCTGCCACCAAGACAGCATGAAGGGGCAGCCCCCGATCCGGGACCGGATCTAGTAGGGGCAGACTTTCTCTCTTTGCTCAGGCTTGGGCAAGAGACGTTCAGGACTCCTGGGCTTTAGAAATTGTGACCCAGGGGTATCTTCTAGACTTAAAGATTCCCCTCCAAGGGGGAGATTCCATCTTTCTCGATTGTCTGTAAACCAGACAAAAAGAGAGGCGTTCTTATGCTGTGTAGAAGACCTATATACCATGGGAGTAATCTGCCCAGTTCCAAGAACAGGGGCAGGGGTTTTACTCCAATCTGTTTGTGGTTCCCAAAAAAGAGGGAAGCTTCAGACCAATTTTAGATCTCAAGATCCTAAACAAATTCCTCAGAGTCCCATCCTTCAAGATGGAGACCATTCAGACTATTTTACCAATGATCCAGGAGGGTCGATATATGACCACCGTGGATTTAAAGGATGCGTATCTGCACACACCTATCCATAAAGATCATCATCAGTTTCTCAGGTTCTCCTTTCTGGACAAGCATTACCAGTTTGTGGCTCTTCCGTTCGGGTTGGCCACAGCTCCCAGAATTTTCACAAAGGTGCTAGGGTCCCTTCTGGCATCCTAAAGCCGCGGGGCATAGCAGTGGCGCCTTATCTGGACGATATCTTAATTCAGGCGTCAACTTACCAACTAGCCAAATCTCACACGGACATCGTGTTGGCTTTTCTAAGATCTCACGGGTGGAAGGTGAACGTAAAAAAGAGTTCACTAACCCCTCTCACAAGAGATCCTTTCCTGGGAACTCTGATAGATTCGGTAGACATGAAAATTTTTCTGATGGAGGTCAGGAAATCAAAGATTTTAACTACCTGCCGAGCTCTTCATTCCATTCCTCGGCCGTCAGTGGCTCGGTGTATGGAGGTAATCGGACTAATGGTAGCGGCAATGGACATAGTTCCGTTTGCTTGCGTGCATCTCAGACCACTGCAACTATGCATGCTCAAACAGTGGAATGGGGATTATGCAAATGTATCTCCTCAGATAAATCTGGATCAAGAGACCAGAGACTATATTCTTTGGTGGTTGTCACAGGATCATCGTCCCAGGGAATGTGTTTCCGCAGGCCAGCATGGGTCATAGTGATGAGGGACGCCAGCCTATTGGGCTGGGGTGCAGTCTGGAATTCCCTGAAAGCACAGGGAGTGTGGACTCAGGAGGAGGCTCTCCTCCCGATAAATATTCTAGAACTGAGAGCGATATTCAACGCGTTTCAGGCGTGGCCTCAGCTGGCTTCGGCCAGATTCATAAGATTCCAGTCGGACAATATCACGACTGTAGCATATATCAATCATCAGGGGGGAACAAAGAGTTCTCTAGCAATGATAGAGGTTACCAAAATAATTTGATGGGCAGAGACTCACTCTTGCCATCTATCAGCAATTTATATCCCAGGAGTGGAGAACTGGGAAGCGGATTTTCTAAGTCGTCAGACTTTTCATCCGGGGGAGTGGGAACTCCATCCGGAGGTGTTTGCACAATTGATTCATCAATGGGGCACACCAGAATTGGATCTGATGGCGTCTCGTCAGAACTCCAAAACTTCCTTGTTACGGGTCCAGATCAAGGGATCCTCAAGCAGTACTGATAGATGCTCTAGCAGTATCTTGGTCGTTCAACCTGGCTTATGTGTTTCCACCATTTCCTCTCCTCCCTCGTCTGATTGCCAGATTCAAACAGGAGAGAGCTTCAGTGATTTTGATAGCACCTGCGTGGCCACCATGGACACTACCTCTCAGACGTGACCTTCTCATTCAAGGTCCGTTCCAGCATCCAAATCTAGTTTCTCTGCGGCTGACTGCCTGGAGATTGAACGCTTGATTTTATCCAAGCGAGGATTCTCTGAGTCGGTCATAGATACCTTGATTCAGGCTCGAAAGCCTGTCACTAGAAAGATTTATCATAAGATATGGCGTAAATATCTTTATTGGTGTGAATCCAAAGTCTACTCATGGAGTAAGATCAGGATTCCTAGGATTTTGTCCTTTCTCCAAGAAGGATTGGAGAAGGGGTTATCAGCTAGTTCCCTAAAGGGACAGATATCTGCTTTGTCAATTTTACTGCACAAGCGTCTGGCAGATGTTCCAGACGTTCAGTCGTTTTGTCAGGCTTTAGTTAGAATCAAGCCTGTGTTTAAACCTGTTGCTCCGCCATGGAGTTTGAATTTAGTTCTTAAAGTTCTTCAAGGGGTTCCGTTTGAACCTATGCATTCCATAGATATTAAGCTTCTATCTTGGAAGGTTCTGTTTTTAGTTGCTATCTCTTCGGCTCGAAGAGTTTCTGAACTATCTGCATTGCAATGCGGCTCGCCTTATCTTGTTTTTCATTCTGATAAGGTGGTTTTGCGCACCAAACCTTTATTTCTTCCTAAGGCTGTTACTAATAAGAATATTAATCAGGAAATTGTTGTTCCTTCCCTCTGTCCTAATCCTTCCTCTAAGAAGGAGCGTCTGTTGCACAACTTGAACGTGGTTCATGCTTTGAAGTTTTACTTGCAAGAGACCAAAGATTTCTGTCAAACATCTTCTCTGTTTGTTGTCTATTCTGGAAAGAGTAGAGGTCAAAAAGCTACGGCTACCTCTCTTTCTTTTTGGCTGAAAAGCATCATCCGTTTGGCATACGAGACTGCTGGACAGCAGCCTCCTGAAAGAATTACAGCTCACTCTACTAGAGCGGTGGCTTCCACATGGGCTTTTAAAAATGATGCTTCTGTTGAACAGATTTGTAAGGCTGCGACTTGGTCTTCACTTCATACCTTTTCCAAATTTTACACATTTGATACTTTTGCTTCTTCAGAGGCTATTTTTGGGAGAAAAGTTCTTCAAGCAGTGGTGCCTTCTATTTAGGCATCTGTCTTGTCCCTCCCATTCATCCGTGTCCTATAGCTTTGGTATTGTATCCCACAAGTAAAGGATGAATCCGTGGACTCGTCGTACCTTATAGAAGAAAAGTAAATTTATGCTTACCTGATAAATTAATATCTTCTATGGTACGACGAGTCCACGGCCCGCCCTGTCATTTTAAGACAGATTATATTTTTTGATTTAAACTTCAGTCACCTCTGCACCTTTTAGTTTCTCCTTTTTCTTCCTGTACCTTCGGTCGAATGACTGGGGGATGGAGTTAAGGGAGGAGCTATATAGACAGCTCTGCTATGGTGCTCTTTGCCACTTCCTGTTAGCAGGAGGATAATATCCCACAAGTAAAGGATGAATCCGTGGACTCGTCGTACCATAGAAGAAATTAATTTATCAGGTAAGCATAAATTTACTTTTTTTATTAATAATGATAACATAGAAGACAGGGTCACAGTGTGGCGCCTTTTTATCTTTACAGAATCAAGGGTTAGTATTCCTGGAAGAGGGATTATTGAACAGGGAGGGTTTATACATGATATTGTTTATTGTGTCATTTCTGCTTTATGTGTGAGATGAGGCTCTGGTAATGTGTGGAACTTTCAGGTTACTTGCAGGAATTTTGGGCGGCCATTTTTGGCGCATTTTTCCCTAGTGCAGGGGCGGTCCTGCCAGGCATTCCATGTGACTGGGTGTGGCTATCTATCCTCTCTGTTGATCTGTGGCGCAGGAGACGTAGCGGTTTCTGTAGTCCGGGTCCTAGGAGGTGGTGAGTGCCCTGGCCATTGGCATGTATAAAGGTGCCTTTTTTATAAATAAAGTTAGTCGACCAAAACGCGCAAGCAATAAAGGACTCCGACGCGTTGGAGGGCTCACCTTCCTTAACAAAGTCTCATTCCTGTGTTTATTGTGAGGAGGTTCTGGTAGACCAGCCTGATCAACTATATTTCACATGCCTTGATAAAGTTACAACATCTAAATGTAAATGGATGTCTAGTACTACTGAGCCGTCCACCTCTGAGGGTTCTTAGTCCCGGGAGGTGCGTTCCTACATTCATCTCCGATTGCACATGCAGCACCCCGGGGTCCAACCGTTACTCCTTCGGGAGAGATTTGTTGGCCGTCAGACTTTGCGGACCAACTGGAATCGGCGGTTTTGAAAGTGATCCATGCCTTACCATGTTCTGATAAGCGCAAGCGTAGGGTTTATCATAGCAGCCCGGCCCAGGGTTTGTCGATAGCTGATCCAGAGGCTCTATACGGTGACGAGGCCCACTCCGACTCTTCGGAGGAGGCCCCTTCTAGGTCGGAGTCCGTGTTATCTAAACCTCCGGCGGCGGAGAAGCCTGGTTATAGGTTTAGGATGGAGAATCTGCGCTTTCTGCTACAGCAGGTACTTGCTACTCTGGAGGTTCCGGAACCTAAGATACCGGAGGAACCTGTGATTCCTAAGCTTGACAAGGTATACGAGGAGAGGGTAGTGCCTCAGTCTTTCCCGGTTCCCGTTAAAATGGCAAGTATTATTAAGAATGAATGGGAGTGATTAGGGTCGTCCTTTTCCCCTTCTTCTTTTTTTAAAAACCTGCTCCCCATTCCGGACCCTCAGCTTGAGCTGTGGGGGACCATTCCCAAGGTGGATGGGGCCATATCTATGTTAGCGAAGCGGACAACTATTCCCCTCGAGGATAGTTCGTTGTTTAAAGAGCCCATGGATAAAAAGCTGGAAAACATGTTGAGAAAGATGTTTCAGCACACAGTGTTTGTTTCTCAGCCAGCAGTGGCCGTTGCGGCGGTCGCTGGAGCTGCGACATATTGGTGTGAATCCCTGTGTGAAATTGTCGAGGGGGAGACATCCATCAACGAGATACAGGAGAAGATTAAGGCGCTGAAGGTCGCCAATTCTTTCATCTGTGTTGCCAATATGCAAATTATTCGCCTCAATGCTAAGGTGTCAGGTTTTTCTGTTTTAGTGCGCATGGCTCTGTGGCTACAATCTTGGTCTGCGAACATGACCTCTAAAGCGAGGCTGTTGTCCCTGCCTTTTCAAGGAAAGATCCTGTTCGGTCCAGGGTTGGATTCTATTATATCCATGGTTTTGGGAGGCAAGGGAGCTTTGCTACCGTAGGATAAGAAGGCTAAGCATAAGGGATCTACTTTTCTTCCCTTTCATGCGGACTAGGCCCAGCACCAGCAAACCTCAGCGAAAGCGGACCAGTCCAAGGGATCTTGGAAGCCGGCTCAATCTTGGAATAAGTCCAAGAAGAGCAAAAAGCTCGCTGAGATGAAATCGGCATGAAAGGGGCGGCCCCCGACTGGTCTCCGGATCACGTAGGGGACAGCTTATCTCTATTCTCAGACGCATGATTGCAGGATGTTCAGAACCCTTGGGTGCTAGAAGTTGTCTCCCAGGGTTACAGGATAGGGTTCAGATCCCATCCGCCCGAGGGCAGATCCTCCCTTTAAACCTGTCTTCAAGACCGGAGAAGAGAGAGGCCTTTCTAGAGTGTGTGAGAGATCTTGCCTCTCTCTGTGTTATCGTACAAGTACCCCTAGCCAAAAGGAGTCTAGGGTACTATTCCAACCTTTTTGTTGTTCCAAAGAAGGAGGGCACGTTCTGCCTGATTCTGGATTTAAAGTGTTTAAAAAAGTTTGAGTGTTCCATCGTTCAAAATGGAAACAATCAGATCTATTCTGCCCCTAGTTCAAGAGGGACAGTTCATGACGACTATAGACTTGAAGGATGCTTACCTTCATGTGCCAATCCACAGGGACCACTTCAGGTTCCTAAGATATGCATTTCTGGACCAACACTTCCAGTCTGTGGCCCTTCCTTTTGGTCTGGCGACGGCCCCGAGAGTCTTCACGAAGGTTCTGGTGGCACTGCTTGCAGTGGCCAGATCCACAGGCATTGCGGTGGCGCCTTACCTGGACAACATCCTGGTTCAGGCGCCGCCGCTCAGCCTCGCAGAGGATCATTTGAGGGCCCTTCTTCTTCTGCTCCAATCTCACGGTTGGAAGATAAACTCAGGAAAGAGTTCCCTGGTTCCCAGCAACAGGGTGGAGTTCCTGGGCACGATAATGGACTCTATGTCCATGAAGATATTTCTCACGGATCAGGGGCACAGGAAGCTTGCGTCCACCTGTCTTGCCCTTCAGTCCTCCTCAAGCCCATCGGTGGCTCAGTGTATGGAGGTGATAGGTCTCATGGTGTCAAGCATAGATGTCATCCCATTCGCCAGGTTCCACTTTTAGATCTCTTCAATTGTGCATGTTGAGACAGTGGAACGGAGATCATTCAGATTTATCACAGCTGATATCCCTGGATGCTCGGACTCGGAACTCCCTCTCTTGGTGGATTCGTCCGGAGCAACTGTCCATGGGGACATCCTTCTTGAGACGATCCTGGGAGATTGTGACCATGGACGCCAGTCTGTCAGAATGGGGAGCTGTTTGGGGTGCCAGGATGCCACAAGGAAAGTGGTCCAGGGAGGAGTCTCTCCTTCCGATCAACACCCTAGAACTACAAGCAATCTACAATGCTCTGAAGGCTTGGCCTTCTCTGGGGTCGGTCATTTTCATCAGATTCCGGACTGACATCATTACCTCGGTGGCTTACATCAACCATCAGGGGGTACGAGGAACTCCTTAGCGATGAGGGAGGTGTCTCGGATTCTGGAATGGGGGGAGTCCCACAATTGCTTGCTCTCAGCGATTCACATTCCGTCTGTGGACAACTGGGAAGCGGACTTTCTCAGTAGACAGTCCTTTCATCCGGGGGAATGGTCTCTTCACCCCGAAGTGTTTGCAGAGATTTGTAACAGGTGGAGAACGCCGGAGATAGATCTCCAGACTCAATTGCAAACTACCTCGATATGGGTCGAGGTCCAGGGATCTCCAGGCAGAGCTGTTAGATGCCTTAGTGGTTCCTTGGGGATTCAGCCTAGCTTAGTCTTAGCCAAGAGAGGCTTTTCTGAAAGTGTGATTGGTACTCTAATTTAGGCAAGGAAGCCAGTCACTCGTCGCATCTACCATAAGGTGTGGAGGACTTACTTGTCCTGGTGTGAGAAACATGGATATCCTTGGCATAAGGTGAATGTATCCAGGATTCTGTCCTTTCTCCAGGATGGCTTGGAGAAGGGTCTTGCTGCTAGTTCCTTAAAGGTACAGATTTCGGCATTATCAGTCTTGTTGCATAGGAGACTCGCTGAGCTCCCTGACATACAATCTGTCTTTAGGCAGTCGGCTCCACCTTGGAGCTTAAACGTAGTCCTTAAGGTGTTGCAGAGGGTTCCGTTTGAACCTATGCATTCCATAGACATTAAGGTTCTGTCCTGGAAGGTTCTCTTCCTGTTGGCTATTGCATCGGCACGCAGAGTATCTGAGCTAGCTGCCTTGCAATGTGACCCTCCTTATCTGGTGTTTCATGCGGATAAGGCTGTACTGCGCACTGGGTTGGGGTTTCTCCCCAAGGTGGTGTCTAACTGTAACATCAATCAGGAAATAATTGTTCCTTCTTTGTGTCCTAACCCTTCTTCTTCAAAGGAGAGGTTACTTCATAACCTGGATGTGGTTCGGGCCTTGAAGTTTTATCTTCAGGCTTCCAAGGATTTCAGACAGTCTACATCTCATTTTGTGGTGTAATCTGGGAAGCGCAAGGGGCAAAGAGCCTCTGTTACTTCTTTGTCGTTTTGTTTGAGGAGTATGATTCGCTTGGCTTATGAGACGGCGGAACATAAGCCTCCTCAGAGGATCACGGCTCATTCAACTAGAGCTGTGGCTTCGTCTTGGGGCTTCAAGAATGAGGCCTCTATGGAGCAAATTTGTAAGGCGGCTACCTGGTCCTCCTTACACACTTTTACAAAGTTTTACAAGTTTGACGTTTTTGCTTCTGCGGAAGCTGTTTTTGGGAGAAAGGTTTTGCAGGCTGTGGTGCCCTCTGATTAGGGTCTGCCTTTTTACCCTCCCGGTTTCATTCAGTGTCCTCTAGAGCCTGGGTATATGTTGCCAACAGTAATGAATGAAGCTGTGGGCTCTCCTCCCCTTTAGATGGAAAACATAAATTATGCTTTCCTGATAATTTCATTTCTATCGAGGGGAGGAGTCCACGGCTCCTGCCCATATTTCCGATGGGCGGACCTAAATTTAATACTCTTTTGGCACCATTTATACCCTGATATTTCTCCTACTGTTCCTGATTCCCTCGGCAGAATGACTGGGGGATAAGGAAAGTGGGGGAGATATTTAAGCCTTTGGCTGGGGTGTCTTTTTCTCCTCCTGGTGGCCAGGTTCTTAATTCCCAACAGTAATGAATGAAACTGTGGACTCTCCGCCCCTCAATGGAAATTAAATTATGAGGTAAGCATAATTTATGTTTGCTTATCCTTACTTATAGTGTTTACTTTTTCTCTTGCTATTTGTATTTTTTTTTTCTCTCGTCTCACTTTTTTTCTGTATCTGTTTGTCTCATTCTTTCTTTCGTTACTTTCTCACTTCACCCCAGATCCTGCAGAATCTGTCCCCATACTCCTTGATGGATTCCAGTCCCAGGAGGTGCTTGTTGGTCACAGCGTGGAGCTACCTTGCATCGCCTCTGGATACCCCAATTTAGCATCACGTTGGATTAAGGATGGCCGCCCAGTGCCATCTGATAGCCGCTGGAGCAAGCGAAGTACAGGGCTGAGTATGACTGACCTGCGCCTGGAGGACAGTGGCACATACATCTGCGAAGTCACTAACAGTTTTGGTTCAGCCGAGGTCACTGGTACACTAACTGTAATTGGTAAGAGCACCAGTTATGCATTGTTGAGTACTAGAGGACACCAGTGTTTGCAACAGTGTATTACATTGTAACATTGTACATTGCAAACACCGCTGTCACATAGCACACATGATACACACAGGTTCCAAAGACTACCTACTTATACTCTTTAATTTTGTTCCTTTAATGCTAAGGACAGCCTTAAACACATTCCAAGCATTGGTACATGTAGCATTTCATGCTCTTTACTGATCCTTGGCAAGATCAAGACAAGTTCTAAAGGAACCAGTCTACCTCCATAATCCCTAAAACAGATCTTTATTACATTTCACCTGTAACTTTAGATCTCTGTGAAAATTCATTGAATTTTATTAGGTGTGATTTTAGAGATCAACATAAATAGTTTTGGTGAAATTCATGATTCTTTTAGGATTCCAAATGTTGAAGTGAATGCCTAATGGTGAGATAGTTAAGGGTTCTTCAAACAATGGTGCGCAACCCATTACTGGGTCACAACACCATGTTTACTTGATCACGATGAGATACATGAGAGTGTGTATGGTTTGTACGTGTTGTATGAAACTGTGCATTGTCTGTTATATAAGTGTGTGTGTTGTATGAGAATGTGTGTGGTCTGTGTGCTTTAGGAGAGTGGTGTGTTTTTACCTTTTACAACTTTTAAGTTTGGCTACAATCAGGCATAAAGTATGCACACATTTTAGTCACTTTGCCAAAAATGTCAGCCATCTTTATACTTGTTTATTACTTCAGAAATTTTCAGACCAAGCATAAAAATTGGGTCGCAAAAATATGTGGTATCATTGCTCTGGGTCTTGGGAAACAAAGTTTAAAGAATCCTGAGATAGATCATAAAGCAAATTTTCAGGTTTGGGATTCGCAAGGAATGGTGTACCCTAAAAGCTCAGTTTTTTAAACATATAGATAGACAGACAGATATCAATTAATTGATATTAAGCCTAGGATTGTATGGTATGTGTAAATGGAATATTCTGTTTGAATGTTTGAGAAGTTGCTTGCGGTGAAAGGCTGAATATATATTAGTGTTTGTGTGTGTGTATATATATATATATATATATATATATATATATATATATATATATATATATATATACACTGCTCAAAAAAATAAAGGGAACACTTAAACAACACAATGTATCTCCAAGTCAATCACACTTGGAGGCAACACTGAGTGACAATCAATTTCACATGCTGTTGTGCAAATGGGATAGACAACAGGTGGAAATTATAGGCAATTAGCAAGACACCCCCAATAAAGGAGTGGTTCTGCAGGTGGTGACCACAGACCACTTCTCAGTTCCTATGCTTTCTGGCTGATGTTATGGTCACTTTTGAATGCTGGTGGTGCTTGCACTCTAGTGGTAGTATGAGACGGAGTCTACAACCCACACAAGTGGCTCAGGTAGTGCAGCTCATCCAGGATGGCACATCAGTGCGAGCTGTGGCAAGAAGGATTGCTGTGTCTGTCAGCGTAGTGTCCAGAGCATGGAGGCGCTACCAGGAGACAGGCCAGTACATCAGGAGACGTGGAGGAGGCCGTAGGAGGGCAACAACCCAGCAGCAGGACCGCTACCTCCGCCTTTGTGCAAGGAGGAACAGGAGGAGCACTGCCAGAGCCCTGCAAAATGACCTCCAGCAGGCCACAAATGTGCATGTGTCTGCTCAAACGGTCAGAAACAGACTCCATGAGGGTGGTATGAGGACCCAACGTCAACAGGTGGGGGTTGTGCTTACAGTCCAACACCGTGCAGGACGTTTGACATTTGCCAGAGAACACCAAGATTGGCAAATTCGCCACTGGCGCCCTGTGCTCTTCACAGATGAAAGCAGGGGCACACTGAGCACATTTGACAGACGTGACAGTCTGGAGACGCCGTGGAGAACGTTCTGCTGCCTGCAACATCCTCCAGCATGGCCAGTTTGGCAGTGGGTCAGTAATGGTATGGGGTGGCATTTCTTTGAGGGGCCGAACAGCCCTCCATGTGCTCGCCAGAGGTAGCCTGACTGCCATTAGGTATCAAGATGAGATCCTCAGACCCCTTGTGAGACCATATGCTGGTGCGGTTGGCCCTGGGTTCCTCCTAATGCAAGACAATGCTAGACCTCATGTGGCTGGAGTGTGTCAGCAGTTCCTTCAAGATGAAGGCATTGATGCTATGGACTGGCCCTCCCGTTCCCCAGACCTGAATCCAATTGAGCACATCTGGGACATCATGTCTCGCTCCATCCACCAACTTCACTTTGCACCACAGACTGTCCAGGAGTTGGTGGATGCTTTAGTCCAGGTCTGGGAGGAGATCCCTCAGGAGACCATCCGCCACCTCATCAAGAGCATGCACAGGCGTTATAGGGAGGTCATACAGGCACGTGGAGGCCACACACACTACTGAGCCTCATTTTGACTTGTTTTAAGGACATTACATCAAAGTTGGATCTGCCTGTAGTGTGTTTTTCCACTTTAATTTTGAGTGTGACTCCAAATCCAGACCTCCATGGGTTGAAAATTTTGATTTCCATTTTTTAATTTTTGTGTGATTTTGTTGTCAGCACATTCAACTATGTAAAGAACAAAGTATTTAATTAGAATATTTTATTCATTCAGATCTAGGATGTGTTATTTTAGTGTTCCCTTTATTTTTTTGAGCAGTGTATATATATATATATATATATATATATATATATATATATATATATATATATATATATATATGTGTGTGTGTGTTTGTTAGAACTGAGTTTAGTGTAATAGAAGAATGAGAATGTAGTAATAAAGGAGTATAGTTTCAGATATGGTTGCTAGATGACACCCCTCATACCCTTTTAATAGAATAAAACAACTGAGTGTGGCTTATTGAGTTGAGGGAGGTTTTGGCTAAATATTCATAGTTTTTGGTGTTAGTGAGGTGGTAGTGGGCCTATGTGAAAGTAGAAAATTGAAACAATGTGCTTGTATTTAAAGAGAATGCATGTTAGTGGAGATGAATGGTTTTGTTTGAGGACATTTTGGAAGAAACACTACAGGGTTAACCTGTACTGCATGAAGTCTGCTTGAGTGTGTGTACAACAAGTAGAAGAGAACTTATGGAAGTAACGTGTTTGTTTAAAAAGCCTTGAATGCTGTGCTGTTATATTGTATGATGACATTGTCTGGTTAGCAGTTAAGACTGATATTTGATCTCAGACATTTTAGAAAGACATAGGCCCCTATTTATCAAAGTCTGGAGGACCTGATCCAACAGTGCGGATCAGGTCCGCCAGACCTCGCTGAATACGGAGAGCAATACGCTATCCGTATTCAGCATTGCACCAGCAGCTCACAAGAGCTGCTGGTGCAACGCCGCTCCCTGCAGACTCAGCAGGGGGGTGTCAATCAACCCTTTCAGAGCTTGATAGATAGGCCCCAGAGTGTTGCTTTATATATAGTGCATGCTGATCTCTCTAGGTTTTGTAATAATGAGAAATCCTCTAGATTGACCATATTAGGAACAGTCTCTCCAATGTTTCTCAATCATATCTTATTTTATGCAACCTATTTTCTACAAACAGAAAGAAGAGTGCCAGTTGTACAGAGTAGTGTATGAGTAGAGGAGACACTGTAGAACTTGTTCTTGTCTAGTGATTCTATAGCACTTGTGGTATATTGACTTTAAAGAAATTAGGTTGGATGAGCTTTTGGGCTGAGATATGGTTTTCAAAAGACGAATCAGAGGTAAGTGAAACGAGAGACATGAAAACAAAAGATGAATGGAATGGTAACCACAGTGCATTTCGGTAGCAGCCTCTTTGCCTTTCCTGTTTTTTAAGTAGCCTATTTACTAAGGTTTACAGACCTAGGGCCAATGTTGTTAAGGTGACATTCTCTAATTAATTATGTCATTATTTAATTTACATGTATTTTTCATTAAACTATCTATTTAAATTAGATACATTGGCTTCTAAAGCAAGGATTTAAACATTCTATCTTAAACTGGAAAATATTTTATTGAAACTGTTTTGTTGTTTTTTTCTCTTAAAGTTGGCAACAAGCTTGACTCTAAATTTATAGGTAGCGATAAGAAGAGGTTTCACAAAGAAATAGAACAAGCTGTAAATAACAGTTACAGTAACCGAAGGGGATATTAGGAAAGTTATATAGAGAAATATGATAGGTTAATAATGAGAGCTTATGAGGAACAATTTGAGGAGTTAGAAGGTGCTAGTCATATAAAAGTGCTGGACAATCTTGGAAATACATTTGGTGGGGTCTTTAAAAGATTTTAGATTAGGCTTTACGGCCCTGCTGGTCCTATCAGGCATCAGATGAGACCCCATTGCTTTCAGCCCCTGTGAGTTATATGTCCATATATGACCCCACATCAAACCCATGGATTTGATGTTCTGTCAAATATACAGTATATGCTCACACCAGACTTTTGATTGGGTTAATGGCCTTTAACTCACTGACACGCATATAAAAACCTGTTTTTAATATAATTTACAGGACATCTGGTTGAAATACTGGACTTCCAGTTAAATACTGGACACATGGCAATCCTAGTGGGTGCAGTTATTCAGGTTGTTAGAAAGTGGTATAGAAGATAGTTGTCTGGGCAATACAAGTAGTTTTATGGGGTAGTTATTTTAATCTTGTCTTTCACAGAACCACTTCGTGTTACCCTTACACCCAAGAAACTGAAGACTGGAATTGGGAGTACAGTTATCCTCTCATGTGCTATCAATGGGTCTCCTGGTTACAACGTTCACTGGTACCGGAATACAGAGCTTATTGAAGTGGATGAGTTTATCTCTCTGCGGGGTGCAGATAATGAAACTCTTGTTATCAGCAGTGCTCAAAAAAGTCACTCTGGGGCGTACCAGTGTTTTGGGATCCGTAAAAGGCAAACTGCACAGGACTTTTCCATTGTCGTACTTGAAGGTAAGTACAGGACTACAAAAAAACACTTTTTCTGTGATTCCACTGTACAACCTCACTCATGCAAGGGATCATCACTTTGGAAAAGTCCAGTTTGAGGACAGAGCAGAGCAGCCTCACTAATTTGAATCTGTTGTACATATTGATCAAGATTACAAGTCGCACTGCTGCAAATCCGTTGCAAAAACTCAGCGCGCATTATGGATTTTTCGCATTTGGGGTTGCGCAGCTATTGCAAGTTGTAAAATAACTTATTTTGCGCTCGCATTAAGCCTTGTAATGCAAACCGTGAAATCGCTTGCGCCTTTACGTATTCCCCATAGAAGTCAATAAAGAAGACAAATAGAAAAAAAGAGACCTAATATGTTGCGCAAAGCCCGCCATGACATATTCTCCTTGAAAAGTGTACATGACAATGAGAATATTTCATATTGCAAAAAAGGTTTTTGCGATGGAATATGTTCTATTTATTTCTAAATAAATATTTCTCTATTTGATGATAATTGGACTGATATATCTATTTATTGTGAGATATATATATGAATATATGTGTCTAGATATCTCAAGATCTATATGCAAATTTCACATTGAAAATACATCTGAGATATTGTTTGATGTGCATAAGATTGTAATGTGAAATATTTTCATTATCTCCATAGTTAAACATATCTCCATACATATAAATCCATGTTTCTCTATGTATGTGTATGTATGTCAATGTAAAATCCCTGCGTCAACTTTTTTTTCTTTCTAACACCCAAGATCTCCTATCTTTGAGCCCTTATAACTTATGTGCAATATTTATTTTTTATAATTTTTATTAGACAGTGTTAATATGCATGTAAGTGTACTTTGTAATGTATTTGTATTTTTAAGTTTTTTGGAAACTTTCATGTTGCCGAAAACTGTTAACTATAGATCTTCGAGCGCGGAAAGGATTGTTGCATAAAACGTGAATGTAATAGCTGTGCAATGGAAATTGATTGCAAAAAGACCACATCACGCGCAAAAAACTCATAACGCGCTACTTGTAATCTTGCTGTCTGAAGGGTATAGTTATTAAAGGGACACTAAAGTGCACACTTTCTGAGACACAAGCTACAGCTGTCATGTGATACAGGGGGCCAGTACATTTTGAAATTTGTCAGAAACAATTTCATCTTCTCAGTTAAAATTCAGAATAAGTGCTATTGCATTGTCTTTTTATTGATTCTACTGTGTTTGAAGGTCCTTTAATATGAAGTGTAGTCTGACTGAACTTACTGAATTGCAGGCTTCTACTTTCATATAAACTAATGCACAAAATGGGCAGTTTTTTTGTTTTGTTTGTTGTTTAACTAAGCTTGTTCAGCCATTATGAAAAGTATCTTATTTATTAAGAAGACTTTTCTCCTCACAGATGGGACACCCCGTATCCATTCCTCCTTTAGTGAAAAGGTGATGAACCCGGGTGAGCAGTTCTCCCTTATGTGCTCAGCCAAGGGGGCACCCCCACCCACCATCAGCTGGACACTGGATGAGGAGCCCATACAGCGGGATTCTGGGCACCGATCTAGCCAATACACTGCATCGGATGGCAGCACTGTCAGTTACATGAATGTGAGCAGCCCACAAATCCAGGACGGGGGGGTGTACCGTTGTACAGCACGCAACTCTGTGGGGAGTGCAGAGTACCAAGCTCGAATAAACGTAAGAGGTGCCTGTCCTACTTCTACATATCAGAATAGGGTCTGTACGACCAGATGGGGTGTGGAACCTGGGCACCCCTTGTCAAACATCTCTCTGTTCTTTCCACTTTTTTCAACATTTCTATCTCTAAAATGTTATCTGTTTTCCTTTGTCATATCATTTCTTGCTGTTTTTGTTTCTCAACATTTTCTCTTTCTATCAAATCTCTTATATATCTCAAACTTGTCTAGCTTGAGTCTAATCTTTTGTCTCTCTTATCTGTCCATTTCAGTGATTAAGTCAGCAAACTCATCTCACTGATCATCTGTAGTAGCTTTATTCTACTGACTTTATAGCCTCTGCATCTTAACTGACTCTGTGAACTCTACATTTTGTTGACGATTTCCATGACTGTGATGTTTAGGTCACCATGCGTGTGCACCATCCCATTGGCAAGGTGCTATTGCTTTGTCAGTTCCACAATTCAATTTCCTTCTTTAGTTTACTTCTCCCTAACTGGTTGTTTACTATTTCATTGTATTAACTCAACAAAATGAATTTTACTTAGTTAACTCAGGCTTTCCTATACCAACTTTATCACCTCTCCATTTACCTATAACCTCTAAATCACTGTCATTATATTCTACTGATTTGCTTTAGACCTTATTATCACATAAGGCACGCATCACATAAGAGAGGCCTTATAACTACTTTCTTGCAAGTTCATTGTGACAGTACGTGAAGCAGGAGATGATTTGTTCCAGTTGGATTAATTAAAAAACACCATCCCAAAGTTTTCATCCTGAAACCCTGCAAACTTGCTTTCCTGTTTGGAGAAGGCTGCTTTTCTCTGGGTTATAGATGTAATCTTCCAACCTAGATCCATAGTTCTAACCCACCACTTTCCCCTTTATATGAACTGCAATAGTTCTACCATTCTCAGGCTGCGCTGCGGAATCTGTTGGCGCTCTACAAATAACCGATAATAATAATAATACCATGCTGAAACAGATGGATGTCTTCCACCTCTATTATTCATGTACCCACTGAAGGGTTTGTCAAGACACACAACTTTACCACATACCCTTTCCATAAGTGTTGGATTATTGACACACACTTTACACGGACTCATTTTACCTACTTGGTGATCTTTTCTCCAAATTCTAAATCCTGCTTCAGATCCTGAGTTCCCTACTCTTCATCCAGGTCTAGGTTATTTGCAGTTTATAAAGCTTCAACTCCATCTTTCAGCCTTCAAAGGCAGTTCTTCAAATATACATACATTGTTTTCATCAAAATTTGCTTTCTGGTTATCAACATTACATTTTTGGCCTGTTTACATCTAATTTACCTGAAGTAATTTAGTCATTATCTCTGGCACACTATTTTGCCGTGTATGTCAAGCGGAATACTGTTGACCCAGAATATTAAAAGCTGAAACCAATAGCGTAGAGGCTCAATTTACCACAAACCTTTACTGGGACACTGCAAGTTAAACACAGTAGCCATTGAGCAGTTAGGGGTAAGAGGGTACTGAAGTAACTATAAATGAATAATTCTAAATACCAAAGGAAAATGTATCTTGGTAAAATTCTAGTCTCACTATCCCGATGAAACCTAACTTGCGTAGGTAACTAGAAATAACAAAAGATCTTATGTAAAACAAGTTAGTTTTAGTAGCGATATAATTGTAAAAATAAATGCATTTTAAGCATATCTCATGAGAGCAGAGGCATCCATGGTTATAAGGCTTACAGACACTGGAGATGCAGGAAACAACAAAGACAGTGGGCCAGATTACAAGTGGCACGCTAATGGATTTTTTCGCTTTCGTGCTAACTGCACTCAAACTAAACTTTTTACGCGGGTGGGTTAGAGCACATACTACAGTGAAAAGTTAACTTCAGGACTTTGAATATCGCAGCAGCATTAAAGGACACATCAACCCAAAATTTATAATAACTTATTTTGATTTTGTTATAAATGCATATTAAATTAAACTGTAGCCCATTTTTGCTGCAAATACAGTTTTCTTGTAAAAAGACTAACTTGTTCTTTTCTGGCCATTTTGAAATGGCCGCCTGTCTCCTCCTTTCCCTGACGTCATCCTTAGTGAATATTCAGCTGAAAAGAACATCTCTGCGTCGATTCAGCTTGTGCACGTATTTCGCGCATGAGCAATGTGTGCTTTTCGGCAAGGGGGTCATTTTAAGATCCAAATACAAACAGTAAACTACAAAGTCACTATGCTTCAGTAAGGCATTAAAGGGCCACTAAAATAAAAATTAAACTTTCATGATTAATATAGAGCACACAATTTTAAACAACTTTCCAATTCACTTCCATTATCTAAATATGCACAGTCTTTTATATGCATACTTTCTGAGGCACCAGCTCCTACTGAGCATGTGCAAGAATTCACAGAATATACATATATGCATTTTGTGATTGGCTGATGGCTGTCACATTATGCATTAGGAAGGAAAATGTAACTAACTTTTGCATTGTCTTTTTATTATTAATGTATTTATTATGCTATTCTACGCTACTCTGCTGAGGGGTCATTTAAATAATACATGCAAAAAAATCATCCAGCAGCCTGACAATGCATAAAAATCATCCAGCAGCCTGACAATGCAAGAAATGCCCCAGCAGTCTTAGAATGCACGAAATCCCCCAGCATCCTGATAATGAATAACATCCCCCAGCAGCCTGACAATGCATGAATTCCCCCTGCAGCCTGATAATGCATGAATTCCCCCAGCAGCCTGATAATGCTTGAATTCCCCCAGCAGCCTGATAATGCTTGAATTCCCCCAGCAGCCTGATAATGCATGAATTCCCCCAGCAGCCTGATAATGCATGAATTCCCCCAGCAGCCTGATAATGCATGAATTCCCCCAGCAGCCTGATAATGCATGAATTCCCCCAGCAGCCTGATAATGCTTGAATTCCCCCAGCAGCCTGATAATGCATGAATTCCCCCAGCAGCCTGACAATGCATGAATTCCCCCTGCAGCCTGATAATGCATGAATTCCCCCTGCAGCCTGATAATGCATGAATTCCCCCTGCAGCCTGATAATGCATGAATTCCCCCAGCAGCCTGACAATGCATGAATTCCCCCTGCAGCCTGATAATGCATGAATTCCCCCTGCAGCCTGATAATGCATGAATTCCCCCTGCAGCCTGAGAATGCTTGTATTCCCCCAGCAGCCTGATAATGCATGTATTCCCCCAGCAGCCTCATAATGCATGTATTCCCCCAGCAGCCTGAGAATGCAGGAAGTCCCCCAGCAGCCTGAGAATGCAGGAAGTCCCCCAGCAGCCTGAGAATGCATGAAGTCCCCCAGCAGCCTGAGAATGCATGAAGTCCCCCAGCAGCCTGAGAATGCATGAAGTCCCCCAGCAGCCTGAGAATGCATGAAGTCCCCCAGCAGCCTGAGAATGCATGAAATCCCCCAGCAGCCTGAGAATGCATGAATTCCCCCAGCAGCCTGAGAATGCATGAATTCCCCCAGCAGCCTGAGAATGCATGAAGTCCCCCAGCAGCCTGAGAATGCATGAAGTCCCCCAGCAGCCTGAGAATGCATGAAGTCCCCCAGCAGCCTGAGAATGCATGAAGTCCCCCAGCAGCCTGAGAATGCATGAAATCCTCCAGCAGCCTGAGAATGCATGAAATCCTCCAGCAGCCTGAGAATGCATGAAATCCTCCAGCAGCCTGAGAATCCATGAAATCCTCCAGCAGCCTTATAATCCATGAAATCCTCCAGCAGCCTGATAATGCATGTATTCCCCCAGCAGCCTGATAATGCATGAATTCCCCCTGCAGCCTGATAATGCATGAAATCCCCCAGCAGCCTGATAATGCATGAAATCCCCCAGCAGCCTGATAATGCATGAAATCCCCCAGCAGCCTGATAATGCATGAATTCCCCCTGCAGCCTGACAATGCATGACATCCCCCTGCAGCCTGATAATGCATGAATTCCCCCTGCAGCCTGATAATGCAGGAAGTCCCCCAGCAGCCTGAGAATGCAGGAAGTCCCCCAGCAGCCTGAGAATGCATGAAGTCCCCCAGCAGCCTGAGAATGCATGAAATCCCTCAGCAGCCTGAGAATGCATGAAATCCTCCAGCAGCTTGATAATCAATGAAATCCCCCAGCAGCCTTAGAATGCATGAAGTCCCCCAGCAGCCTGAGAATGCATGAAGTCCCCCAGCAGCCTGAGAATGCATGAAGTCCCCCAGCAGCCTGAGAATGCATGAAGTCCCCCAGCAGCCTGAGAATGCATGAAGTCCCCCAGCAGCCTGAGAATGCATGAAATCCCTCAGCAGCCTTAGAATGCATGAAATCCTCCAGCAGCTTGATAATCCATGAAATCCCCCAGCAGCCTGATAATCCATGAAATCCCCCTGCAGCCTGATAATGCATGAATTCCCCCTGCAGCCTGATAATGCATGAAATCCCCCAGCAGCCTGATAATGCATGAAATCCCCCAGCAGCCTGATAATGCATGAATTCCCCCAGCAGCCTGATAATGCATGAAATCCCCGAGCAGCCTGACAATGCATGAAATCCCCCAGCAGCCTGACAATGCATGAAATCCCCCTGCAGCCTGACAATGCATGAAATCCCCCTGCAGCCTGATAATGCATGAATTCCCCCTGCAGCCTGATAATGCATGAAATCCCCCAGCAGCCTGATAATGCATGAAATCCCCCAGCAGCCTGATAATGCATGAATTCCCCCTGCAGCCTGATAATGCATGAAATCCCCCAGCAGCCTGATAATGCATGAAATCCCCCAGCAGCCTGACAATGCATGAAATCCCCCTTTTTTACTTTAAAGAGATAGGAAAGTCAAAATTAAACTTGCATGATTCAGATAGAACATGTAATTTTAAGACACTTTTAAATTCGTTTCTATTTTCAAATGTGCTTCGTTCTCTTAGTATCCCTTGTTGAAAAAGAATATGCACATATCATACACTAGTGGGAGCTGCTGCTAATTGGTGCCTGCACACATTTGTCTCTTGTGATTGGCTAAATAGATGTGTTCAGCTAGCTGCCAGTAGTGCAATGCTGTTCCTTCAGCAATGGATAACAAGATAATGAAGCAAATTTTATAATAGAAGTAAATTGGAAAGTTGTTTAAAATTGTTTATGTTCTTTCTGAATTATAAAAGAACATTTTTGGGTTTACTATCCCTTAAATCTGTCAGACTCTGTCCTGGTGAGATTCTATAAGATGCCTCGTCATTATTATGGCGCTGCTCAGAGATTGCTTTAAAACGTTATTTTTACTTTGGAAACTGTATCTGATTAAGGGGAGTTCACTAATATTCTTTATGTGAAGTTAAGACAATTACTTTACAATACAGTGTTCAGTAAAATAAGCTGAGGATTTCTCTCCATGTTTGGGGTTTTTTGACTATCAGGCCCTTAGTGTCATGTGACCACAAATTGGAGGGAAGAGGAGCAATATTGCTGGAGCCATGTGTAGCCATAATTAGTATGATAGCGCTGGAATAATACATCACTGTATCAGGATTATACATCTAGAGTTATTTATTAAATAACTATACAAATGAATGATGGGTACATTTAGCCACCAATCAGCAAGCACAACCCAGGTTGTGAACCAAAAATGGTCCGGCTTCTAAACTTAGATTCTTACTTTTTAAATAAAGATAGCAAGAGAATGAAGAAAAATAGATAATAGGAGTAAATTAGAAAGTTGCTTAAGATTGCATGACCTATTTGAACCATGAAAGAATAAATTTGGGTTCAGTGTCCCTTTTAAAGAGAATGTACTCGCTCACGTAATAGGATAGAATTTAAAAATTTAGGCAGACTTTTATTTATCAAATTTGTACTATTAATTAATATTCTCAGATTTTTACCTTTTAATGCTATAATGATAAGCACTATTTCTCTGTCCGCCATATTGCTCAATTGATTGACAGATGACCAAACTGCAATCCACTAATCATTGTTTTTCCCCCCCCCGGGGAGTTCAGCCCCTTTGCACAAACGTCATTCCCCGGTGGGGAAACAACGATTAGTGGATTGCAGATTCGGCATCTGACTATCAATTGAGCAATATGGCGGGCGAAGGAACGTCGCTTATCATTATAGCATTAAAAGGTAAAAATCTGAGAATATTAATAAATAGTACAAATTTGATGAATAAAAGTCTGCCTAAATTTTTTAATTCTATCCAATGACGTAAGCGAGTACGCTCAAGTTTACATTTACTTTAAGTATTTCACCCATTTATTTCATAAAGTTTTATTTTTTCTTGTCTTATTTCTCTTTTACGTACCCTAAAAGCATATTATATGTATGTCCATATGTTGTGTATATTTAATTTAGTATAACAATTCAAGTCATACAGTGCATTAGCATTATAGAGCTAGAGTGTACTGTATTTGCTAGTTATAATGGGCCCAATACAGAATTTCAGTCCACAAATCAGATTTTTGCGCCCCCCCCCCCTCCTTATTTTCTTTATTTATTTGATTTCAGCAAAGCAGAGTAGAAGCAAGGATACATCCATTCCCCATGTTTATTCTTAAAGGGATATGAAACCCAATTTTCTTCATAAACAGGGAGAGTCCACAGCTGCATTAATTACTTTTGGGAATACAGAACCTGGCCACCAGGAGGAGGCAAAGACACCCCAGCCAAAGGTTTAAATACCTCCCCCACTTCCCTCATCCCCCAGTCATTCTTTGCCTTTTGTTTCAAGTTGGCAGAGAAGTGTCAGAAGATTCAATAAGTCTCTTATGAAGGGTAGTACTCTTCGGAATGGGACTGGAGTTTTAAGTATTCCTGTCAGCCTCTCAGTGAGAGCTTGGATGAAAGTTAGAGTCCGGAGATGCAGGAAGAGTCTTTCGGCGAAACCATCCTGACTCATATTAACAGCTCCATAGGCAATCAGCGTTGACGAGTTTCGCTGCCTGCTTTCTTCACTCAAGTCCATGTCAGAAGCAATGCTACTATCTCTCACACTTGAAGGGACGTGTTCCTGTTCCACAGAGTAGTTTCTGGTAAGATTGTTTCATTTTACTTTCAATATGAGAATGTAATGTAAAAGAAGAGTCAGGGTCTCAGTGGGACTCCTTTTATCTTTATGGATTCCAGGGTTAATATCTCCTCAGGGGGGACTTTAATCATGTTTGTTATGTGATTCTGTCGGCTAATGTGTAGTGATGCTTGGGCTCGTGGCTATTTCGGAACATACCGGCCTTTTTGTCAGACTGCGCGGTCCTTGTGGACTGGCGCACTTTTCTTTGGCCTGCACGGTGCACCTTGTGAACGGACTTGGTCACGTTTTCTGTTCTCCATTTCTGTATTCCTGACCGGGTGGCGACGGAGAGAGTCTGTTTCATTAGTTGTCTGGGTCATAGTAGGTGGTGAGTGCCCCAGCCATTGGGGGGTGTAAGGTGCCGTTTATTTTTTATCCATAATTTCAATCACTAAGTTATGGAGGATTCAGATTTTTTGGAGACAGATGTCTCTGATTCAGATTCTTCTTCTTCCGAAGAGTATGAAATGGCCTGGGTAATCCATGTCCATCAGTTATGTTCCAAATGCCACTTTAGAGTGCTCTTTTCTCCCGAATCGGAGAACTTAGAGTCTGCCGAGCCATTCGCCCCTGAGGATCCCATATACCACGAAGCGCAGAACCTTCTCTTGTTACGCAAGCAGGGGTCCCAAATGCCGTTACCTCTTCTCTGGAAGATGGCTTGTTTCCTCCAGAAGTTATGACACGGTCCACATGGCCATATCTATGGCGTTGGCGCATTTACATCTTCCACTATGTTACATTAACCAGGGCTCGTCAGGCGTGAGATCATCTGAATCAGTTTAGCCCTCTGGGGAAGCGGTTTCCTCTGAGGCTTCAGGGGTCTAACCCTCGGGGCCAGGGTCATTAGTTGCCCCGGTGGAGGTAAGTCTTGCCTCTTGTTATAGACTGGTGCACCTTCGTGTTCTGCTGAGGCATGTTTTGGTAGTGCTGGAGGATCCCAGTCCTAACGGATCGATGGATACTCGGTATTCCGTTCCAGACGGCAAGCAGGGCTAGACGAGGGGGGATGAAGTCAATCTCCTTGTCGTTTCCATTCTTTGGGTATCTTATTCCAGTTCTGAGCTTTGGAAGAATTGGGTCTCTGACCAGCTGGTCCTGTTAGTGTGTCCATTCTTCTTGGGCTTTCACCTGCGGGTACTGCCCTCATTTACTTTAATCTGGTTAGGATGTATTTTATTTCCTACTGTAAAAGCTCATGTCTGTTATAGTTTTTTGTGGTTGCTTTGACACTTTCGCGGAAGATAATTAAATAGTGTTAGGACATTGTTATGTCTATCGTTTATTTTGTCTTTCCCTACTAGGGCTTCGACTTTTCTGTGGCCTTGGACAGTTCTAGGGTGCCCTATGTATAGGGCTGGTCCTGGTCGGGCACTAGTTTTTCTGTTTCTTGAGGTCTGTATCAACCACATGGTGCCTGTTGTAACCAGCTGGCCCGGTTGGGGTGCTGACTTGCTTACTCTGGTGAAGAGTTTGCTTTCCTGGTTTGTATGTTATAGGAGGTCTTTCGTTCCTAGACGTCGGGCTGGTCCTTATTTATTTCTTTGGGTTGGGTATCAGAGGGGATTGTGCTCAGTCCTCAATGTCCTATTCCTGATGGCTGGCGGGGTTTCCGAGCTCGGATCCTGCTAAGGCTAGAATTTTCTCCTTCCCAATAGGGTTGGAAGTTCGGGTGACTCCTTGGAAATCCATGGTACCAGGTTTAGGTGGCGATCACTTGTCTCCTCTATTGGTATTTTTTCTTGGATTGTCCATTTGGAATTCTTGGTGATGGTACCTCTTCCTTAAAGGGTCAAGGTTGTTTGTGCCGCTTTTTTCCCCTTTCTTGGTGCTGCATGAAATCCCTCTGCAGCCTAAGAAAACATGAAATTCCATTGCAGCCTAAGAGTGCATGGAATCCCCCAGCAGCCTGACAATGCACAAAAATCACCCAGCACCCTGAGAATGCATGAAATCCCTCAGCATTCAACCTGCTTATGTGTGGTGTTAATTGGGCTCTTGGTTTGGAACGTTAAGGCCTCTGGAAGTGATGCGGCCTTATAGTTAGGCGCGCTTTTTTGGACTGTACGGTTCACCTTGTGGCCGGGCGTGATTACATTCCGTCTTCCATTTTCGCATTCCTGACCGTGTGGTGAAGGAGAATTTCTAGTCGGCAGGGGTCTGGTTCATAGGAGGTAGTGAGTGCCCCAGCCATTGTGGGTGTCAGGTGCCATTTAGTTTTACTTCTTTAGTCCATATTTGCATATCCTCTATCCAGTTATGGAGGACTGTTCAAATTTCAGATTCAGTTATGGTGAATTCTGATACTGAGACTGTTTTACTTTCAGATTCAGATTCTGCGTCCGGTGACAAATCTGGATTGGCCTCATGACACATGTCAACAAGTTATTTTCTGTATGCCATATGAAAGCGACTCAGGCAATCAAGGGACAGCTGAGCCATCCACTTCTGGGGGTCCCCTCTGCCGAAAGGCAAGTTCCCTACCGCTCCATACGTCTACACATGCGGGTAACCCAGTTTATGATTATTCCTCCATGCAGGGTGGCGTGTTCCCCCCGGAGGTTGCAGCATATTTTCACTTCCATGTATTTTTGATGATTATTCGTCTGCAGAGTCCTGACGTTTATTTGCGATTGTGCTTGTGCCCTATAGTCCCAGGTCTCCCGCCTTTTGTGAGGGCCTCTACAGTTCCCTGCGGGTGTAACTGTCCCTGAGTGTTGTGCCTTGAGTTACAGAATTGTTGGCCTTCGCATATTACTCAGACATGTTTTTCAGTTATTAAATTACCCTATCCTTATCGGATACAGGAATTTTCAGTCTGCTCATTTGAATGGTGCACCTCGGGATGATGTAATCTCCTGATTGTTATTTTATTGAGATCTTTCCCAGTTTATGGAAGATCAGGGCTCCATTTGGCTGGTCCTGCGGGTAGGACTGTTTCTTCTTGGGCGTTAACCTCCGGGTTGCCTTATATTTCTTTTTATCTAATAGGATGTTTTTTATTTTGTTTGTTTCCTTCAGGAATCTTCTGGGATCAATACTCTTTGTTACTTCTTCGGAAGTTGTTTTGGACATGTTAGTCCTATGTTAAATATGTCTGTTTTCCTTTCTTCTCCTCTGAGGGAGGATTTATGCAGCTTGTCGGTTAGTGCCCTGGGCGCAGGCTGGTCCTGTTGGGTTTGTTCTGTCTTGCGGCTGTTCAGACACGTGGCACTGTTCTGCTTGGCTGGTCCAGTCGAGGCGCTCAGGTTATCATTTGTTTTACATGTTTCAACTAAGCATTCAAGAGGACCTGTGGGTCCGTGAGGCGGGAAGGATTGTTTCAGTCCTTATAGCCTTCAATCATGGATGACTAGGTCAGTGGAGTTTCCGCTGTGTCACTCTCTCTTACGTCTGGTATTATCGGACCTTAGTTTCCTCCCCCACGGCTGGTTTGGGGTTCCCCAGTACTGGGAACTTGAGCTATGTCCTTTACTCAATCTACCTGACCTGGTCATGGTTGGCCAGGTTTTCTGAGTGTCTGTTACTCATTAGGCTTGATGTGCCTTAGGGTTGGATTCCCTAGGTCAGCTTGCTAGGGTAACCCTTGTATTCACTTCTCTGCAGGTGAATGGATTTACAGTGTCTCTGCTGCATCCATTACACAGGGGATGTGTGTTGGCAAGCTACTTTTAGGGGGGTCCTTTCCAAGGACATCTGTGTTGGGGATTGATCTCTCCTTTAGCCAGTGGCTTTGTGCCTTGAGGACAGATGTTGCCCTTCTGGCTCCATCCCTATTCTTAAGGGGTTATTATCCTTCTTATGAAGATGTAGTCCCTTTCTTGTGGCTTCTCCTGGATTTAGGAGGTTAGAACTGTGGGTTAATTTATAGGAGAGGGGTTTGTTACGTTCCATTTGGCTCCAAGTTGAGACTTTGTTGGGCCTTTTTGCTAGATCCTTTGGGTCTACGGACTTGTCGTCTGTTTTAGGAGTCAGGTTGTACCAGTGCTCTGTGGGGATGGGTGTGGCCATTCTTCCGCTCGTTCTTGAGCTGGTTTTGGGGTTCTTCTGTTCCCCCGTTTCGGATCCGCTGGTTCTGGGTTGGTCCGGCTGGGTGTGGGTTCTGAGAGACGTTATCATTTTCAGGATCTAGGTGGGCATGGTTGCTAGCTCCCTAGGCTTACAGGCAGAGGGTCCAGGATTTCACCTCCTTTGAGCTCTGGGTGTAACCTCTCCTTCTCGAGGGGCCTCGATTGAGGTTCTGTGTTCCCTTTTGGAGACCTGTGTGTAGGTCTGTCGGCTTAGGTTGCCTAGAGCGTGTCCTCTGTATGGAGGTTGCTTTTTACAGTCTGTTCTCTTGTTGGCTGCTTCTATTTACTAGCAAGTATCCTCTGTGTTGTCCTGATGTTGACTCTGTGTTCTCGACTCAGGGTTTTTCGGCTGGGTCTGTTACACATTTTTTTGTGGTTGGATACTTTTGTATTCTATGTTCAGACACTGTGAAGACTCTGTCTTCAGTTGTCTTTCAGTGTTTGCATGATGTTGGAGAAAAGACTTTGTCTCTTTGCCTGGTCTTATCCCTGGTTCCGCTTGGTCTAGGCGTAGCCTCCTTTTCTCTATTGGGCCCATTTGGGTCTTTGTGAGCTGGGCTCACTATTGGAGGTTTCCTTCAGTTCTCCTTTGCCTTGTCCCCTTGGGAGTTTAGGCTGGTGTCCCCTTCATTAGTGTGGGGGGAGTGGTGAGGGATGACTGTTGGCCGACGGTGTCTCCTGGAGGACTGTTGGCTCAGTTGAGTCCGATTTGCGGTCTCTAGCTTGGCTTCTGGACTATATGCTGGTCAGTCCTTGGGGCCTTTCCTTTTAAGTTTTTTTTTTGTTGGGCCTGGTGCCCTCATTATGGGCCGCCTATTGTACCATCCCGTCTTGGCATTCAGTGTCCTCTATAGCTTGGATATTGTTTTCCCAAAAGTAATGAATACAGCTGTGGACTCTTTCTATTAAAGAAGAAAAACATAAATTATGTTTACCTTATAATTTTATTTTCTTTTGATGGAAAGAGTCCACAGCTCCCCACCCGTAATTTTTTGTGTGGGTCGTCCTTATTTATTCTTCTGGCACCTTACACCTGATATTTCTTCTACTGGTCCTTGTTCCTCGGCTGAATGACTGGGGGATGAGGGGAGTGGGAGGAGTATTTAAGCCTTTGGCTGGGGTGTCTTTGCCTCCTCCTGGTGGCCAGGTTCTTATTTCCCAAAATGAATGAATGTAGCTGGGGACTCTTTCCATCAGAAGAAAAGAAAATGATCAGGTAAGCATAATTTATGGTTTTTTTTACTTTAATCTGTCAGACACAGGACCAGGAACACTGCTGTATATATGTAGATTCACGACCTGCAGTCTGTGTGTGTTAGCCTGTTGTTACTTGGGGCTCGATTCTCTAAAGTTCTCTGTCCTGGTGAGATTCTTTAAGATGCCTCGACGTCATTATGACGCTGCTCAGGGATTGCTTTAACCCCTTAATGACCACAGCACTTTTCCATTTTCTGTCCGTTTGGGACCAAGGCTATTTTTACATTTCTACGGTGTTTGTGTTTAGCTGTAATTTTCCCCTTACTCATTTAATGTACCCACACATATTATATACCGTTTTTCTCGCCATTAAATAGACTTTCAAAATATACCATTATTTTCATCATATCTTATAATTTACTATAAAAAAAATTATAAAATATGAGGAAAAAATGGAAAAAAACACACTTTTTCTAACTTTGACCCCCAAAATCTTTTATACATCTACAACCACCAAAAAAACCCCATGCTAAATAGTTTCTAAATTTTGTCCTGAGTTTAGAAATACCCAATGTTTACATGTTCTTTGCTTTTTTTGCAAGTTATAGGGCCATAAATACAAGTAGCACTTTGCTATTTCCAAACCACTTTTTTTCAAAATTAGCGCTAGTTACATTAGAACACTGATATCTTTCAGGAATCCCTGAATATCCATTGACATGTATATATTTTTTTTTAGAAGACATCCCAAAGTATTGATCTAGGCCCATTTTGGTATATTTCATGCCACCGTTTCACCGCCAAATGCGATCAAATAAAAAAAATTGTTAACTTTTTCACAAACTTTAGGTTTCTCACTGAAATTATTTACAAAAAACTTATGCAATTATAGCATACATGGTTGTAAATGCTTCTCTGGGATCCCCTTTGTTCATAAATAGCAGACATATATGGCTTTGGTTTTGCTTTTTACTAATTAGAAGGCTGCTAAATGCGACTGCGCACCACACGTGTATTATGCCCAGCAGTGAAGGGGTTAATTAGGGAGCATGTAGGGAGCTTCTAGGGTTAATTTTAGCTTCAGTGTAGTGTAGTAGACAACCCCAAGTATTGATCTAGGCCCATTTTGGTATATTTCATGCCACCATTTCACCGCCAAATGCGATCAAATTAAAAAAAAACGCAAAATTTTTCACAATTTTAGGTTTCTCACTGAAATTATTTACAAACAGCATGTGCAATTATGGCACAAATAATTGTAAATGCTTCTCTGGGATCCCCTTTGTTCAGAAATAGCAGACATATATGACTTTGGCGTTGCTTTTTGGTAATTAGAAGGCCGCTAAGTGCTGCTGCGCATCACACGTGTATTATGGCTAGCAGTGAAGGGGTTAATTAGGTAGTTTGTAGGGAGCTTGCAGGGTTAATTTTAGCTTTAGTGTAGAGATCAGCCTCCCACCTGACACATCAGACCCCCTGATCCCTCCCAAACAGCTCCCTTCCCTCCCCCACCCCACAATTGTCCCCGCCATCTTAAGTACTGGCAGAAAGTCTGCCAGTACTAAAATAAACGTTTTTTTTTTTTTAAAAAAATAAAAAAAATCTTTAGCATATTTACATATGCTTTGTAGAATCCCCCCTTAGCCCCCAACCTCCCTGATCCCCCCCAAAACAGCTCTCTAACCCCCCCTCTGCATTATTGGGGGCCATCTTGGGTACTGGCAGCTGTCTGCCAGTACCCAGTTTACAATATATTTTCTGTTTTTTATTTTATTTTTGTATGGTTTTCTGTAGTGTAGCTTCCCCACGACCAACCCCTACCCCCACCCCCTCCCAGATCCCTTAGATTACTTTTTTTGGGGCATGTATTCCCCCTCTTCCTCCCACTTACATAGTGTAGTGTAAGTGGTTCCCACCCGCTCCCTCCCCGTGCACGCGCCCGCCCGCCGCCCCCCGTGCACGTGCGCGTGTCTGTGCGCGCCCCTGACTTTGCCGCCCCCGATCCCGCCCCCCTCTGTGTGTCAGAAACCATCGATGGCCGCCCACCCGCCTCCCACTGCAGCTCCCACCCACCAATGATTGCGGCCATCGATGTCCGGTGTAGAGAGGGCCACAGAGTGTCTCTCTCTGCACCGGAGGGGTAAAAATTGTTATTGCAGGATGCCTCGATATTGAGGCATCCTGCAATAACCGGAAAGCAGCTGGAAGCGATGAGGATCGCTTCCAGCTGCTTTCCAAACCGAGGACGTACGCCATACGTCCTCAGGCGTTAACTGCCTTTTTTCTGAGGACGTATGGCGTACGTCCTCGGTCATTAAGGGGTTAAAAGGTTATTTTTACATTGAAAACTGAATCTGATTAAGGGGAGTTCACTCATATTCTTTATGTGAAGGTAAGACAATTACTTTACAATACAGTGTTCAGTAAAATTACTGATGATTTCTCTCCATGTCAGCGAGTAGTTGAGTATCAGGCCCTTAGTCATGTGACCACAAATAGGAGGGAAGGGTAGCAATATTGCTGGAGCCATGTGTAGCCATAATTAGTATGATAGCGCTAGAATAATTCATCACTGTATCAGGATTATACATTATTAAATAACTGTATACATTAATAAGAGAGTATTTAATATAACTTAATAGAATGAGAGCATTTGTGAATCGGTTAGTAAATACAGATAGACCTCGCTCATACAGCGGGTTAGGGACCAGAGCCCCGCTGTAAAGTGAAAACCGCCTTAAAGTGTAAAAAAACACAGTTTTAGCTTTCTTTTCACTTGCCAGTGTGTTTAAAAACTTGAAAACATGTTTGAACTAACATATATTAGGGGTACAATAGTGATAGTTTAGTTTAACACTAGCACAGCACAGTATTCAATTAGTATTTAAAGGGATAGTCTACACCAGAATTGTTCTTGTTTAAAAAGATAGATAATCCCTTTATTACTCATTCCCTAGTTTTGCATAACAACACAGTTATATAAATATACTTTTTACCTCTGTGATTATCTTCTATCTAAGCCTTTGCAAACTGCCCCCTTATTTCAGTTCTTTTGACATACATCCATTTTAGCCAATCAGAGCTGGCTCGCTGGAACTCCACGTGCATGAGCACAGTGTTATCTATATGACACACATGAACTAACACCCTCTAGTGGTAAAAAAAACTGTCAAAATGCCCTGAGAGCAGAGGCTGCCTTCAAGGTCTAAGACATTAGCATATGAACCTCCTAGGTTTAGCTTTCAACTAAGAATACCAAGAGAACAAAGCAAAATTGGTGATAAAAGTAAATTGGAAAATTGTGTAAAATTACATTCTCTATCTGAATCATGAAAGTTTATTTTGGACTAGACTGTCCCTTTAATAAAAACTTTACCTGTAAAATAGTGACAATTACTGTAGTAAAAGTTGCCAGACTACCACACTAAGACACAGGGGCATATGTATCAAGCTCCGTATGGAGCTTGATGCCCCGTGTTTCTGGCGAGCTTGCAGGCTCGCCAGAAACAGCAGTTATGAAGCAGCGGTCACAAAGACTGCTGCTCCATAACCTGTCCGCCTGCTCTGAGCAGGCGGACAGACATCGCCGGAAATCAACCCGAGCGAGTCCGCAGGGGGCAGCGTTGCACCAGCTGCTGGTGCAATGCTGAATACGGTGAGCGTATTGCTCACCGTATTCAGCGAGGTCTGTCGGACCTGATCCGCACTGTTGGATCAGGTCCGACAGACCTTGATAAATTGGAGCCACAGAGTGCACTGTAATGCTGTAAGCAGAGTTAACTGCGCATAACAAAATGGTGCCAGTCACTTTTCTTGCAATCCACATTAGCGCTGTATTAGCGAATCGCTGTAAAGTGAGGGATAGCTGTAGATGTAAAGTCATGCATTGCTGTATCATTTAGTGTGAATATGCCAGAGACATACTTTGCTGTATTATTAATGTGAATATGTCAGAGACATGAATTGCTGTATCATTTGGTATGAGAGAACTGAAAATGTGCATTTCTGTACCATTTTGTGTTTGTTTGTGTGAGACATATCTAAAACTGTACATAGCCGTACCAGAGTGTGTGTGTGAGATAGACAAATCTAAAGTTGTGCATTGCTGTACCAGTGTGTGTGTATGTATGTATGTGTGTGTGCGTGCGATAGAGACATATCTAAAACTGTACTTTGCCGTACCAATTTGTGTGCGATAGAGACATATCTAAAGCTGTGCATTGTTGTACCAATGTGTGTGTGAGCGATAGACATATCTAAAGCTGTGCATTGCTGTACCAGTGTGTGAGCGATAGACATATCTAAAGCTGTACATTGCTGTACCAGTGTGTCAGCGATAGACATATCTAAAGCTGTACATTGCTGTACCAGTGTGTGAGCGATAGACATATCTAAAGCTGTTCATTGCTGTACCAGTGTGTGAGCGATAGACATATCTAAAGCTGTACATTGCTGTACCAGTGTGTGAGCGATAGACATATCTAAAGCTGTACATTGCTGTACCAGTGTGTCAGCGATAGACATATCTAAAGCTGTACATTGCTGTACCAGTGTGTGAGCGATAGACATATCTAAAGCTGTACATTGCTGTACCAGTGTGTGAGCGATAGACATATCTAAAGCTGTACATTGCTGTACCAGTGTGTGAGCGATAGACATATCTAAAGCTGTACATTGCTGTACCAGTGTGTGAGCGATAGACATATCTAAAGCTGTGCATTGTTGTACCAGTGTGTGTGTGATAGAGACATATCTAAAGCTGTACATTGCTGTACCAGTGTGTGAGCGTAGACATATCTAAAGCTGTACATTGCTGTACCAGTGTGTGAGTGATAGACATATCTAAAGCTGTGCATTGCTGTACCAGTGTGTGAGTGATAGACATATCTAAAGCTGTGCATTGTTGTACCAGTGTGTGTGTGATAGAGACATATCTAAAGCTGTACATTGTTGTACCAGTGTGTGTGTGATAGAGACATATCTAAAGCTGTGCATTGCTGTACCAGTGTGTGAGCGATAGACATATCTAAAGCTGTGCATTGCTGTACCAGTGTGTGAGCGTAGACATATCTAAAGCTGTACATTGCTGTACCAGTGTGTGAGTGATAGACATATCTAAAGCTGTGCATTGTTGTACCAATGTGTGTGTGTGTGATAGAGACATATCTAAAGCTGTACATTGCTGTACCAGTGTGTGAGCGATAGAAATATCTAAAGCTGTGCATTGCTGTACCAGTGTGTGAGCGATAGACATATTTAAAGCTGTACATTGCTGTACCAGTGTGTGAGCGATAGACATATCTAAAGCTGTACATTGCTGTACCAGTGTGTGAGCGATAGACATATCTAAAGCTGTGCATTGCTGTACCAGTGTGTGAGCGATAGACATATCTAAAGCTGTGCATTGTTGTACCAGTGTGTGTGCGATAGAGACATATCTAAAGCTATACATTGTTGTACCAGTGTGTGAGCGATAGACATATCTAAAGCTGTGCATTGCTGTACCAGTGTGTAAGCGATAGACATATCTAAAGCTGTGCATTGTTGTACCAGTGTGTGTGCGATAGAGACATATCTAAAGCTGTACATTGTTGTACCAGTGTGTGTGTGATAGAGACATATCTAAAGCTGTGCATTGTTGTACCAGTGTGTGTGCGATAGAGACATATCTAAAGCTGTACATTGCTGTACCAGTGTGTGAGCGATAGACATATCTAAAGCTGTGCATTGTTGTTCCAATGTGTGTGTGTGTGTGATAGAGACATATCTAAAGCTGTAAATTTCTGTACTAGTGTGTGTGTGAGATAGAGACATATCTAAAACCGTACATTGTTGTACCAGTGTGTGTGTGTGTGAAAGCTGTGCTGTACCAGTGTATATATGTGTGTGCGTGTGAAAATAACATAAATAAAGTTGTACATTGCTGTACCAGTGTGTGTGTGTGTGTGTGTGTGTGTGTGTAAAAGGTGTACCAGTGTGTGTGTGTGTGTGTGTGAAAGTGACATAACTAAAGTTGTGCATTGCTGTACCAGTGTGTGGGTGTCTTTGTGAAAGCTGTGCAGTGCTGTACCAGTGTATATATGTGTGTGAGTGTGAAAGTGACTAAACTAAAGTTGTGCATTGCTGTACCAGTGTGTGTGTGTGTGTGAAAGTGACATCACTAAAGTTGTGCATTGATGTACCAGTGTGTGTGTGTCTGTGTTAAAGCTGCGCAGTGCTGTACCAATGTATATGTGTGTGTGAGTGTGAAAGTGACATAACTAAAGCTGTACAGTACTGTACCAGTGTATGTGTGTGAAAGTGACATAACTAAAGTTGTGCATTGCTGTACCAGTGTGTGTGTGTGTCTATGTGAAAGCTGTACAGTGCTGTACCAGTGTATGTGTGTGAAAGTGACATAACTAAAGCTGTGCAGTGCTGTACCAGTGTGTGTGTGTGTGTGTGTGTGTGTGAAAATTACATAACTAAAGTTGTGCAGTGCCAAAAGGGGCGCTGTTGAAATGGGTGGGCTCCACCGCCTTTTCCCTGGAGCTAATAGCGGACTAGTTACACCC